>NW_027069944.1:82648-545316 GCF_002906115.3 Quercus suber | reverse complement strand
CCGACGGCAGCGGTTCGAGTGGTCGGATGTCGCGGTTCGCCGGTCGGGTATCGGTCAGTTTCGGATTGTGTAAATCGCCGGATTTTGCACAAATCGTCACCGAATTTTGCAGAAATCGTTGCTAGATTTTACAGAAATCGTCGCCGCCTCGCCGGATTTCGCCAAAATCTATGGTTTTTGCTGGATCTGATCGGATCTCAAAGAGATTTTGGTGGATCTCAATGAGATTAGGCCGGATCTTTAAGAGATCTCGGCAGATCTCAATGAGATCAGGCCAAATCTCGAAGAGATCCGGTGAGATCTCAGTGTAAAATCGACGGAGAATAGGTTTCCGATGTGTTTTCCGGTCGGGTCGGTTGAAAATCGGTTTTTCAAGCTCAAACCCGTCAACCAACCCGCCGGTCTCGGTTTTATGGGCGGAGACCCGCTGCCGACCGTCGCTGACATCGGGTTCGCCGGTTTTCGGGCCAGGTCAGTCGGGTTGGGCAGGCTACTCGGGTTTCGAGTTTACTTGGACACCCCTAGTGGTCGGTCCATATAAATTTTTCATTATACTATGACACTTATTTTTTATTTATTCATTATTTTTGTGAGTAAAAGAACTCCATTAATATGGGTTAGAACTTAGAACATGTATCACCATGTAGTTGGACTTCCACGTCCTTGTTTGGATTAGTCATTAAAGTCATATATATATATATATATATAAATATAAAGTACGCGAAAAATCTCAATCATTATATATATATATATATATAATGATTGTTTGGATCCGTCCATTTTAAATCTCAATCATTTATATATATATATATATATATATATATATATATATATATATATATATATATATATAATTAATGATTGTTTGGATCCGTCCATTTTCATTCTCTAGCTTTCAAAATTTCTTATATAGCTTTAATTAATTTGTGGCTTAGTGATTTTGAATGCGAATCGAAGAATGAGGCAATGCAACTTTAATGTGCAAGTCCAACCATCAAGAAGGTCTATTTGGTTGATGCCTCAATTATCTACAAGTTACTAAAAACTTCAAATTTATTTTGAAAAGTACTAAGTTTACAATATTTTTATTTCACTTTCACAACAAATTTTAAATTGTAGGTTGTTATTAGTAGGCAAAAAAAGTAACTTAAGTAATTGTTCAAATTAAAACCGATAAAAATTTACTACTTACTATTAATCAAGAAAATATTTTAAACAAATCACTTCTCATTTGTTTTTGCTTCTTAATTCTCATTTAATGCGCCAAGGCAACCATTATTATTTTGCTTAAAGTGAAAAGGGCAACCACCCACATATAAAACTTGCTGCCCCTCTCTTATCAAAAAAAAAAAAAAAATGCTGCCTCTCTATCTTACTTTTTCCCTTTAAATACTGAGTAAATATAGGAATGCAATTATGCATGATTAAAATATTGAATAATGATGCATGCCCTAGCAACGACCAGCCATTCCACTTGCAACAACAAATGCGATGTAGTAGGTACGTACATGCATAAAGCCCTAATGCCCTTTCAAGAGATTCTTTCTGTTAATTAGTGCTTGAAGTTAGGCAGGTTCGTGTTTGACTTTGATTGACTAAATTAATCTTCTACTAGAAGTTTCTCTACTAAATTGAAATTTGGATATTTTATTAATTTGTTCCGCCGAAGAATGAAGCGATATGACTTTGACGTGCAAGTCCAACCATGTACGTGGACGCCACACGCCAGCTCATCTCCTGATATGTCTACTTCTGTGGTGCTGTGTGGCCAACCCGGTATATATTTATTTATATAGCTATATGCGTATTAAACTATAATTAATGCTTCATATCCATATGGTCTTGATGAGCGATCTATATAGTCTCTTTCAACTAGCATGAGCTTCAAAAATAAATAAGTGAGAACCACCATATAACGGGACCGCCATTATCCACTTTAGAGACATTGAATTGGTTATATTGTACTTGAATGAATAAAGAATTGGTGCACAATTATGCACCAAAATTAGAATTAGAATTAGAACACAGCCATTAATTATGATATTATTGATAATGACTGATCCCATTTGAATCATATGGATCATTAAATATGACCTAACTTTGTGTATATTGTATAAGGTATTATATATATCTAACATAAAAAGCATACTACAAACTTTATTAAAAAAAGAAAATTTATGCTACATTGCTTAAAAGAGTGAATATAAACTATTTTATATGATTTTCTTTTCTTTGGAATATGTACATGATATTTGGTGGAAAAAACTTATGCCATGTGTGCTAATTTATAAAATTTCCCAGGTGTTTACTTATTTTCCATTCCAGGAATTTAATGTAAGTGTGCATTGATAATTTCTTTTTGGTTCCCAACCCCCCCCCCCCCCCCAAAAAAAAAAAATGCAACCATCATCTTGTCTATTTGTGGTACAAAAAAAATAAGTCGACATATATACTCCATGATTATTGAAAGTTTTTTAGTTAAATATTGTTTCTTATCGTCAAACGTCCAGAAGAAAGGTACTAGATCATTAGTGCCCAAGTTACTACGAAATTAATGTAAAAAAGAAAGAGATGTTTTCTTTATTATATTGTTTGTTTATACGCATTCAAGAATCAGTAAACATATAAAGGCATGTCACGATTCACAAAGCTTAATGATAGTGGGTAAACTTAATCATTTAGCAATTCTAAGCTTTGTGACATGCCTTTATATGTTTACTGATTCATCAAGAAGTAGAATTTCTTTTTCTTATAAATTAAGTGGTCCATTTTGCCTTTAATCAGAAATGTCGAACCTGAATGCTTGTCTGTTATGGCGTGATGATGATGTCCTATAGTATTAAGCAAAATCAATATTATTAGTATAAAGCAAGTGCAAAACTGAGGATTTGATTAGCTATACCAAAGTAACCAACATGTATATAAACAACCAATTCCTAGCGTGTGTACACCACACTCACACACACCCATTTAAATAGATGATTGAAAAATTAAAATTTACAAAACTTTAGCACACCACACACATACCCATTTCTGAACACATGTTTCCTCGCTTATAGATTTTTCTATGTACGTGTAGGGGTGTCAATTCGGGTTAGCGTGTCGGGTTCGTGTCGTGTCGAGGTAGGGGTATTCAACTAAATGGCCCAACCCTAACCCAACCCATTTAATAATCGTGTCATGATCCTTCAACCCTAACCCGACCTGTTAATAAGGCGGGTTGACCTGACCCAACCCATTTGACACGCTTAATAAACGAGTCGTGTTGGGTTGACACGAATGTAACACAACCCATTTCAACCTGCATAATATTAAATATAACATCTATCTAGAAATAATTATTTTTACATCCCAAAAAGCAATGCATACACTTCAAGTCTTCAACCCACATTCAAAATAATATAATTCAACAAAAATATAACATTCAACTAGAAATAAGTTCTTTACACTCCAAAAGAAGTGCATGCACTTCAACCCAAATTCAAAATAACAAAGTTTCACAAAATAAAATAACATAGTTCAACAAAAATATAATATTCTTGGAACTTGCCAAATGCTAAGTATCAATATTGAAATAATTTGAGCAAACAGTAGACTAATCTTGACTATGACCACGATTATCATCCATAGATTTTTTGTTGATGTCCAAATTCATAACATCTTCCACAAGCTCATCCAATTTCATTTGTGTAAATTCTATGCCACTAAAAAAAAAAGTATTAGTAGTTCTAAGGTCTGTAAAGTTTTAATTTCCAATTATATCCCTTATAAATTTTTGTAATTACTCACTTTTCTTTTTAAATTTAAAATATATGTTGGATATAAAAGATATTTGACAAATTTAAAATAAAATAAATATTTATTTGTTATATGAGTTAAATGGGTTGTATTAAATGGGTCATTTCGGGTTGACACAAATAAATTGGTGTGTCAAACGTGTCTATTGCGGGTTACGCGGGTTGACTCGTTTATGACCCATTTCTTATCGTGTCGCTTTCGGGTCAACCCATTTATGACCTAAACCTATTAAGGCCCAACCCTAACCCGAAAAAACCCATGTCGGGTTCGTGTCGTGTTCGCGGTTGGGTCGAACATTGACACCCTATGTACGTGGATCCCCACTTGGGTCGTCGCTGACACACGCCAGCTCATCTCCTGATATGTCTACTTCTGTAGTGCTGTGTGGCTAACCCTGTATATATTTATTTATATAGATATATACACCCGTATTAAACTATAATTAATGCTTCATAACCATATGGTCTTGAGCGATCTATAGTCTCTTTCAACTAGCATGGGCTTCAAAAATAAATCAGTGAGAACCACCATATAACGGGACTGCCATTATCCACTTAGGGACATTGAATTGGTTATATTGTACTTGAATGATTAAAGATTTGGTGCACAATTATGCACCAAAATTAGAATTAGAATTAGAACACAGCCCTCAATTGCCTTTTGCTACAGATTTAAGAATAAGATTGCTTGTATCTGTTATTGTTCACATGTAGTTGATATTTCCTTTGATATTTATATATAAAACCATTAATTATGATATTATTGATAATGACTGATCCCATTTGAATCATATGGATCATTAAATATGACCTAACTTTTTGTATATTGCATAAGGTATTATATATATCTAACATAAAAAGCATACTACAAACTTTATTAAAAACAGAAAATTTATGCTACATTGCTTAAAAGAGTGAATATAAACTATTTTATATGATTTTTTTTTTCTTTAGAATATGTACATGATATTTGGTGGAAAAAACTTATGCCATCTGTGCTAATTTATAAAATTTCCCAGGTGTTTACTTATTTTCCATTCCAGGAATTTAATGTAAGTGTGCATTGATAATTTCTTTTTGGTTCCCACCAAACCCCCCCCCCCCCCCCCCCAAAAAAAATGCAACCATCATCTTGTCTATTTGTGGTATAAAAAAAATAAGTTGATCCCCAAAAGCACCTGATATCAATCCAAGAACCGATCTTTTAATTGTTAAGTGTGTTGGATCATAGTATTGTAAACCATGACTCTAATAACTTGTTCAATTAGGTCAAATGCAAAAGGTTTGAAAAAAAAAAAACAATTGTAAAAAATTAAGCATTCTATTGATCCAAATACAAGTATATATCCCAACAAGGAATTTTAAAATCTGAATTTCAAATCTTCAACATATAAAATGAACCCAAGCATAGAATTTTAAAATAAATAAACTAAAAATCAAGCCATTTTAAATCAATAATCAAAATGATCATCCATCTAGATGCAACCTAAATGTTCCCCTTTTAGTAGACCTTAATTTCCTTAACAAAGAAGTTGTTAAAGGAATTTAATGGAGATCGTATCTTAATGCATGCTTCGGACTTTTCCTTGGAGTTGGTCCTAGCTCAATTTTGCCGTCTGGTCCTTTTTTTTTTTTTTTTTGGTGTTAGAATGCTATCTTGTCGTTTAGGAATTAATGGAATCTGAAAATAAGGTTTGGTTAAATAGATCAAAAGATAAGGAGAGTGAAAGAGAGAAGGGAAAGAAAGAAATAAAGAAGGCAGCATGAGTACATTCACCAATCCAACTATTTAATAAGTCTTAACAACGAAGCTACTGAACTCACCACTTGACCAACAATAAGTATATTTCCTCTCTCTCTAGATATATACATATCTTTTTACAATATCATTAGTTTCGTCGCTGAATAGTATTTTTAATGAGGAAAGCATTTAGTGACGAATAATTTCGTCGTAAACACGTTTTTATTTTAAAACAACTTGGATCTTTAGGGACAAAATTTGTTGAAAGTTTTCATCACTAATATTTTTAGCAACGGGGGGCTAATATTTGATAATATTATATATATTTTTATATATGTTTTTACTCACACATATTTTTAAAAAATACAAATAACATTATTAAAATAATATTACTAAATAGACCCTTTGTATTGGGTACAGAGGTTTTTGTTGACATTATTTTAATAAAAGGTTTTTGTTGATGATATTGTAAAGGAGCAGACCCAGCTAGCTATTATGTAATATCTCTCTTACTTTCACTAAATGGACCCTTTGTATTGGGTACGGAGGCTTTTGTTGACGTTATTAGGATTTTTTTTTTTTTTTTTAAACTCTGTAAGGAACTGAGAAACACCATTTTTTGATCAATGAAAGCATGCTTCTTTTATTCTCTACATTTTCATTATGTACCTTATGAAGTTTGTTGTTATTGCAAGTAACGTTAACCTATATTTATCTTAATCTGAGTAAACTCAACAACAATATTCTGCTAATGACGCAAATACCTTAGATAAGTATGGGCAAACACTAGATCATATAGGAATTGTTACCGTACTTATTGAGTAATAACAGATAAAAAAGTCTTATGTATTGACGTGAATGATTAAAGACTTTACCTGAATTGGATTATGTACAACACTTATGAAGGACACCGTGGAGCATTAACCTTAAATCCAGTACATGGTTCGAGAAGCCCAACGTGGTTTAAGATCCATTTCAACATTTGTGAAAATAGTCAGTGTGTAAAATAATTCATATCATCTGGTCCAAGGACTTCAGACATGACTAAATTTAAGTTTAAACACTTATAGGAATTGTGAAGGAGTGTTAACTAATCTATATCATCTGGTACAAGGACTTCAGGCATGATTGGATTTAAGTTTAAACACTTATAGGAATTGCGAAGAGTGTTAACTAACCCATATCATCTGATACAAGGACTTCAGGCATGATTGGATTTAAGTTTAAACACTTATAGAAATTGCGAAGGAGTGTTAACTAACTCATATCATCTGGTCTGAGGGCTTCAGGCATGATTGGATTTAAGTTTAAACACTTATAGAAACTATGAATGAGTGTTAACTAACCCATATCATCTGGTCCGAGGACTTCAAGCATGATTGGATTTAAGTTTAAACACTTTCCCCGAAACCCTTATGTAATAAATAAACATATTGATCAAAGAAAAAACTCGATTAATAATAATACATTTTAAAGTTGTTTACATTCCAGGGGTGTGTATTACATGGTCATCTAAGTCGTCCAAAAAAATATGCTCCAATGCCAGCCCCTGAGGTAATACGATATGACCCTTCCCAATTGAGTCATAACTTTCCCCAAGCTGGGTTCTTTGCAATGCCCACAACTTTCCTGAGCACCAGATCACCAGGTTCTAAAGGCCTTAGCCTTACGTTGGCATCATAACCCTGCCTGAGTTTTTGTTGGTAATATGCCAATTGGATCATTGCATTTTCCCTCCTTCCCTCAATCAGATCCAAACCTTTCTCTAACTGTTCATTATTGCTAATCGGATTGAATGAACTAGTCCTCAGCATTGGGAACCCAGTCTTCAGAGAGATAACAGTTTCAGCCCTATAAGTCATTGAAAAGGGGGTCTCCCTAGTAGACCTACGAGGCGTAGTTCTGTATGTCCAGAGTACATGCGGTAGTTCTTCCACCCATTTTCCCTTCGCGTCATCTAGTCTTTTCTTCAGTCCATTCAGTATGACCTTGTTAACAGCTTCCGCTTGCCCATTCCCTTGAGGATAAGCAGGAGTGGAATATCTATTTGTAATCCCCAATTCACAGCAATAACTTCTGAACGCTTTGCTATCAAATTGTAGACCGTTGTCTGAAATAAGGGTGTGAGGGATCCCAAACCAAGTGACAATGTTTTTCCAGAAAAATTTCTTCGCGTCTACGTCCCTGATATTAGCTAGGGGTTCAGCTTTAACCCATTTGGTGAAATAATCTGTGTCGACCAGAAGATACTTCTTGTTTCCTACTGCTTTAGGGAATGGTCTCACGATATCTAAGCCCCATTGAGCAAATGGCCATGGGCTAGATAATGGATTAAGGATACCACCTGGTTGGTGTATGTTTGGTTCAAATCGTTGACATTGATCGCACTTTTTAACATATTCATTGGCCTCCTTTTGCATATTTGGCCACCAATAGCCTTGGGTAATGGCTCTGTGTGCCAAGGATCTACCTCCAGTATGGCTTCCACAGATTCCTTCATGTAGCTCCTCGAGGAGCGATTCAGTTGCTTCAAAATGCATGCACAACAAATACAGCCCTGAATAAGAACGTTTGTATAATTTCTGGTCCTCGAATAGCCAGAATCTAGTAGCCTTCCTCCGAACTTTGTCAGCTTCTAACCTTTCTTCAGGCACAGTATCCTCCTTCAAGGATTGAATTATAGGGTCCATCCAGCTGGGCTTAGCTCTAATTTGATGAATCCGGACTGCCTCTCTTCTTATCTCCGTGGGTTTACGCAAATCTTCGACGAGGATAACCCGAGGCAGATCCTATGCTGAAGAAGTTGCGAGTGTGGCCAGAGAATCAGCATGTGCGTTACCATTTCTGAAAATGTGTAGGAAATTAAAAGATTTGAAATCTGACTGTAGACATTTAACTTGGTTCAAGTACTCTTGCATTCTTTCATCTTTCGCCTCAAATTCCCCTAGTATTTGTCCGACGACTAGCCTTGAGTCCGAAAACATTTCCATTGATTTTCCTCCCATTCTTCGAACCATTGCCATTCCCATCAGTAGAGCTTCATATTCAGCCTCATTATTTGTTGCCGTGAAGTTTAGTCTTAGTGACTTTTCAATAATGATCTTCTCTGGAGATATTAACACTAGCCCCACTCCGGATCCTTTTTGATTTGCTGCACCGTCTACATATACTTTCCAAGACAAGTGATCTTGTTGTGAAATCATGCCAACCGATTTTCCATCCATGTTCTGTGTTAGATTCAATTCTTTTAATGGGGGTTCGGTGAACTCGACCACCAAATTTACAAGTACTTGACCCTTCATGGAGGTGCGAGGCATATACTTGATGTCCAAAGCCCCTAGAATGGTACCCCATTTAGCTATCCTCCCTGTGTAGTCAGCACTTTGGAGTATTGCTTTGAATGGGAGTTAGGTAAGGACAACAACCGTATGTGCTTGAAAATAATGAGGCAGCTTACGTGTACCAAGTACTACTGCCAAGATGGCCTTCTCCAGTGGCAGATAACGAATCTCGGCTTCATGAAGCGACTTGCTCAAGTAATAAACTGGCTTTTGTACACCGTTATCAACTCTTATCAACACCAAGCTTACTGCAAAAGGGGCCACAGCAATGTAAGCATAAAAGACCTCGTCTGGCTCAGGACTGGACATGATTGGTGACCGAGCGAGATAATCTTTAAGTTGTTAAAAAGCTAAGGCACACTCTTCATTCCACTCGAACCATTTCCACTTATTAATTAACAAGAAAAAAGGTCTACACCTATCCGCTGATCGAGAGATAAATCGGTTCAAAGAAGCAGCCATCCCAGTCAGCTTTTGGACCTCCTTAGGATTCCAAGGTGGTTGCAAATTGCTTATAGCCTTTATCTGGTCGGGGTTAACCTCGATCCCCCGGTGAGTCACCATGTAACCTAAGAACTTGCCTGATCCCACTCTAAATGAACATTTGGAGGCATTTAAACGCAACTTGTACTTTCTAAGAACTTCAAAAATGTTCAGAAGGTCGCCCACATGTTCCGAGACTACTTTGATTTTCACCACCATGTCATCTATATAGACCTCAATGTTCTTGCCTAACTGTGGTTCAAACATCCTTGTCATTATTATTTGGTATGTAGATCCTACATTTTTCAAACCAAATAACATCACCTTATAGTGGTAGTTCCCAATGGGTGTAACAAAAGCAGTCTTTTCTTGATCATCTAGGGCCAGGGGTATTTGGTGATAGCCTTGAAAGGCATTTAGAAAACACATTCGATGATGGCCTACCGTTGCATCCACTAGTTGATCTATTTTAGGCATAGGAAATGGATCTTTTGGACACGCCTTATTGAAGTCTGTAAAATCTATGCACACTCGCCACTTCTCATTCTTTTTCTTCACTACTACAATATTAGCCAGCCATTTAGGATAAAACACCTCCTTAATAGCTCCAGCTTGCTTGAGCTTCCTTACTTCCTCTCGTACCGTATCAGCGTACTCCTTGGATGGGCGCCGAGGAGGCTGTTTCTTAGGGACGACCAGGGGGTTGACATTCAGGTGATGACAGATAAACTCTGGATCCACTCCTGGGGCTTCATAGGCGTTCCAAGCAAATACATCTATGTTCTTTCTGAGAAATTCCACTAATTCTTCCCTCTCTTGAGGTGGCAACTGAAAGCCGACCTGAAAAAACTTCTCTGGATCATCCCCAATAGTGACTTTTAACAAATCTTCACATTTTGTCTCTTCGGCTGTTTTATCAATAGGCGCCGCTGAGTGTTTTAACTGCTATAAGTCTTCTCCTGGATAGGCCGAGGACTCAGTTTCGGGCTTGTGTTGTATGGCAGCCACCAAGCATCTTCTGGCCACAGATTGATCTCCCAAAATTTTCTGGACCCTACCTTCAGATGGGCACTTAATCTTCTGGTGCAGAGTGGAAGGAACAGCCCTTAGTGCATGAAGTCAGAATCTGGCCACGATCGCTGTATAGGGTGAATATGCATCTACAATAATGAAATTCACTTCCACTATCTCTGGGCCAGTTTGCACAGGTAATCGTATTTAGCCCCTCGGGACAACGATCTTTCTGTCAAAACCCACCAGAAGGGAACTATAGGGAGTTAAGTCTTCAGGTTTTAAGTTCAGCCCCTTGTAAAGGTCAGGGTACATTATCTCAGCCCCACTGCCTTGATCCACCATCACCCTTTTCACATCATACCCTCTAATCTTGAGGGTAACCACTAAAGCGTCATCATGGGGTTAGATAGTCCCAACATTATCCTCATCCGAGAAGCTCAGGATTAATGGAACCTCTCTTTTAGCCCTTTTATGATCCTGATTAACGTCTCATGTGGGTAGGCGGGCCACGGACATTATCCTAGATGGCCAGGATCCTATTCTCGCCGGTGCAACAAAGATAACATTGATAGTTCCCAAGGGGAGTCTTGAAGAATCATCTTTACAGGGTTCCGAATTGGTCTGGCTCCCTTGGCCACTAGAATGATACAAGAGTTGTTTCAATTTGCCCTCGCGGACAAGTTGGTCCAAATGATCCTAGAGACTTCTACAATCCTCTGTGGTATGCCCGTGATCCTGATGGTATTGGCAATAGAGGTTATGATTACGTCTTTCAGGGTTTCTCACCATCTTATTCGGTCATTTGAAGAACGGCTCGTTCTTAATCTTCTCCAACACCTGCTACACTGGCTCTTTGAAAACAACACTGACAGCTTGAATATTTGATGATCCTGACTGCCCAACAAAATCCCTACGTAGCTTGCTATTATTGTAACGATCCGATCTGAAATCCCTCATCTTCTGAAGGATAACCTTGTCATTTCCCTTCCCTTGCTGCTGGTCCTCTTCAACTCTTTTATACTTGTCAATCCGGTCCATAAGCTGGCACACGTTGGTGACGGGCTTACCAGTCAAGGACTTCCTTAAACCATGCTCGGATGGAAGGCCGAGCGTAAATGTACTGATGGCCACATCATCAAAGTCGCCTTCAATCTCATTAAACAACTCCCAATATCTGTTGGAGTATGTTTTAAGACTCTCACCCTCTTGCATGCTCATGGATAGGAGGGAAGCTAACGACCTAGGAACTCTCCTGCAGGTCACAAACCGTGAACCAAATGCTTGAGTGAGTTCATGGAAAGAGTTTATGGATTCTGCCTTTAGGCCATCAAACCACCTCATCGCAATAAGTCCGAGACTGGACGGAAAGACTTTGCATATCAAGGTCTCATCCTGGGAATAAACAGCCATTCTCTGGTTGAAATGACTCACATGCTCAACAGGATCAGTTCGCCCATTGTAAATGGTGAATGTTGGCTGGTGAAAACGCTGGGGAAGTCTTGCCCCTTCAATCCTATGCGTGAATGGAGACTTGGAGATTTGGTTTAAGGCTCTACTCATAGCATTATTCCCTACGCCCCTATGCGGCGGGCTTTTAAACTGCTGCTCGTTATGGAGCTCTTCTTCGTAAGAGAAAGACTCACTGGGCGGAGTTCGAGACCTCCGTTTGTAACTGATGTCTCTTTCGTCATCAGAAGAAACGTCACTGTCAGGGGAAGCTCGCCTCCTTTTTGCATGACGCAGCTCCCTCTTCAACCGATCAATCTCCAGCTGCATGTCCCTGTTGCCCTTTGCATGGGAGATACGACTATCACCTCGTGACGGGCTCCTCTCATTATGTATCGTGTGTACACTTCCTTCATGGTCACCTCTTCGTTCGAGGTTGAGGAAATGATCACCACGTTGGGATGCCCTAGACTCTGCTAGTTGTTAACCTGGTTCAGCCATCGTCAACCGTTGTTTTCACTCCGGCTCAAGCTCTTCCCACAGACGGCGCCAATTGTAGGGTTGAGATTTGTAGTCCAAGCCCAAAAGATAAGAGATTTGAGCCCAATAAGCCCAATACAATGAATTTGTAGAGAGTGGGTGAAAGAACTGGGCTGTTTGTGAACTAAATAACAGTTAATCAAGATTTTAAGAAATGAACTAGTACAAAAACACACTTGAAACTTGAATAAATTGATGTCCGAAGAGATAAATTATTGTTTGAAAGGCTAGTACAGTTCTTAGAGTTACAGTAAAATTTTCTTCTTCTTCTTCTTTTTCTCTTCTTTCCGATCCACCCC
This sequence comes from Quercus suber, assembly GCF_002906115.3. Taxonomy (NCBI): domain Eukaryota; kingdom Viridiplantae; phylum Streptophyta; class Magnoliopsida; order Fagales; family Fagaceae; genus Quercus; species Quercus suber. Next base: position 532,655 of record NW_027069944.1, on the reverse strand, counting down.
TCATGGGAGGTCTCTTACATTTATATAGTTCTCTTTTAAACATCTTCATCGTACACTTGTTCTTCATCTAAGCATTCACTTGAGTACATGTCCCATCAGGTATCCTCTTTGGTTCTCCATGAGTGGTGGCAGCTGAGATTGCACTATTCAGGGGTCTTCTCCACATAAATGCGACCAGAAAAGTTGCTGCAGTGCATTAAATGCGGTGGTGGCAGTTTTTTCTTTAGATATTTCTCTATTCTTATCATCTTTATACGTGCATGAAGTTCATCATTATCGTTGGAGCTTCCTGGAAGTTCACCCAAACTACCTAGGTATTTGCTTAACCGATATTCTTCAAATCCGAGGAGGATACACTCCTCGGACTATATTATTTTATCATTTCCTTACGTGATTCTTCACTCTGGGGCCTTTTCCAATCCTTTACTCCTCCTCGAACATACCCACATCTTCAAATAGGGCCCAAGGCTCAATGTACGAATTTGGGCATTTATCCCCAGTTTCATTTTGACTCTCTAAGTTTTAAAATTTGCATTTTGGTAATTTATTCTTGATTTTGTTTTTATATTGGTCATGTCCATTTCTATTAGTACTTTGGTGATACTTGATGCTATATAAGTGATGTATTTTAATGGTTATTTCATATTTAGCACTTAACATTCCCAAAAAAAAAAAAATCAAACCCAAATTTTCAAAATATAAATAAAAATGAAACATAATTAACAATAAACTTTTACCATGGATTTTTTTCTATTAAAAAAAAAAAAAAAACCTTTTACAATGGATTTGGGAGGGAGGTTGGACTTGAACTTGGCACGAACAATGAGGCCTACCTTGCCTCAAATAGTGCACCGATATAGTGTGTAAACTTAATCATTTAGCAATTCTAAGCTTTGTGACATGCCTTAATTAATATATTTACTGATTCAAGAATGCGTAAACAAACAATAGGAGAAGTAATACTGGGATTGGTTATAAAAACAACTATAAATTACAGCAACAAAAAATAAATATTCTATGAGATTTGGAAGAATGACATATTCCATGATTATTGAAAGTTTTTTAGTTAAATATTGTTTCTTATAGTCAAACGTCCAAAAGAATGGTTCTGGATCATTAGTGCCCAAGTTACTGCGAAATTAATGTAAAAAATGAAAGAGATGATTTCTTTATTATATTGTTTGTTTAGACCCATTCAAGAACCAGTAAACATATTAAGGCATGTCACAAAGCTGAATGCGATAGTGTGTAAACTTAATTGTCAATTAAGTAAATTACGATTAATAATTCTTAATGTGTTTACGATTAACAATTCTAATATGTTTACCCACTATCATTAAGCTTTGTGACAAGCCTTGTCGATGATGTCCTTGTTCAAAGGATTGAAAATTTTGGCTTGATGGCATAATGCTGAGTCACAAACAGTGTAGGAAAAAAAGTAGAGGCTCTCATATATATACCATATGAATTATTCTCTTTTTATATTAGCAGCAATTTCATTAAGCACAAACAAACAAGGACTAGATTAATATATGTTTATAGGTTTTATATTTAAATCAAAAGCATTGCGTAGAGTCAGAGAATTGTTCTAGAGAAACTGCATATATTACAAATTTACATTACAAGAAGTTTTATCCACCAACTGAACTGGATATTTTGCACGACTACTCATCTCATGAATCATGATCAGGGGCGGCCGCTGGCATCAAGGGTGGTGGGGTTAGGTCCGGACGGTGGAACCGAACCTCTATGAAGTGCAACATCTTCACCATAAACCCTTTGATCATCAGCAAAAATCAATATTATTAGTATAGAGCAAGTGCAAAACTGAGAATTTAATTAGCTATATATACCAAAGTAACCAACATGTACATAAACAACCAATTCCTAGCGCGTATGTACACCACACACACACACACATTTAAACGATGATTGTAAAATTAAAATTTACAAAACTTTAGCACACCACACATAGACCCATATATGAAAGTACATGTGCTCACCCGCATACTTATAGGCTTCTTTTTTTTTTTTTTTTTTTGGTAAATGTTAATAATTTGCATTTATTATAATTTGAGATTATTATATTTTGGGAAATACTAACTAGTGCCCTCAAGGCATTGGTTAATAATACATTTTAGGAAAGTTTTGATAACACTTTTATGGAAAATAAAAAAAACTATCAAAATATTAATTACTTTTTTTTTTTTCATTTCTCATAAAAAATTTCTTTAAATGGATTATTATCCAATGCCCTAAGGGCACTCGTTAGCATTTTCCTTATATTTTTCAATCACAAAAATACCTAGGAGTTCACAAACGCATAACACTCATCACGCCTTATAGTTTTTATTTTAATGAGATTATCCTATGTGGTTAAAAGGATATCAAGTTATTCACTACTTTTTTTTTGCTTATCTAAATAAAATTATTAAGTTTTAAATTTGCATTTTCCAACCCTGAGATTTTAAACATAGGCACCTCCTAAAGACAGAATTGTACCCAAAATCCAAAGATAACCCTTTTTTTTTTTTGGTAAAAAATTTTCATTCCTAGAGTTATCCAAAAAAATAAAAGAAACCCAGTGAAACCCAACAAATCAATTGCAATTAAACCCAGTGAAACAATCAAATTAAAACAAAGTATATATTGAAAAAGAAAAACTTGATCACATGTCATTGCCAGTGTCAAAACTTTTGGGAACCTAATTTAACAAATTGTAAACCCTTCAATTTTCATTTTCAAAAACAAGGTAAGGGAAAAAAAAATTGTAACCAAAAAAGCATTGTTATTCATTTAAATGCTACTCACTTTGATTTGGCTAGCAATATTCTTTTAAGGGAATAGAATATCCAGAGTTTGCAACAAGCTATACAACATAAAAAGTGAAAGAAAATAAAAACATTTCTAGGAAACAAGCTAATTAATTTCACAATATTGCCTTAATAAAGAGATTTTGAGGAAACAACCAAATAATAGGATTAGTAACAAAGCAAAGGATTGCACTAACATTTGTGTTAGAGCATATATTTTGACATAGGAAAAGAAAATAGGAAAGGGTATTGAAATTAAGACATACTGTTCAAACTCTATATTGATATAGGAAGAAGCAGTTGATGAATTTGCAATAGTCCCAAAAGCTGTCGGAGACAAAAACAAGGTGGTGTTATAAGCTGACAGGACAGAAGCTTCTTGACCAATATGATCAACAATCTTGATCTGAATTGTCTGGTTTTGATTACAAGCATATGGTGTTGAAGTACTAGTGATGCACTTAACCAAATACTTCCTCCCACATGCTGTACCATTGGCCCATATTCGATCACCGGCCGCTGCGAACAAGTTGCTTGATGGGAACTGAGACGCATCTCTAATTCCATAACATGCTGTTGGTAAATATAGGGGAATATAGGGCTGCAGTGCCAACATCAGCATATGAGGTATGGATATTGAAAAACAGTGAAACCAAGAAGATCACGAGGGATAACCATTGAAGATGTTGCTGAGATGTACACATTTTTTTCTGCAAGAAAGGCTTCAGAGAGTTGGTTTCCATTTTCACATGCCTTAACCTAACTATATAGCTGTAGATTTGTAATAGCACTGTTGGGAGGGCGCACACGTCTTTTCGCTCTCGCCGTGGAATATTATTTGTATGACAAACGAAAATTCTTTTTTTTTTTTTTTTTGATGAAAAAAGGATAAGAACTATGACGTGCGAAAATTGTTAGTGCACTGCCGGCGCTACGACATGTATTTCAATAAAAAACAGAAAAAACCTGTATGCCATCGAGTAAATGCTAAGAACACATAAAATGTTACAACTTTATACCATAACTTGATACATGGCGAGTTATGAAGTGTGTCCTCAGATGGCCCACCTCACATTTCTACCATTTATAATTTGTCACGTAATGAATTGTGATACAAAATTGTACCATTTTATATGTCTTTAATATTACTACAATCAATGCGTATGACGAATGTAAGAACAAGTCTCCAAAATAGCATATTCAAGCTCACATGTATCTCCATCAAAAAAAAAAAAAAAGCCTCACATGTATCAACCTTCCCTGCTTAACTTTTACTTTTTATTTATTTATAAAATTACTTTTAGTTAATTCTTATTTAATTCGCAACAGGAAGAAAAACAGGTTAAGCTGATCTTTAAATTCGCAATTAATCAATTTATCAATTTAATTCGCAATTAATCAATTTAATCAATATGTTGATCATTAAATTCCTAATTTACTCACTATGTTGATCTGTTAAGCTGAGTCACACTGTTTAATTAAATCTAGAGTATTGAAAACTCATCCAATTAATGTCACTTCGTTGCTTGTGAGTACTGAGTAGTGACTTAGGGCTCGTTTTGGAAATTAAGAAATGGCTTCTTTTCCTTGGCTATCTGTCTGGTATTTGATCAATTAGAGTTGAGAGAACAAGAGAGTAGAAGAAATGATTTTCATAATAGGGAAGGGAACGCCTCACCTTTTAATTTGCTTTCCCCAGCTCTAGACACTAGTGATAATATTCAAAAGAAGGGACATTGGTATTTGGTTCAAACTCAACTAGAAAAAGCCGACCTAACTTTTATCCCTGAGAATACCTTGTGATGAAGCGTAAATTCGTCAGTCAGAGTGTGCAAACAAAAATGGGCTCCGGCCTGCAAGAGTGTGTGCTTGAGGGCGGTCACCGGTGTGGTGCCTGCCACAATGCCTCCGATGCCAAAGTCAGTATCAATTGCTATTTGAGAATGAGTAATGTAAAGATAATAGAGCAAACTATAATCTCTTAATGTGTATGTGTGAATGTACCTCTTCTTTGGCAATGTGGGGGCTATATATATATGTTGCTGCAGCCTCTAGCCGTTGGAGCAATTATGGTGGCTTCAATGCCCTCCTGGGTAACGTTTTCTGGTCTCATAATGCTGCTTTATTTTACTCCAACGGCCTGTACAGTTGGCTTTGTAACCGTCTGGGATGTTTATTGGCGGCATTGAATGAGGTGTTTAACCTCGTCAGTGAAGTGGTTGCTTGCCAGTGCGGGCCTATCTCGTCGGTCAAGCTTATCTCGTCCATGTTTGATTTCGTCAGTCCCATCAGTTGCCCCCGGATTCCTTGGTCGTCATGACATGTCGTGACGACCAGGGAAGGTGAAGAGTTTCTGAGCTGTAAACGGTTGGGTTTCTGAGCCGTATTGAATGCGTTACGGCGTTGCCTTTTGGGTGGTGGCCTACGTGGCGCACTTTGATTGGGTGAGTAAATGCCCCCCATGATGGGTTTTATTGATCTTCCTGCTAGTTTTTTAGCTTCCCAACCTTTGGTTTCAAACTTCCCTTCTTCTCCCTTCCCCTTTCTCACTTTTCCAAGAAAAATCGTTCAATCATTGCTCTGACCACCTTCTCCCCCACCCTTTCTTTCTGCGATTTTTTTTCTTCCGACTGGTGCGTAGTGCAACGGATTTTCTTGTTCAAGGTACGTTCTTCCTTCTACTTCTTTTCTTTCTGCCTTTACACCTTGTAGCAAATTTCTGATTTTCCATTGCTTCTTTCCTTGTCGTTTTCTTTTCTTCTTTTTGACTTTGGGGTAAATAGATTTGCATTTTCTAGTTTCTCATGACCAGTAGTTCTAAGGTTAGATTAGACTGCCCTTCGATTTTATTTCTTTTCACTCGATTAGGAGGGTCGTTAGGGACTTTTCCCTACCTTGAAAATTTCGTTTACGAGGGTAGTAGTTTGGCGGTGGCATTGGCTGATTTGTTGCCTTTACTGCGTCAATCAGTCGATTGGTTTGAAAATTTAGTAAAGGAGGGTAGGACGATGTCTGAAATTAGGTCCAGTGAGCTCAAGACTGGGTTATCGTCTAGCGGTAACCCAGTGGAGGAGGATACAGCCCTTTCCAATCCCCAAGAGGTTAGGGCTTTTTTTGCTCTAGAGGAAGGCTACGGGTTGGACGTGGATACATTGGGTAGGTTTAAGGATAGATTTCAATTCCCAGATCGGGTTAGGGTTCGTTTGCCCGGTGAGGAGGATCGGGCTTGTCACTTCTTTCCCGGGGAGGTATGCTTCTATGAATCTGCCTTCGTTTGTGGATTGAGGTTCCCGGTTCACCCTTTCCTGATGGAGCTTCTGGACCGTTTGGGTATCGCTTCCGGGCAACTCATGCCCAACTCGTAGAGGATCCTGGTAAGCTGTATGGGGATTTGGCTGGCTGCCAATGACGGGGACATGCTTAGGGCTGACGAGCTTGTTTACCTCTACCGTCTGAAGGCATCCAAAGAGCATGGGTATTACGAACTGGTGCCTTGGGAAAGGAGGACTAGGATCGTCAAGGGTTTACCGTCCTCTTTCAGGTACTGGAAGTCGAGGTTCTTCTTTGTGTCTAGGGACGATTTTGAGACACCCTCGGGCGAGTGTTGGGATGATCTCCCAAGGTTACGTCGTCGGTGGGAAACCCCGACTTTAGGTGCGTCAATATTTCCTCTTTGTCTCTTGGATTCTGTTGTGCTTACAGTTATGTTTGCTAAAAATTTTTTTTTTTTTTTTAGTCAAGAGAAGACCAAAGCTTAAGAGCAGGTACAGAGAGCGGGTGCAGAAGGCAATTGAGTACGCGCAAACGATCAAGAGTTGGGACGACCTCGTTGATCCCAGGACTCTTGCGTTTTACTGCCTGGGGCCAGAGCCTTCTGCCCTTGTCTTGCGAAACCTTGATATTGAAGGAAAGAAAAGTAAGTCCCAGCTTCGTCATTATTGGCCTTCCCCACTTTACTTTCTTGTGTTTTTATTCGGGACTAATGTTTTTCTTTTGACAGAGATGACATCAAAGTTTAATAAAGACATGTACGCGAAGATGAGGGCGAAAAAGGACGAGCCCTTGTCGAATATAGGGAAAAAGACTGTGCGTGTGACGGGGAAGGGTCCTTCTGCTACCCCGCCGGCCTCCGTCACTCCTATTGTCTCCGGTACTGAGACGACAAGGACCGCTTCTCCGTTTACTTCGGTGGAGGAGCTCCCTACACCCATCTCTAAGAGGCCGCGCCTAACGGAGAAGGAGAAGGAGAAGGAGAAGGAGAAAGGGGACTCTCGTCATTCTACAGTCTGAGGGGACGAGAGGCTGGCAATTGACAGGGCCCATAGCATTGTGACGGCTGACGACCTGAGGGCTCTTTCTGGGGTTCCATTTAACACCGTCGCCGGAGGTCATGTCCATAAGCTCGTGCAGGTGAATTTGCTTTTACTTCTTCCATGTGCAACTCCCTTTTTTTTTTTTTTACTGACGATTTGGTGCTTCATTTTAGGCATTGGGAGAGAGCTTGCACATTGCTTCCGAGTATCTTACTCAAGAGGCCAAGCTTGCATCTCTTTCATCACAGACGCAAGCCTTGAAGGGTGAAAACTTAAAGCTGAAGAAGAACCTCATTGATTCGATGGACGAAGCCAATACTCTGAAGGAGAAAGTCAAGGTACTGGGTGACGACCTTAGGGTTGAGCGTCAGCTGAACCTGGAGAAGGACGAGCAGCTTCTGAATTCCAAGGAATCGTTGAAGACAATCGCGGCCAGGTCTGTTAAGGCTTTTCAAACCACTGACGAGTACAATACTGTGCTCTTCAGTTGGTACTTTAAAGGCTTCGAGCTTCTTCGAAGGTACATGGTCAAGCATCCAACTGGCGTCGACATTGAAAATTTGGACCTGGAAGAAGTGGATAAGGAGATGGCCGCCGACGAAGCTGCTCAGTCTGTGGTTCCTGCTGGTGACGGCCCAGAGAATGCTCCAGTTGGTGATGTTGCGGCTGTTGACGCCCCATCAGTCTCGGAAGCCTGAGCCTGGCACTTATGTTTTGACGAAAATATATTTCCTTTTTTTTTATGGGTGCCCGTCATGTTTTTGGGCCAAATTTGTGAACAATTTCTATTTATCTTATTTTGATAACAATGTTGGCAACCCAGTGCTTATGGGTTTTATGTAAAAACAATGGTAATTGCCCTTGGTTTTGGGCTTTAATTTAAATTTGTCACATACTTACTTGCATTTTGTGATTGTACACGTGTTTGTTGAGTTCTGTCTGGCTACATATGTTGTGCTTAGTGAAAGTCCCTTTTTGATTTAAGCTTTTTTGGCTTCGTCTGTAACTTACATCCGTCAAGGCGGAATCTTGTTACTTAGCCATTTTTGACCTACACCCACTAAAGGGATCTCGTCAACTTTAATTGGCTTCGTCAGTAACTTACATCCGTCAAGGCGGAATCTTGTTACTTAGCCATTTTTGACCTACACCCACTAAAGGGATCTCGTCAACTTTAATTGGCTTCGTCAGTAACTTACATCCGTCAAGGCGGAATCTCGTTACTTAGCCATTTTTTTTATTTAAGCTTTTTTGGCTTCATCTGTAACTTACAGATGTCAAGGCGGAATCTTGTTACTTAGCCATTTTTGACGTACACCCACTAAAGGGATCTCGTCCACTTTAATTGACTTCGTCAGTAACTTACATCCGTTAAAGCGAAATCTCGTTATTTAGCCATTTTTGACCTTTTATGACTTACACCTTTTCTTTCAAGGATCTTGTCATCGTTAGTAACTTACATCCGTCATGGCGGAATCTTGCTACTTGGCCCTTTTTCACCCTTTATGACTTACACCTTTTTTTCAAGGATCTTGTCATCGTCAGTAACCTACATCCGTCATGGCGGAATCTTGCTACTTGACCATTTTTTATTCTTTTAGACTTGTGATCAGATATGCCTGCTTGTAGAGAAACATTAGCTGAACAACTTATTTATTAGTTTCAACAACGAATAATGAGTACATTTTACAATCGCGTTTATTGATTGTATTTCTTTAAGTGTTCGATATTCCATGATCTGGGGAGTCTTTGTCTGTCTAGGGTCTCCAGGTGATAGTTGCCCTTCCTGGAGTAATGAAAGACCAGGTAGGGTCCTTCCCATGTGGGGCCGAGTTTCCCTTGAGAAGGATTCCTGGTAGCTGGAGTTACTTTGCGAAGGATGAGGTCCCCAATGTCAAGTTGTCTGAGCTTTACTCTCTTGTTGTAATAGTCGGTCATCTTTTGTTGGTATTCCATCATTCTGCTACAGGCGTTATCTCTTACTTCGTCTAGAAAGTCCAGGTTGAGTCGCAAATGATCGTCATTGACTTCTTCATTGAATGCCTCTCGCCTGATGCTGGTTATTCCTACTTCGACCGGGATCACTGCTTCTGTGCCGTAGGTGAGTCTGAAGGGGGTCTCTCCTGTTGGCGTTCTTGTTGTTGTCCTGTAAGCCCACAGGATATTGGGCAACTCTTCTGGCCAAGCTCCCTTCGCGTCGTCCAGCTTCGTTTTGATAATCTTGAGCAACGTTCGATTCGTCACCTCTGTTTGTCCGTTTGCTTGTGGATGACCTGGGGACGAGAAATGATTCTTGATGCCTAGGGCTGAGCAAAATTCCTTGAAACTTTGGCTGTCGAATTGTCGTACATTGTCCGATATGATCGTCTTTGGAATCCCGAACCTGCAAATGATGTTCTTCCATACAAAGCTCTGGATTCTGGCTTCAGTTATGGTTGCCAGTGCCTCTGCTTCAACCCATTTTGTAAAGTAGTCAATAGCAACTAGTAAGAATTTTACCTGTCCTTTGCCCTGGGGCAGTGGGCCGACGATGTCGATTCCCCATTGTGCAAATGGCCATGGGGATGCAATCGTCGTCAGTTTTTCTGCTAGAAGCCGCTGATCGTTTCTGAACCGTTGGCACTTGTCACATTTCTTGACGAACTCTGCTGCGTCTACCTGCATAGTTGGCCAGAAGTAGCCTGTACGAATTATCTTACCTGCTAGAGATCTAGGACCAGCATGATCCCCGCAAACTCCTTCGTGGATTTCCTCCAGGATGTACCTGGCTTCTTTCTCGTCAACACACTTTAAGTAAGGCATGGAGAAGCCTCTTTTGTATAGGGCGTCATTGAGGATAGTGAATCTTACTGCCCTCTTTTTTATCTTCCTGGCTTCTTTTATGTTCTGTGGGAGGTGCCCATCCTGAAGGAAGGATACGATAGATGTCATCCAGCTGTCTGTACTCTGGATTGCGAATGTTGGAACTTCTTCAATGCTGGAATTCTTCTGGACTTCCATCATTAGGCCTTCTTCCAAAGCCCCTTCATATGATGAGGCCATCTTTGAGACTTCGTCTGCCATCACATTCTGGCTTCTGGGAATTTGTACGAACTCCACTTTTTCGAACTCTTGAGCCAGATTCTTCGTTAGTCTGAGGTACTTCTGCATTCTTTCTTCTTTTGCTTCGTATTCTCCCCTGGCTTGTCCAATCACGAGCTTTGAATCGCTCTGGATCATCAGATTCTTAACTCCAAACTCTCTTCCGAGCCTTAATCCCGTCAGAATCCCTTCATACTCGGCCTCGTTATTGTTCGCTGGGAATTTCAATTGAACTCCGTATTTTAGCTTTTCTCCATCGGAGGTGATCATGACTACCCTTACTCCCCCTCTCTTATGGGCTGACGAGCCGTCGGTCTGTACTGTCCACTGCTTGTGTTTGATGGTGAGATCGTTTTCATCCGGGAGGGTGAATTCAGCGATGAAGTCTGCTAAAACTTGTGCTTTTATGGCCGTCCTGGGGTGGTATTCAATATCAAATTGACTGAGCTCAATTGCCCACTGGACCATTCTTCCTGCCGCCTCGGGCTTGCTCATGGACTTTTTAATTGGTTGGTCCGTCATTACCAGGATAGGATGTGCTTGGAAGTATTGCCTGAGTTTGCGTGAAGCTACTACCAGCGCGAACGCAATCTTCTCAATTTGGGGATACCTAGCTTCAGCTCCTTGGAAGGCCTGGCTGACGTAATAGACTGGGAGTTGCTTCCTGTCTTCTTTTCGGATTAGGGCTCCACTAACGGCCGTATCTGACACCGCCAGGTATAAGTATAACTTCTCACCTTTCTTTGACGGGCTGAGAAGGGGAGGATTGCTTAAGTACCGTTTGAGTTCTTGGAAAGCGGCCTCACACTCGTCGGTCCAGGCGAAAGCTTGTTTCAATGTCTTGAAGAATGGCAAGCACTTGTCCGTCGCTCTAGAGACGAACCTATTGAGGGCTGCAGTATGTCCTGTCAACTTCTGGACTTCCTTGCCGGTCTTGGGCGAGGCCATGTTGATTATGGCTTGTACTTTCTCTAGATTCGCCTCGATTCCTCTCTGGGAAACCATGAATCCCAGGAATTTGCCTGAAGCTACACCAAAGACGCATTTATTGGGGTTTAACCTCATATGATATTGCCGGAGGGTAGCAAAGGTCTCTTTGAGGTCGTCCAGATGAGTGAGTTCCTCCCTGCTCTTGACGAGCATGTCATCCACGTACACCTCCATGTTTCTGCCTATCTGCTTGCTAAACATTCTGTTCACCAATCTCTGATAAGTGGCTCCTGCATTCTTCAGTCCAAAGGGCATTACTTTATAGCAATAAAGCCATTGGCTGGTGATGAAGGCTGTTTTCTCCTGATCCTCTTCTGCCATTTTTATCTGGTTGTACCCAGAGAAAGCGTCCATAAATGTCAGAAGCTTGTGTCCAGCTGTGGAATCTACCATTTGGTCTATTCTCGGGAGTGGGAAGCTGTCCTTTGGGCACGCCTTGTTCAGGTCTGTGAAGTCTACACACATTCTCCATTTCCCATTTGCTTTCTTCACCAGGACAACATTTGCAAGCCAGTCTGGATAGTATACTTCGCGGATGAAGCCTGCATCTAAGAGCTTGTTAACTTCGTCAGTAACCGTTTGGTCTCTTTCGGGTGCGAAAACTCTTCATCTCTGTTTAACGGGCTTCCTTTCCGGATCTACATTCAACTTGTGTTGGATGACTTCTGGAGGTATGCCTGGCATGTCTTCGTGGCTCCAAGCAAAGACGTCCAGGTTTTCTTTAAGAAATTGGACCGGCTTTGTTCTCATCTCAGGGCTTAGAGTCATCCCTATTCGTGTTGTCTTATTTGATTCTTCGTTGGATAACTCTACTGTTTCCAAGGCCTCCACCTTTTCTTTCTCCTTTTCTTTGATTGTTCATGCGTGGTTTTCCTTTGCAGCTATGACTGCTTGGTAGCACTCCCGAGCCAAAATTTGGTCTCCTCTGACTTCTCCTACCCCATTCTCTGTTGGAAATTTTATCTTCAGGCAGTAGGTTGACGTTGATGACTTCCACTTGTTGAGTGCTGGTCTTCCAATGATCACATTGTAGGACGAAGGACAATCTACCACCAAGAAGTCCATATGACTGGTCAAATGCTTCGGGTAGGTTCCCACTATCACCGTCAACGTTACTATGCCCTTGGGATATACCCTATCCCCACTGAAGCTGACGAGGGGAGAATCAAATGGACGCAGTCTTTTTGGGTCTAGCTTCAACTGTTGGAACGCAGGGAAGTAGATGATATCAACGGAGCTGCCATTGTCCACGAGGATCCTTTTTGTGTCAAATCCTTCGATGGTAAGTGTTATGACCAATGGGTCGTTGTGAGGCTGCTTCACTCCTCTAACATCCCCTTCATTGAAAATTATGTCCTGATCAGTTCGCCTTTGTTTCAACGGGGGCGTCATATAAACACTGTTCACTTGTCTTTGGCATGCTTTCTTAAGTGACTTGAACGATCCTCCTGCAATGGGCCCTCCTGCGATCGTCTGTATTTCCCCTATCACATTTTAGGGAGGCTGGAACTGACGGTCACTGCCCCCGGATGAGGACTCGTGCTGGCCCTTGTTTCCATCCCGGAACCTACTGAACTCCCCTTTCTTCATAAACTTCTGTAACTTCCCCTTCTTTATCAGCTCATCTATCTGCTCTTTGAGGTCCCGGCAATCTTCGGTGTAATGGCCGTGGTCCTTGTGAAATCGGCAGTATTTATTCTTATCACGGACATTAGGAGATGAGTGCAACGGTCGCGGCCACTTCAGGTAATGCTCGTCCTTAATTTGCGTTAAAATTTTATCAACTGGCATAACAAGAGGGGTAAACTTTACCGTTTGAGGTCCCTTGTCGTCCCTCCTCCTGATCCTGTCACTGTTCCTACGATTTGGTCACTCCCATTTTTGCCCTCTACGATTGTCATCTTTCCTTTCTTTGTCCCCTGGCCTTCCTACATCTCTGATGGCTGCTAATGCATCTTCAGCGTTCATGTACTTCTGTGATTTAAGAAGCATTTCGGCCATTGTTTTTGGCGGATTCTTTGCAAGTGACGTGACAAGCTCTCTGGACCTCAATCCTGCCTTAAAGGTCGTCAATTGCACCTTGTCGTCTGCTTCGTCGACCTCTAGTGTTTCGCGAGTAAAGCGTTTCGCGTACGACCTTAGGGTTTCCTTTTCTCCCTGCCTGATGGTAAGCAAGTGATCCGCGGTCCTCTTAGGACGTTGTCCTCCAATGAAATGACACAGGAAGGCGTTGCTCAGCTGCTCGAAGTTGTCAATGGACGACGCTGGCAGCTTTGTGAACCATTCCCTTGCAGCTCCTTTGAGGGTAGTTGGGAAGGAACGACATAGTATTTCGTCTGGGGGCTACTGGAGCCCTAAGGTCGTCCTGAAGGTGTTAAGATGATCCTGAGGGTCCTTTAGCCCATCAAATGGTTCAAGCTGTGGCAACCGAAACTTTGACGGTACTGGACATTCAAGGACTGCTGGAGTGAATGGAGAATCTGTCGCCCTGACCAGTCGGTCTACACTCCGTTTTGTTTTCTCCTTGATAGCGGTCTTAAGCTCGTCCATCTCCCTCCTCATCTCTTGGAGAAGATTTGAGTTGCGCTCGGTTGGAGTGGCAGGCCTTTGATGGTCACTTCTTCTGTGGCTATCTCCCTCGTTGTCTCGGTTCCCTTTAGATCGATTCTCTTCCTGCTGAAGTAGTAACTTCATTTCCTGATTTCGCCTGGTTAGTTCTTCTACAGTGGCCGCGAGAGCCTGAACCTGCTGAGCCAAGGATGTGGAATCTTGATTGGACTCCAGTAATTGGAAACTATTCTTTCGAGATTGAGAACGAAAAAATCGTCCCCACAGACGGCGCCAAACTGATGAAGCGTAAATTCGTCAATTAGAGTGTGCAAACAAAAATGGACTCCGGCCTGCAAGAGTGTGTGCTTGAGGGTGGTCACCGGTGTGGTGCCTGCCACAATGCCTCCGATGCCAAAGTCAGTATCAATTGCTATTTGAGAATGAGTAATGTAAAGATAATAGAGCAAACTATAATCTCTTAATGTGTATGTGTGAATGTACCTCTTCTTTGGCAATGTGGGGGCTATATGTATATATGTTGCTGCAGCCTCTAGCCGTTGGAGCAGTTATGGTGGCTTCAATGCCCTCCTGGGTAACGTTTTCTGGTCTCATAATGCTGCTTTATTTTACTCCAACGACCTGTACAGTTGACTTTGTAACCGTCTGGGATGTTTATTGGCGGCATTGAATGAGGTGTTTAACCTCGTCAGTGAAGTGGTTGCTCGTCAGTGCGAGCCTATCTCGTCGGTCAAGCTTATCTCGTCCATGTTTGATTTCGTCAGTCCCATCACCTTGCACTGGGATTTGTCACGGAAAATGACCCCCAGATCATTCCTTTCAAATCCATTTCCAGTTGTCACCACCTACCATACTATAGAAAGATTATTAAGTATACTACTCAGATAAAAAAAAAAAAAAAAAAAAAAATTATAAAGTATACCGTGCTCTTGTCAATTGTGATCTATATTTTTTCTGTTTATATAGACTTACATTGTTCACATTGTCAAATAAGAAGATAAATAATAAAAGTTTTTGGGCCCGTAGATAATGAGATTGGCGTCTTATCAATAAAAGTTGAGATCTTGGTTCATCTCGAAATGAAGTGTTAACATCTCCAGCTTGAATTCGGCTACACCTGTCTCTGCTTTTTCTTCCCGTTGCTATGCTGTTTGTGGTCGAATTTCGGTGCTTTCAGTCCCCTCTAAGAGCATTAGCATTGGAAAATTCTAATGCTACTCTATTTTACAATTCTAAAAAGCTACTTTATTATTATATCATACCATTTTACAATACCTCCACATCCCAACTTCTATTTTCCTCTTTTACTCATTAAAATAATATATCTACATAATAAAATAATATATCTCAAAATTATATCTTCTCTCCCATCTCTCTCATCTCTCTCATTTTCAGATTTCTTCCAAATAAAATATTACTATTTTTTACAATACTGTGAACAGTACAATTCTATGTTTAGAATTGTACTGTAGCACTATTGCAAAAAAATTTGCAATAGTTGTGTTTACAATTGTCTGATGCAAAGGATTTTAAGGCTTAAAATGTCAAATTGCCCTTAGATATGGCATTAGCATTCTCCAATGCTAATGCTCTAATGCGGAATTGAAGGAAAGCTATAGTGATTTGACAAGATTGTATATGTATTTAACAAAGAAGACAATGACGGTTAGATGAGCGGTGGCGGGGTGTGGGGCTATGGAAACTAATATGTATTAAACAGTCATTGTAATTTGGAAAGGGATATATGTAGGATATAAATAAGCATATAAACCAATATATATATATATATATATATATATATATATATATATATATATATTAAGGGCTATGTAAGTATTCATTTCGAAAGTCCTTAATTAAGTCTTGTAATAGTTTTTTCTCAAAAAAAAAAAAAATTATGTTAATAGTTACGGAGCATCACACTTAAGTGTTTATTTGGACAAATGTAATAGTTTTGGATGATTGTAAAAAAAAATTTAAAAAAAAAATTCTATTTCAACTATTAGCTAAAAATAATAGTAAAAAGTTAAAAACTTATTTTTAGAAGAAAGAAAAAATTAAAGTTAATAAGTGAGTGGGTAGTAAAATAAAATTAGTGAGAAAAAAAATGGGTTAATTGCACCCAGTTCAATACCTATTATTATACTCACAACTAGCCATATTATTAAAACATTGTAAAATATAGGTTAAATTACTTATTTGAACCTCAAATTATTTTGTAAATTCAATTTAATACCCTAACTACTAATTATGTCAATTTAGTCACTCAAATTTTAAAACAAGTCTATTTAATCTTTAAATATTTTTGTTATTAAAATTTTAACAAAATTAATAATACACTTTTAAAATAGCGTTTAATATATATTTTATTTGTCACATCAATTAAGAAATTCATCCAATGATAAAATTGACTATATTTCATAGACTGTTAAATACTACAATGCTGAATTTATATTCCTTCCTACTATGACTTCCTACTATTGTAAAAAGATATGTATATATCTAGAGAGAGAGAGAGAGAGAGAGAGAGAGAGAGAGAGAGAGAGAGAGAGCTAGCTGGTGGTAGGGAGGGAAGTAGGTAACGGTGAAAATGACGCAACGGAAGGAAGATGTATTCCGTCAACTGGGGACCAGTACGTAGCTTCGTCGCTATTTCGTTTCGCTACAACGTTTTCAACTTTGTTTTTTTTTGTTTTTTGTTTATTTAATTTTTTTTTGGCTTAAGTCTAACTTATATATCTATGTAATATCATCTTCACTATAAAGCATAAATTCTCATGTATCTATTTTTATTTTCTCATAACAAAAATGTATCTACTTTTATAGAAAAATAATGTTTACAATATTTTTACAACAAATCTTAAGTGGTAGATTGTTGTTGATTGTTATTGTTAAAGCAAAAAAGTAATCTTAGTATTATGTTCAAATTTGAACCAATAACAACTGTCCACTTATGATTTATTATAAAAATATTATAAAAATATTGTGTACATAACACTTCTCACTTTTATATACTAAATAAATACTTCGTACGCAAATAGATTCGATGCCTTTGATAGCCCACCAAAGGGCAAAATATCAGAGGGCCAATACATAATGACACATGTCACATCAGACATGTGACATATGGTCCTCTAATCCAAAATAGAAGTGGATGTATGCCAAAGCACNAATATATATATATATATATATATATATATATATATATATATATATATTAAGGGCTATGTTAAGTATTCATTTCGAAAGTCCTTAATTAAGTCTTGTAATAGTTTTTTCTCAAAAAAAAAAAAAATTATGTTAATAGTTACGGAGCATCACACTTAAGTGTTTATTTGGACAAATGTAATAGTTTTGGATGATTGTAAAAAAAAATTTAAAAAAAAAAATTCTATTTCAACTATTAGCTAAAAATAATAGTAAAAAGTTAAAAACTTATTTTTAGAAGAAAGAAAAAATTAAAGTTAATAAGTGAGTGGGTAGTAAAATAAAATTAGTGAGAAAAAAAATGGGTTAATTGCACCCAGTTCAATACCTATTATTTATACTCACAACTAGCCATATTATTAAAACATTGTAAAATATAGGTTAAATTACTTATTTGAACCTCAAATTATTTTGTAAATTCAATTTAATACCCTAACTACTAATTATGTCAATTTAGTCACTCAAATTTTTAAAACAAGTCTATTTAATCTTTAAATATTTTTGTTATTAAAATTTTAACAAAATTAATAATACACTTTTAAAATAGCGTTTTAATATATATTTTATTTGTCACATCAATTAAGAAATTCATCCAATGATAAAATTGACTATATTTCATAGACTGTTAAATACTACAATGCTGAATTTATATTCCTTCCTACTATGACTTCCTACTATTGTAAAAAGATATGTATATATCTAGAGAGAGAGAGAGAGAGAGAGAGAGAGAGAGAGAGAGAGAGAGAGAGAGCTAGCTGGTGGTAGGGAGGGAAGTAGGTAACGGTGAAAATGACGCAACGGAAGGAAGATGTATTCCGTCAACTGGGGACCAGTACGTAGCTTCGTCGCTATTTCGTTTCGCTACAACGTTTTCAACTTTGTTTTTTTTTGTTTTTTGTTTATTTAATTTTTTTTTGGCTTAAGTCTAACTTATATATCTATGTAATATCATCTTCACTATAAAGCATAAATTCTCATGTATCTATTTTTATTTTCTCATAACAAAAATGTATCTACTTTTATAGAAAAATAATGTTTACAATATTTTTACAACAAATCTTAAGTGGTAGATTGTTGTTGATTGTTATTGTTAAAGCAAAAAAGTAATCTTAGTATTATGTTCAAATTTGAACCAATAACAACTGTCCACTTATGATTTATTATAAAAATATTATAAAAATATTGTGTACATAACACTTCTCACTTTTATATACTAAATAAATACTTCGTACGCAAATAGATTCGATGCCTTTGATAGCCCACCAAAGGGCAAAATATCAGAGGGCCAATACATAATGACACATGTCACATCAGACATGTGACATATGGTCCTCTAATCCAAAATAGAAGTGGATGTATGCCAAAGCACCTGTAAGCTGTAACTCAATCAAATTGATTACCGGCCGGTTTGGATAGTTCTTTATTCAAACCATAAAAATATTCAATGTATATATTAAAAAATTACTACCCTTTTGCTTTATTAATTTTTCCTCCCACTGTATACTTTGAACTTTGGCTTTGAGGAACAAATTAAATATTGAGATGGACGCTCATTTCTTAATTAAAATACTCAGAAAACAATGAGTTCCTATGTATCAATCAACCATTGGTTTATTATGTCAAAGTTAACCATTATTAAGCATCTGTATTAATGGGAAGAACCTATACTTTAACTTCAATGCTTTCAATTAACAAAATATATATAAAAAATAAAAATAAAATAAAAAAACAAACTAACAAACAAAAGCTCCTAGTCCTAAATATCAATTAGCCACTAGTTGATTTTGGATTAGGAGGCCAAGCTTCAGAACTAAAACACAAAAGGAATATGATCAGCATAAGCCACACGCAATATCTCAACCTATCTATTTTTTATTACTATTATTATTTTAATTCTCTGGTTTTCAAAAGCAAGTAGTAATGTAAGGTGTTAGGGTGATGAGTGAACTATGAAGCGTGTCGGTTTGTTGGGTTAACGGATTTTATCAGTTCTTATACGCCCTGTAACTCTTGCACATGCACATGATCCTAGACCACCTTTTTTTTTTTTTTTTTTTGGGTGTTTTATAGGGTTGAAGAAATTAGCTTTAAGATGATGCCAATTAATTCCCATGGGGCCCAAATATGGGATAAGGATGGACTAATTAACCCGCTAGAGATGGTCGGCAATGAGGCAGGATTGTGGGGTTAAGTGTCCTCCATGTCAGCGGAGCCAGCCCAGGAAATAAGACTAGAACCAATTTTTGAGGTGCTAGCTAGTTCATACAAATTTTCATGAGCTACTCAAGTGGTAAGTCATATATGGTTGTTGATAGATGAAAACATTGAAAAGCTAAAGATAATTATGGGTTTATATTCCTTTACCATCATAGCTTATATATCCTTTCAGCTAATTGTAAAAAGGGTCATGTTATGATCCACAGTATTTGTCTACCAGCTGTCAATGTTAAGTTTGAGTTCTAAAATATTGGCATTAATGGAAGAGAAAAGGAACTGATATGTCAATCATATATAATTTCCTTCGTCCTTCTTATATGATAATGAATAACCATGCGTGGGAAAGTCATGATTGTATACTAGATGCTAATACCATGTTCCTTTGATTAAAAGAAAAAAAAAAAAAAGATTGTAAGCTAGCTAAATGATGTTATCCTTTTATTTTTCAAAAGCAAAGAGATTGCAGAATTCAATGATATGGATGATTATTAGTGTTACCATTTGAATATAGGAAACATTGAAATTAATCAACATCATAAACATGGGAAGGCAGATTCAATAATAATGAAGTCAACAAATGAGATGAGAATCATTAGATAATATATGTTTTTCCTTTTTGAAAAGTACATGTTAATTTTGGTGCTCAATTGTCACACATAATTTTAAACCTTTACTGTAGTTTGGGAAGAGCATATATGTGGAGTGCATTAGGATGAGTCTTGTTGAAGTGCTTATATGCTTAAAGTACCATTAAAACAAAAAGGGATTTTTTTTTTTTTTTTTTTTTTTAATTGTAAGTGTGTAACTAATTGGTCAAAATAAATTTAAAAAGTAAAAAAAAATATTTTTTTTTTAATCAAACGCATAAACACAGCGGATGTGTGAAAGCCCCCACATACATGTACTGTATTAAGGTTGTAGCCTAATTAAAGTGATCAGTGTTAGGGAATAAAGTCAATAAAGTTTGAATGTTCTCTATTCAAACCAAAAAAAATGAATCAATGTATATAAAGTTTAAACAAATTTCTAAAGACTTCATCATAAAAAAGAAAAAGAAAAAAAGGAAAAAGAATCAAAGTATATGATTTTAATTGGACCTTAAAAAGATTAGGAAGTTATGGATTAAAATGGAAGGCAATTGTGGTTATGTGCAAGGTATAGGATAACTTTACAAGATAAATGTAGAATTTAGAAATTAATTTTTTTTCATTACTTTGGAGTTTGGAAAGGCTAATCAACCTACCAAACAAAAATAAGAGTTTATCATAATAAAAAGTAAAAAACCATAGATTTATCTCTCTTTTTTTTTTCTTTTTTTTTTCTTTTTTTTTTTGATAAGATAGATTTATCTCTTAAAAATACAAAAAGTCTGGAACAAAATTTGAAAAAAGAAGAGGTAAAAAATGGAAAATCTTTTGTCAAAGTATTGATCAGCTGTCTGCCCGACAGCTCCCAAATTTTTTATTTTGCTGATTTTTGTTGTGGGATTTTTTCAAAACCTTTAGTGAGATATGAAAATAAAGTTCTTAGTCAAGCTAAATCCTATGATCATTAGAGTGAAACTGGAGTTTGGAATGTTTGGAATGCTTGACTTCAGGAGGGAGATTGCAACAAAATATTTCACTTTGACTAATTGACTTGAAAAACTTAGTTAATTAGTCTATAGCTAGAAGAATAATGGATGTATATAACAAGATAATAAATATAGTTTTTATTTGATTTATAGATGATGGGAGAATCAGCAATATTTGACTTTTGCAACTAAGAATATTGTCAAGATAGCCCGTTTGGTACATGTGTTTAAAAACTGAAAATTGTTGTTTAAAAACATTTGTGAAAATACGTGTGGCTGAAAAAGTGCATTGAAATGCGTGAAATGTTGTTTAAAAACTAAAAATAGTTATTTGAAAACTATAACCAAACACCAGCTTCACAGTAAAATGTAGATGATTTTTTAACAAGCTCTTTGATTTTGTATATTAAGAGAGAGATTGCAATAAAATCAGCCATAAATAATTTTTGGGATTCAATTTAGCACTAATTTTAATTTTAATAGGCGATTGGATTGAACTATGTATTTATTGTTCCATTTAAATATTAGTATATTTCTTGTTTTATTTATTTATTTATTTTCTTTTTGTTTTTGGGATTCAAAAGCCGATCGACCAAACTTTTACCCTGACAATACCATGCATTGGAACCTTCATAGATTCGCCCTTTGTCATGGAAAATGAACTCATATTCCTTTCAAATCCACCTGCCACTTGCCAGTTTTCACCACCAGAAAAAAGATTATCAAATATACTCAGATAAAAAAAGTAAAAATAAATTATAAAATATACCGTGTTCTCGTCAATCGCTCTTTTACAGAGAGGGCGTCAAATTCAATGTGTGGGGTGTGTATATTAACAAACTAATATGACTTTTTTTTTCCTTTTTTTTTTTGTAATGATTAAAAGAGATTATAGCCGACAGAAATCGTATTGATAAAGAATAAAGCAGTATCACATTTTTTTTTTAAGTATAATGCATTAAGAAATTATTTACGCATTTGAGCTTGTACATGCCAAATGTTAAGAACATTTGACATTTAAGCTCCAAAACCCATCAGCAATGAGAATGTCATATCTCATATGCAAAAAAAAATTTGAGATTTAGCTACAGTACCATCTCAAATGTAAGATGGTACTGTAGCTGAATGGTATAAAAAAAAAAAAAAATTTTAATGCTTTTTAATCTGTGTGTGTGTGTGTTGAAATAGTTGGAAAGAAATTGAAAAGAAAAAAAAACTGGCAGGATATTTGAAAAAGCTGGAATAGTTGAATTTGAAAAAAAAAGGAATAGTTGAATTTGAAAAAAAAAAAAAAAACGGCAGGTTCTGTGTTTTTTTTTTTTTTTTTTTTTTGTAATGATTAAAAGAGATTATAGCCGACAGAAATCGTATTGATAATAGAATAAAACAGTATCACATTATAAAAAATTTAAAAAGAAAAAGAAAAAAAAGGATAATGCATTTTGAAATTATTTAGCCATAAGCCTACAAGAGTGCATATATATCAGAAGCATCATTCTCTCAAAGCTTAGAAAATTAGAAAGTTCAGATGAGGGGGAATCATCATATATAGAAAATTCACAATATAGTAATTCTTAAAACAGTATTATAGATACTTAACAGGAGCTCCTCCATTTTAACTAATGTGGAATTGTTATAAAAAGAAAAGAAGGAAAGCTAGTCATGATTTGACAAGATTGTATATAAACTTAACATGGATGACAATAATAATATTATTATCAGTTCAAGAAAATTTGTCACTAGAGTAACTTATATATATACTATATACTATTGAACTTTATTTTATTTCTGAAAACCAAACTGATTTTCACTAGTCATATCATCAATTTTTAATTTACCACCATAAACATTTGGTATAGAAAGCATATTCAGAACAGAATAACCAACCAAGCTACACTAATAAAAATTGCTTTCCCGGTCCACTTATTAAGGGCGGGGAACAGTTTGCACATGTGCAAAAATCATTTGCTGCACTATTTGATAGATAGTGATACAATGTGTTTGAACATTATATCTATATTACAATTCCATTAACATTAAACATACCCTTTCAGATTTGTATAAAGAGATTTTTTAAAAATAAAATAAAATAAATAAAACAAAGAAAAAAGTTTACAAGGTAATTCTACAGGAAGAAAAAAAAAATCAATGACATGAAAAATAACACCAATTCATAAAAAGTAAATAACAACTTCCAACAAATATTCATGCTCTTTATAGATTGATTTATAGCAAAGCATTAAATTATCAAAGTTGTTCATTATGTTGTAAAACTATAGGCCTTCACACAAGTTATTGGAGTGATTATACACCTCGCAATTGAATGAACTCCCCAATGATTTATTTATGGGCTTGGATTGGAGGGAAACCTTTTTCTTTTTTTCTTTTTTTCACTTTCTTTTGAGGTAGTAATAGGAAACTCATATAAGCCCATTAGTTTGACAAAATATTGTTTTCTTTATGGAAAATGTTAAAAGATGCTCTTAGGACATTGATTTAAAAAATATTTTTAGAAATTTTTTGTGGGAAAAAAATTAAAAATTTTACAGCTTTTTATATTTCTCATGAAAGTAATGTTGAAAATTTTCTTAAATAGTTTATTAAGAATTGCTTTAAAAACACCCGTTAACATGACCCTATTTTTATAACTAAATCTTCAATAGCTTCTCATTTGGATGCATGGAATAAGGTGGTCTCCTATATGAAAGCAGTTTTGCGATAAATGTGGTGGCAATGATCATTTATTATCCTTGTGTATGATTAGCATACTGCTTAAGTGTGCATTATGAGCTCGCATGAATTAATTAGCTAATAGGATGGGTGGCCACAATCTCTCCCAACTTAAGCTTGTACAAAATGGTAGTCTAGCTTGCCCGCTACGAGAAGATCCACCATTAGAATACGCATCTCCTTTTCAAAAGGCCAGCTGAAAAGCTTGGTGAAAGACAACCACATCTTTTATCACAAACTAAATTCCCAAAATCACAAGTCAAAGACCAAATCAACCTAACAAGAAAACACTCATACATACATGCACATCACATAGTTCTATAGTTATCTCATTATAATGATTTTTTGCAGTAACCTATATAACATGACTTGTATAAACCTTGTTGTATATTTCACAAGACCTATGGGATAATAGGTCTTCATTATCTATCTTATACTTGACCAAAAATGACATCACTAAGTTAACCTAGTGTATTTCAAAAAGTTTCATTTTCTTTAAGCATAATATCACTAACTTGACCTAAGAAACCTAACAAATTAACTATTCTTTAGCTCTTTGTGTCCATGTTAGATTTGAAAAGTCCATGAAATGTAATTAATCACTAATAAATTAGCTATTATTTAGCTATATAAGTTTGGAGTTTCTAACTTATTTCATTTACTTAAATTCTTAAATGTCAAAATGATAAAACTCTGAAGTTAATTTTGTATTGCCCTGCAACCTAACTTGCCTCTGTCGTAGACAATTCAAGGAGAAGCACATGCAAAATTATCAACTAACCCCTTGAGTTGATAAACCAACCAAGCTAGACTAATAAAATTTGACTCTACTCCACTGCACAATAGTACCACAAAGCTTATAAGGCGAGGCAAAAAAAAAAAAAAAAAACAGTTTGCACATATGCATAAATAACTTGCTGCACTATATAATGATACAATGTGTTTGAACATTACATATTATATACTATAGACTATAGAGATCATATAATCACTTTTCATTTCCATTTCATCACATTTACATTTATTACATATTCCTTTTTTGACTTCATTTTTTAATCTCCGGCATTTCTTTCTTATCTTTTTTGCAAACAGCAGCTGGCAGAAGCAACTATAAATTTATTAACTAATTACTGTGAGGTAATGGTCATTCTTGCCAAGCCCAACTCAATTTGCACATTTTAACATGAAATATACGTATTAGTTGATTCAAATGAAAAATAATATAAAAAATATATAAAAATCTCTTGTTATACCTTAAAAAAACCACCCTCCATGCTTTTATAACTTCAGTTTGTTCCGAGTTTCCTTCTTTTTTAAACCGTTTATTCTTTTGGATACTCTAGCTCCCTTATCTTCTTTGTTTTGTATTATTGGAAATTTATCTATGCATCACCATTAACAATATCATCTTGTCAAAGTGCACCACTCAAACAAGGCAATCTAGTTTGTAAACCAGTATTATAGCATTTACATTGCATTGCAGGTGAATCCTTTTTTCAATTTAATTAATAATTTATTTACTTAACCAAATAATAATTTGTCTTAACATAAATTATTAATAATGTTTTGTTCCTTCTATTACAAAAAGGTAATGCCAAGACAGAAGAAAGAACAGCCTTGTGGGGGGATAAAGGTTATATAGTAGTACTACACTACTACTCATTGCTCATTTGAACAAAAGAGGAAACTTTTACTTCTTCCAATTTTTCCTTCTTTATTCCAATAAAATTTTAAGTACATGAAACCGTGGAAAAGAGAGTTGTAAATCTCAATACTCACTCACACTACAGCATCAGGTATAGATAAGAATTAACAGGAAGAATATACAGAAGAGAGCAATGCCAAGTGTGCATTTTGCAGTAGAACTCAACCAATTGGCTTCAACACAAACATTTTGCAACAGTGAGGCTCCACGTTGGCTGTCAAGTTTCCAACAAATCTTGTCTCCAGTGTCTTGTGCTGCAAGAAACACATGCACACATATATTTGAAGGTATCTCACAAATACAAATGCAAAACTGAAATGCCTCATGACCTTAAGAGGCATGAGAAATGAAAGCCGAATCAAAATTACCTCCCAAACATCTCTTGCTTCAATGACACTGTTTTCAGGGATTCCAATATCGTCCCAATTGCCTGTAATTGAATGAGGCACAGCGGCTCGGTTGAGCAGAACTAGAGCTACCTTATTGCCTGAAAGAGGCCCTGCCCAAATCTATTGCAATTTAACATAAAAAGTCATGTTTTGCTCATATGATCGAAGTGAGACAAAAGTACACACTAAGCATCATAAGATATTTTAGGCAAACTTTATTACCTCACTATTACCCTCCATCCTAACCTTTTTAGCTTGTATGCCAAGTGAATCTGTTATAGATGATGATCAAGTCAATTTTCATAACCATTGCTACGGAGTAGTTCACATGATGGGAAAAAAATTACACCATCAGTTACAAAATTGATGCACTTACCTTGATTAACTGCAATAACCTCTTGATTGGAAATTATATTAAATGTCTCTTTTGTCAGGTTCCTCACATCGCAACCAAGGAGAAGGGGAGCCTACAATACCATTTTATTTTTAAGCAAACAGACAGCCAAAACCCAAAAAATATGCATTCATTCAAATCATGAGCATCTAGTTCCAGATATAGTACTGCCTGAAATACCTTGGAAATAGCCCATAAACTAAAGTGGGCTATATATTCATTATTTTTCATCCCTCCATTTCCCACTTCAAGCATGTCAGGATCTGTACAAAGTCAAGCAGATAATATGAAATAAATTTCATAGAAAAAAGTGGACCAAAAGCTTTTTTCAAAAATTATGTTAAGTGTGACTTAAACTATTGTAGGAGAATACTAACCATTCCAACCACCGGGCCTTGCAAGATCAGCATATACTTCATTCAAGTCTATTATAGAGAGCATACTGTGGGAGAACAGACCAAAAGAAATGATTTTGGGCTAAGAATTTGTATAATCAATTATGAACTTAACAGAAACATGAAATTAATCTACCTGTTCCAATTATCAGAAATGTCATTAGTAGTTCTCCAGCTATTTCCAACCTTAAAACCCCATAGAGCAGGGTGCAAGTCACCCCTATTAAGGGAAAGAAATACAAATCAAACAAAATAATCTTTCCAACCACCGGGCCTTGCAAGATCAGCATATACTTCATTCAAGTCTATTATAGAGAGCATACTGTGGGAGAACAGACCAAAAGAAATGATTTTGGGCTAAGAATTTGTATAATCAATTATGAACTTAACAGAAACATGAAATTAATCTACCTGTTCCAATTATCAGAAATGTCATTAGTAGTTCTCCAGCTATTTCCAACCTTAAAACCCCATAGAGCAGGGTGCAAGTCACCCCTATTAAGGGAAAGAAATACAAATCAAACAAAATAATCATTAATGGAGTGACTTTCACCACATAGATTTAAAAGTTAGAGATATAGGATTACCATTCACAAAGTGAGAAAAAGATTGGACGACCTGCTTTTGTTAGTGCCCTAGTCATTACAGGGTATCTAACAGAAAAAAAATAAAAAATAAAAAATAAAAAAATAAAAAAATAAAAATAAATAAAAGGAGGGATCATTATACTCTCATATCTCAAAGTTTGAACATACATTGCTAAACAAAAAAAAAAAAGATCCATATTTCCCCATTTACTCGTGAGGTTAATGTCAAGATGACCATATTACCTAACAGTTGGCTTTGTTCCATCATTGTAACAGTTATCATACTTCAAATAATCAATACCCTACATACAAATTTCATTATTGCATGATTTGGTATTTGCAAGTAGTGTCAATAGCAAAAATGGACAAAGGAAAACCCATAAAGAAAATAAAAACTAGATTTCCTACCCATGAAGCAAAAGTTTTGGCATCTTGCTCCTCGTGACTAAGTGAACCAGGCATGGTTTTGCTACAAGTAAATTTCCTGCAAAGTGGAGGTGAAAGCATTTGTTTTCCTAGTTGTTTCAGTAACAAGGAAATATCGATATTGAACAATAAATAATGTAGCATAAAGTTGTGTTAGGGTGTAGTACAGTCATGTTACCCTGCATCTGAGTAGATTCCTAACTTAAGGCCCTTGCTGTGAACGTAATCTGCAAGGGCTTTAATGCCAGATGGAAATGTTGAATTCTTAGGCAATAGATTACCCTGAAAAAGTAAAATCAAATGTTTAGTGCAACTACAAGTTCAAAAACACTAAAATTGTAAGAGAAACCAAACCTTGGCATCACGATGCATCTCAGCCCAGCAATCATCTGGCAAAGTAAGAAATAGAGGTTCTGGCTCAGTTTCTTGTGCCCACTTTGCTAAAAGAAAAATAAGACTTATGATAAAAAGAGAAACTACGTAAATCCATTGCCACATACCTATATTAACGTAGATATATCCAAGCTTGGCAAGACCAGAGGAGACCAGAGCATCAGCTGTCAAACCAAGAAAACAAAGAACTCTTTTAAGTCGATCTCTCTTCCACCTCAACAGATGCAGTTTAACATTTTTCTATGTGAACTTTGACAGCACTTTTTGATACACACACACACACACATATATAAGGATAATTTTTTTTCTTTTTTTTATATTTTAAAAAAAGATAGAACTTGGTTATCGTTTGAAAGAGAATATTGCATTTGAATAGTAAACCTACCAGTTTCTTTGATGACTTTCTCATCCACTTTGCAGTTAAAGTGATTCCAACTATTCCACCTACATAAGTAGAAAACACCTCAATAATTACGAGGGTGCTAGTGCCCACCACTTAGGAAGCACGGACACGGACATATATGAGTACAACAAGGTGATACGATTAAGTTTTGAAAAAATTATGACATGATAGAGCTCATTAGCAATGCAGTAGTAGTTATATATTACCCCATTTGAGGAGTCAAGCCAAGCCCATTGGCAAGCAGACTTCCTCTGAGTTCCTCGTTGCTATTCTCAGCCTCAGGCATTGACATGGGAGAAGCAGTCCTCACCATCATTGAGCATAACATCAACACCGCTACAACCACACAAACATCCCTCGATCTCTCCATCTTCGTAAATGTGCCCTCTCACCCATACCCACTATCTCTCGAGCCTCTTAACCAGAGGTGAGGTCTATATATATATAATACTTGTTTAAGGATAATGCCTATTTATATGTGTGAATAATGTAGATATATAGAATAATTTGAGGCTCTGGTAGTAATACTATAGAAATATAATGTCTTTTTATATGCATATATCTATATATATCTAAAAAATTGAAGCATGACATTTATTGTTACTACATTTCAGTTGAGCCACATCATCGACTATATCATCTTTCTTTTTTTTCCTTCATTTTTTTAAACAATATTAATATATAAATAAATAGTGCAACTTTACACATTTTTTAACTTATTAAATCAAACTCACTATGAACAACCTTCCATTCTTTAACTCATTAAATCCAACTCACTATGAACAACCTTCCACATTCTTTAACTCATTAAATCCAACTCACCATTAATTTAGCCTTCTTCTAATTCTTAACTCTTCATTTTCCCCTTCAAAACCGTTTCGCTCTTTTAAAGTTCAAACCCTTCAATTGTCACTCATGTGATTAACTATGCTATTTTTAACACTATAAATTTCCAGTTGCTCTTTTTACCTCCGCAAAAGTTGCCAAATTGGCATCAAAATTTTTTTTTTTTTTGAGGGTCCAACCGTGGAGTTTATTTTATTAAAATAAACCTACAGAGTCAGCTTGAAGTACATATTGAAACTGTGATAGAACTTTCTCCATCCATACTAAAAAATTTGGTGTGCTTACAACATGTCTAGCCAGATTATGAGCTAACGCATTACATTCCCTCTTTGTATGAGAGTAACATAATTCATCAAAATTGTGTGACAACCTTTTTGCATCCTCAATTAATAAACCCAATGGTACCAACATTCTTTCCTCCTCCATCAGCCCTTTAATCACAGTCAAAGAATCTCCTTCCAAGATGGCTCGTTTAACACAACGTCCAGTGCAAAAGAGAGAGCACAACCAGCTGCCAACGCCTCAATCTCGGTGCTGCAAAGTTGTTGATGAACCAGCTTTGAACTAGATGCAATGACCTGGCCTCTGTGATCTCGAATCACGACTTCGACCCCTGTTTTCTTCTCACATGGAAATACCGCACCGTCAAAATTAATTTTGTAAAATTCTGATGGTGGCGGTCTCCACCGATTCTCTAAGCGCCGGACCTGTAGCACCTGTGTGTCTGGACTGAATAGCCTGCCACGGTAATCATCCAACTAGACCTTGGAGAGGTGGGCTAGCTGGTGAAGTGCATCTGCTGGCTGGTTTACCCGAACCCGGTTCCGCTGATTCCATATCATCCAAACAGTGACAGCAAAGAGCTCAAGCTGGTTTTTGTTTTTTATCTGCCATGATAGGAGTTCTTTGAAGTCCAGAAATTGCATTGAACCCCTGTTGCCCCAGAGCACCGTATCTGACCACACCGAATCAAGTTCTGAGCAAGACCACAAGGCGTGCAAAGGAGTCTCGGCTGAAGCTTGGCATCTAACACATAAAGGATCTGGCGATATTTTGCGGCGAAACAGAGCACTCTTTGTGGGCAGGGCTTCACGGCAAGCACGCCACAGCAGATTCCTTACTTTTGGTGGAACCTTTAAACACCAAATCTCCCTCCAAAACTGCTTGTCTTCGTTTGTAACCTCCCTTGATTCCACAGTCAGCTCCTCCTCCTGATCTTTCAAGAATCTATACCCGGTTTTACTACTATACCTTCCATCACAAGAGTAAGGCCAAAATAAGATATGCTCTACTACTTCCTGGCTTAAGGGGATACTTTTTACTATTTCTGCTTCTTCAGTATTAAACAGCCCATTCACCATATCTACATTCCATTGCCTACTTCGTGGGTCGATTAAGATGTCCACTGTCGCATTTTCAAAATCTGTCAAGGGACAAGATAGTGCAAGTGGAGGGTGTTTCCTTGGCAGCCAATGGTCTTGCCAAATTCTAATTTTTTTTCCATCGCCCACTCTCCATCGAGCTCCCCTTTTAATAACATCCCTTCCTACAAGTATACTCCTTCAAGCATAAGAACCCATCCTAGACTCCTTTGCCTCCATGATAGTTGAGTTAGGAAAAAATCGAGCCTTGAAAACTTTGTAGAAAAGGGAATTTTGATTATGTAAAAGGCGCCATGCTTGCTTTGCCAATAGGGAGTCATTGAATTTTGCCAAATCTCTAAAGCCCATACCACCTACATCTTTAGACTTTGTCAACTCATCCCATTTAATCAAATTTGGAAAGTCCATTTGAGGTGTGTTCTTTCCCTTCTTATTTTTTTCTTTTCCCCCAACTTCGGTTTTTCCATTGGATTTTTAAAGTTTGTGGATGATATGCCTTTTTTGTGGGTTGCAGACAACGTGATCACTTTGGGGCTATGGGTGGCTAGGATTGGTTTGTCGGTTATGAGAAGAGTTTTCAAGAATTAGAAATCTCTACAACTTCTTACTTCATATTCATGTTGTACAATTTTTATTCTATATTTGTGTTTAATCCGTTAATTTGTTTATCTTTGACATTTTAGTTTTCTTACATTTGACATTTGTTTAACTCTATGTAAAAAAGAAGAAGAAAACCTCTAATAGTTTTGAAACAATAATAGAATATACACTGTATTTATACTCCAATTAATGCTTTCATATTTTTTTTGACTCAATGGTTCTTTTTTGTTGTAGGACCTTTCTCAATTTCTATTTGACTTTGACAAATATTATGTTTAGCAAACTTTTTCTTATTATGTGTAGCACATAATAATTTGATCTTACAGTCCAATAAACAATAAAAAATCTACCTCAAAAGTTTGGTCACAAGGAAATAGAAAATCTCAAAACATGATTGGGGGTTTAATTTTTATCTGATTTTGATAATGCTAAATGTGAAATTTGGTTCTTGCGGGGTTTAGGATCACTAACTTAGATACATGAGAGTTTGACAACGAAGGTTTCTTAAGTGGCCAAAAACATTTCTAAGGAACTTTAAGAGAAAAAAAAAGTTTATTTCAAAACTTCCATTATTATATATAGTATAGATATGTATAGACATTATTTTTGGTTTTTGATTCTTCATTGATTTCATGTAACTTTAAGCAATGTTACACCACCCAATAACTTGTTATAGAATTCATATTTTGAAAATCTCGCCATTGAATTATATGTTCTATATGTTCTTAACATTTATGCCAATTTTCTTGTCAATTGGATGTTACCATTTGATTCATAAAATCATCTTTTATGTATTATTTTAAAATACAAAAACTTAAATTTAAACAATTGATTGATAATATGGCTATTAATCTTTGATCATCTTGAATTTGGCAAGCACGGAGAATATACGAATGTAATATAATCTAATGGTGGATTTCAAAATTTGCATCCAATTAAAAAATATTAAGTGGTGTAATATTACTTAAAGTTACACTAAGTGTAACTTGAACCCAACTCATATATATATATATATATATATATTATCTATAACAAGATTCTCCCATTTGAATTAGACTTTTATGAAGGGCAAAAATATTCGTTTCAATAACCAATTATTTCTCCTACAAATGTTTTAGGAATAGGGTTAATAACGTCAAAAAATTCTCTATAAAATCTTCTTTCCTTTTATGTGTTTCGAAAATACTCCTACATCCTAAATTTAAGCATGACAAAACTTGAGAATAACATGGTAAAAATACATTTCTAACTCCAATTAGAACTTTGCCTACAAAAGGGACCACTTTCCCGCTAACTCACGTCTTTAAAACAATTCTACTCTTTACTAAAAAAAAAAAATGTCAACATATTTCACCTCTTTTCTTTTTTTTCTTTTTTTACTTTATCAACAAGGTTTATTGGTTTCTTTTTTTTTTTTTTCCATGTTCCTTAATCCCTATTCTCACGTTTATTTATTTATTTATTTATTCTCCTTCTCAAATCTAATTTTCTTTATCTTGAAATTGAAGAAGAAAGAAAAACACTCCTACTATAAAACCATTACTTCAACTTCTCATCCATTATCCTTAAATTTAGGCATTCCACATATAACATATCCTTAGTTTTTTTTCTGAACGGCAAGTCAATTCCCAATTTTCTCAATCACAACTTCTAAGAGATGACTATTCGAATTAGTAGCATTTGTTTAAACATTCACAAATAAAAAACTACCACCCCACAAAATCATGAATCCATCGGGAAAAAAAATTATAAATCCATGATTCCAGTTGCCACACTTCAGTTTTTTCTCACTTCTCCTACTTCATTGTACCAAAAAATAAGACTATTTTATGGCCAAATTCCATTGGAAGAATATCGATATTTTTGTAGTTGGTGACACCATTTTCTGTTGGTGTAAGGGCCTAAAATTCACCATTTGCATGGCTTCTCTTATCAATCTATTATCCTACAAGTGTTTTAAGAATAGGTATGTTTATAAATTGTATTTTTTTTATTCAATAAATCCCTTTTTTTTTTCACTAAGGAAGAATTATGACTATACCCAAAATTAAAAAAATAAAAAATAAAAAAAAAATAAAAAAAAAAACAGCCTCATGAATTCATACTGTTTGTAAACAGTTCATCATGTTTAGAGTTATAAAGTCTAAAAATTAATTCAAAAAGCACAATTCATAAATTCCTATAAGATATATCATACATAATAGTGAAACTTATACTTTAAAGCAATATAAAGTATAAACTCCCAAGATTTGCAGTGTGCAAAGAATACTTTCTTGGGTGGTTCTGATTCACGAATATTGCTTCCTCCAATTATGTTGAAAACCATTTTTGCTTCTTCAGGTGGGAGCACTGTGCTATGCCCTTGTATCTGTAAATAAGGGAAGCTTTGGCTTGTTCCCCAATCTTTTTCACATAGAGCAACTACGCACGAATGAGCTCTGGCTTCCTCAGTTAATCTTTTTCACATATAGCAAATATGAATAATGGGTGTCTTTAATCTCATTCAATAATTTTTCTGTGGTGGCCAAAATCAAACATGGTGTTAAAACAAAAAAATTATAGTAGAATGAATCCTAAGAAATCTCATTCAAAGATTTTCTGACCTATTGTTAGTTAAAAAGAAAAAAATTGCGTTTGTACCCAAAAAATAAACTAAACCATGTGGTTCAACAAATTTAAATCTTTAATGTTACTCAAACTTCCTATAAGATATATATGTGCGTGTGTTCTGAAAATGTAGGTGTATATGTTAAAGTATAAGCTTTTTGATAGAAGATGCTGCTAGGCTCCAAGCCAGCACCAAATCCACCACAGTTGTTTAGTACTAATTGAATTTTATTGTTTTATCAAACAACCACACTGTCAATACCTAATGGCATATACTTGGCCTTTGCAAACCAATACACCTTAGATTGCTTCTATATTTTAGCCTAGGTTGCACGGACACACCATTTTTGGTGTCGTGTCTGTGTCCGACACCGACGCGTGTACGACGCCGGCGGTGTCCGGCAGTGTCCCTTTTTTTTCCGATTCTCCGACACGGCGCCGTTGCAGATCTGACACCTCTGACACGCCAGCAGTGAAAAAAAAAATCACAGATTTTGACAGATGGACTTACGAATACCATTGATTTTGTGATAACCCTAAATCATTTAAGCAAGTTTAGAGTCTCTGAAAAGTTGAAACTTAACCACATCTCAAGCTCTTCTCAAGAATCTCAACCCACCCTCCCTCTATCGCTACTGCTGCCCTCTGTCGCTCGCCGGAGTTAGATCAGGCCGATCGGCGAGCTCCGACGTCTACGCCGTGCCCTCTGTCCTCTGTCCCTTTCGATCTCTCTCTTTCTCGGCGTGGACAACAGGTCTGATCTCTTGATTCTCTTCTCTCTCTATTTTTTTTTTTTTTCTTCTTTCTTTCTTTCAGATATTGAATTTGGTGAATGACTGAATGGGTGGGTGTACTGTTACTTATTTATATAAGTTATAACGCATTTTGTTTTTTTTTTTTTTTCACTGCTACTGTGGCCATGGGGCGTGGGTGCCCTCTGTCCTTTTTTTTTTTTTTTTAATTTATATAAGTTATAACTTATAAGTTATAAATTTGTTTTTGTGTGTCCTGCTATAGTTTTATTTATTTATTAAAGTTAAATATTGTAACTGATTACTAAAATGAACATTGAAAGTGAAAGTGAAAAATTATCAACTGAGACAGCTGCTACTCCTCTATGGAAATATGTTACTAAGTTAGAAAAAGCAAGTGTTGGTGGTGGGAATGTTGCTTTCAGATGTAACTATTTGTAGTTCTTACATAACTTAAATTCTAGACATAAACGTATTTTATGTCTAAAAATATTTAAAAATATGCCTAAATATAAAATTTAATTAATTATTTAACCGCCGTGTCTCCGCCGTGTCGTGTTCTTATTTTTCAAAAATTGCCGTATCCCCGTGTCCGTGTCCGTGCAACATAGATTTTAGCATGTTCTGCAGTTAGACTCTTATTCCTATAGTCTTTGCACTTGTAAGAACTTTTTAGGGTCAGTAATGATGAAATTTTCTCATACAAAGAACACAGGCTTACAATTCTTTACCTTATTTTCAAGAGCATATCCAATTCAAACATGTGCACTGCTTTTGCATTTACTCCAACATGCACCAGAGCACATCAAAAAATAGATTAAGTTAATGACTTAAATAACAATTAAACATAAGTAGGTTAACAGAAGAGCAACCATATTTTTCGAAGCTATGTTGCTTAGAGAGAGCAAGCTACGTGAACCATATATGTAGAGCAAAGTGAAAGGATAAGGACTCTAGATAAGTTTGAACTTAGATGAGTTATACTTAACTTAAATCTTTTCTGATTATTGTTAGTTGGACTAATATGTTGATATGAACAAAACTTATTTGATGAGAACAAATAAGTTGTTTTTATCTAAAAACTTTCTGAAATTTGGTGCAGCCACTTGGCTCAACCATGGTTTCTAGGTCTTAAAAACTTGATGAAATTTAGCATAACCACTTGGCACAATTATTTGTAGCAAATTCATAATAATTTTTAATACGTCTACCAACAAAATAGCTTAGGTTCATGGTGATAGGAAAGTGACAGCTCAATGGCAATAATATTCTTTGTGATAGTATTTTGTATCTGTAATTTGAACCTCACCTCCAATGCTATCTACCTGTTAAAAAATTATATTTAAATTAATAACTAATTTGAAAAGTTTAAGAAAAGAATTTTATGGGTTACAAAGGGCGAGATGCCTCTTTATATGAACTACTTGCTAACTCGTGCAATATACCAGATAGATAGCAAGGGTTAAATATCTTCACTTTGTTCAATGCTACAATGAGTTAAAAAAAAAAAAATGAAAATCACTAATTCTACTTCCAAAGGACCAAAGTGGACCGTATAAGACCAAAGCGGACAAATAGACTGCAGTGGACTGAATAGGACTAAAGTGGACTGAATAAGACCGAAGTAGACAAAATAAAGATAATAGGACCGAAGTAGACACATGGACCGAATAGAATCAATGTGGACTGAAAAGGACTAAATTGGACCGAATAGGATCAAAGTGGACTGAATGGACGAAAGCGGACAGAATGGACCAAATAAATGAAAGTGGTCCAACTAGGACCGAAATAGACAAAATGAACTGAATAGGACCAATATGGACCGAACAGAACAAAAGTGGACCCAATAGACCAAATAGGACCAAATCAGATATAATTGACCGAGTAGAGCCAAAGTGGACCAAATAGGACCAAAGTAAACAGAATGAGACCGAATCGACCGAATAAGACTAAAGTAGACTAAATAAGACTGAGTAGGACCGAAGTGGACACAATGCACCAAATAAGACCAAAGTAGACTGAATAAGACCAAATGCACCCAATAGGACCAAAGTGGACAAATTGGACCAAATAGAGCCAAAAGAGACCGAAGTAGACAAAATGGACCAATGTAGACCGAATAGGTCCGAATATGAGAGAAACACGTTCATAGTGGTGAAATTTGGTTTTAAAATCAAATAAATAAAATAATGACGTTGTAAAGCCTTCAAAGTGAGGTAGCAAATATATATATATATATATAATACTAAGTTTTATTTATAAATTCCTTTTTTTTTTGTAGCAAATATATATATATATATATAATACTAAGTTTTATTTATAAATTCCTTTTTTTTTTTTTTTTTAGGAAACAGTAATACTTATTAGAACACACGCGAAAATAATAATACTTAGTGTTTTAAACCGGATTTATAATACATTACATAATCAAAATACAACTACAAAAGGATCTAACATTTGTAGTTGTAGACTAGGGTTATAAACAACGGACACCATAAATATATTTGCATCATAAATAAATATAGGGCATTCAATGTTTGGCTCCTTGTTGTCAATTTGGGTTTCAATGTATTTGGCATCATAAAAAATGGTGCACACAATTGTTATTGTAGTTGATTACATGGGCTCAACGCATATTTGGCATGTGAAAATTGGATGATCTTCCTGTACTTGGTCATGATGTGTTTCTTCTTTTATATGTCTCACTGATGTTTTCACAATGAATTTTCCATGACTTGAAAGTTGAAACTACAACTAAATATAGGAAAAGTTAATGGTTTTTTTTTAATTAAAGCTCACATTATTTAATGCATCATCACCTACCAGATGCAAATATTGGAGGGGTTAAGTGACCATTAAATATACAAATTATAATTATAAAAGTATCATTAAGCTATAAGGAAATTCATATGAGACTTTGCTAATGCTATAAAACTGAAATGATCTGATGATAAAGAGTTATCATTAAAACGGACGACATAGGTTGAAACTCTCTAAAAAAAAAAAAAAAAAAAAACTGAAAATATACACAAATTGATAAGCCTTGAACCTGCAACCTTTAGCTCTACTACTATAATCCCAAATGTTCATCTAGTTAAGATCTAGTCTAAATTTTTCCAATAGATATGCCAACAGGAGAGCGCATGTCCTTGCTAAATGAATTAAAGGACCATTAAATAAACAATTGTGAATAATAATAATGATAAGGCCGGGAATATAGTATTGAACTGTCGGCCAACCTCCTTAACCATTTTGAGAGATGCACTTCACACACTTCATTTTCATGGCTTAAAACCAGTATGGAAATATGGCTCCCTGGATCAACCCGATGAAGACCTTGGAATGCAACACATCAACAGTCTTGATGCCTGCCCTGCTCACGTAGGCACCAAACAAAGCAAATGAAACTAGAGCATTAGGACACATGTCATCATGATCATTATTCTTTGCATTGAAAATAAACCTTACTTGTTACTTTTCCCCAATTTGTTTATCGATATAGGATTTTAGACAGTTCTAGGCAAACACATTCCTCGAGATTGAATTTTGCATTTAGTTTTCGCAATTCATTTACTCTATTTCAATTGGTA
Source organism: Quercus suber (assembly GCF_002906115.3). Lineage (NCBI taxonomy): Eukaryota > Viridiplantae > Streptophyta > Magnoliopsida > Fagales > Fagaceae > Quercus > Quercus suber. Next base: position 494,694 of record NW_027069944.1, on the reverse strand, counting down.
TTCTAAAAGTTGACAAAAAGATTGTCAAAATTAGCAAGTATCTGGTATAATATAATTGAAGTTACTCCCTCAGGTTGCAGCTAAGGCCCAATTTTACTAATCCATAGCAAGGTCATGCCAATCCCATGCAGATTTTTAACTAATTATGTATACTAACATCTTCAATTTGTAACAAAGTGCTAGATATGAAATACTGCTCCAACTTAATCAAAAGTAGAACTGAAAAAATATCACCTTTCCAATGACAACAGTAGTGATTCCAGCAGCATCCAAGGCATCTGTTCTTTCACAAATCTCATGGCTTGTATCGGCCATTTCTGCAATGTTTTTCCATTTTCAAACTGGGGAAGAGTTCACAGCTAGAAACACTACCCCACTTAGACATTTGTGACCTCTGAGACAAAAGAACTATTGTACAGCAAGCTATATGATCACAGGTTTGGAGAATAGCTCATCTGATTCTACTTTGATTTTCAATTACTATTTTGTAACTTAAAACAGTAAACGTCAAAATGATAAACTTGTGATGTTATTTGTATTTTACTGCAACCTAAGTTGCCTCTCTCTCAAACAATGCAAGAAGAAGCATGCAACTATCAGCTACTCTAGTAAAATTGCTTTCCCAGTCCACTGTAAATATATCCCCACAAAGCTTATAAGGAAAAAAAATCTGCTTACAAATACGCATAAAGCATTTGCAGCACTATAGAATAGGCAGTGATACAATGTGTCTAAGCAGTGAACCATTACTCTAATTTTGTTTCCATATTACTATATCTATATTACTATTCCATAACATTGAACATACATCCCATGAATTTTGTCTCCTAGGATAGAAACTTTAATTTGCCATGCCAAAATAGGTATACAACATGTGATTAAAATCCAAAACGATAAGTAAAGGGTGCATGTGAACCACTCAATCAAAAAACCTAAGGCATTGTTAAGATTCGTTAATCTTCTAGAATTGCATTGATCTCTCACAGATTTAAAGAACTAATTTGGGGTTTCCACATTTTCTCTAACACTACTATATCGACTACTAGAGGTAGTAAGAGTATGCGTAGAATAAGTTAGAGCATCAAATGGAACCATTACTCTAATGAAATGATTGAATATAAAATCAAGAGAGTTTGTTGATTTAGCAGCCTCACCCATTTCCTGAAGCAGTAAATCTGGTTTCATATTGACTGACAGCTATTCCGTCTTGTAATTACAAGCTAACAATTCAGGTCATGTTTGATTGAGGGATAGAGTGGCAGATCTTGAGGATGATGGAAGTAAGGGACAAGAAGAGAGATTATAGATTGATCGGTGAGAGAGAGAGGGAGATGCTCATCTGTTCCTTTATGACACAAGATTTTTTGTTTTCACTCATAAAAGTAAATAACCCCTTCCAACAAATATACAGACAACTTATAGATTGACTGGCAAAGTCTTAATAATGAAGTAATTCTTGAAGTGCTTTATCTCCTAGATTTGCAGATAGCAAGTCAACCAACATGGATGCAGCGGTTGCATTTGCTTAAAATCCCTTGTCAACCATTATCTTAATAAGTTCCATAGCCTTTGCTGTCTCATTCTGTTGCAACAACCCTTGGATGATTGTGTTATATGTGCGATCATCAGGAGAGAAATGGTTCCCATCCATTTTCTCTAACAGCTCAGTCGCTTCATCAATTAGCCCCTCTTTGCAAAACCCTTTGATCATTATAGTGTAAGTCCGAACATCAGGTTGCAATCCTTTTGCAAGAAGACTATTAAAGATTTCTCTTGCAGTTGTAAGTTCCCCAGCATTGCACATATTGTACATCAAGATGTTGTAAAACACAATATTGTGGTCCAACTTTTTATCTTCCATCTCTTGAAACAATGCCATCGCCTCCCCAATCTTTTTGTTCTTACAAAGGCCATCCAACAAGATAGCATAGGTTTGGGGATCTGGAAGTTGGCCACATGCTTGCATCTTATGAAATAGGTCTAGTGCAGCCTGGGGTCGCTCTACTCGACAAAACCCACCTATAAGAGTGCTGTAAGTCACAACGCTTGGAGCCACTCCCTTGTTGGACATTTCATCAAAGAGACTCCTTGCTTCATCAATTCTTTTATTTTTGCAATATCCATTGATTAATATGTTATAGCTAAACACATCAAGTGAACAACCTCTTTCAACCATCATATTAAATGTTTTGATAGCATCATCCAATTTGTTTTGCAAACAATAACCATCAATCAAAGAGTTATATGTGACTGTGTTAGGTTCAATGCCTCTTTGAATCATCACAGTAAAAACTTCATTTGCCTCGGTCAACATCCCTTCTTTGCAAAATGTGTCCACCAATATGCTAAAGGTTTGCACATTTGGCATGGTCTTCCTTTGAGTCATCTCATTCAACAAAGTAGTAGCCTCCCTCCACCAGCCAAAATTGCATAGGCCTTGAATTAAGCACGTGTAAGTGACAAGATCTGGCTGAATTCCTTTACCCTGCATTTCAGATAAAAGGTTCAAAGCCAATCTATCCTTACATAAACTGTCAATGATTGTGTTGTAGAACACTACATTAGGTTCAAAATACCTTTTTTCTATCTTCCTGAGCAACCCAATAGCCATATCAGTCTTACCAATCTTACACAGAGCATTTAGTACGTTCCACAAGTAATTGCATCCGGTTTATACCCATTCTTCTCCATATCTTCTACCAACCTCACAGCTCCAGCAATGTTACCTTTAAGACAGAGGCCCTTGACAAGAGTGGTTAGAGTTATATGGTTTGGTTGAAAACCAAGTTTCAAAATTGTTGCTAAGACAGAGAACCCAAAATCTAAGCGGTTCACATGGCAGAAGCAGTTAATCAAAATAGTAAGAGTATGAAGATCAGGAGAGATACCCAATGATTCTATTTGTTTAATTAGAGTAATGACTAGAGAGTAATGCTTCATTCTTGCAATGCCATTCAACAATAGAGTAAAATCCAGAATGGAAGGCAAAGGTTGCATGTGAAGCATTGTATCAAACAGATCTAAGGCATGATCAACATTCCTAAAGCTTCCAGCTTTGCACTCATCTCTCACAGATTTCAAGAACTGATTCTGGTTCTGATTTGGGTTTTTTCTACTAGTAGTAGTAAGAGTAGAATGACAATAATAAGAAGAAGAACAAGAACAAGAAAGAGCATGAAATGGAAATAGAAATGGAAGGGTTTTACGTGTAATAGCAATACTGAAAGAAGGATTGGATTTGGATATAAAAAGAAGAGAGTTGGTTAATTTAGAAGCACGAAGCAGCGTACCCATTTTCCTGAAGATTGTTAAGACTCAGAGAATGAAGCGCTGAGTGTGTGTCTTTGAGAGAGAGAGAAGGAAACTAGGCAGCTACTGTGTCTGTGTCTGTGTCTGTGTCCGGATTAAAAATTAAAATACACCACCCCCTGATTTTAAACTCATTTACTTAAACTTTGCTGTTATAGGACTTTCAGGATAGTTTGCATTGTTGGTGTGTGTGTTTGTGGGATAGTAAACTAGCCGGCCGAGTCGAGTATAGTGGAGTATTAGAAGGTCATTCAATTTTGTTTTGAACACTAGTTGAGTTCAATTTCATTGTCAAATAAAATTATATATTCAAACTTAAATCATTTTCTTATCAAACTTGTTTACAAGTTACTTAATTAATTTATTTTTTTTCTTATATATATATATATATATAGTAAAATCATTAATAAAATATTTTATTCTTGAACAAATTTATCAATTTGTATTACTTTTACAAGTTACTTAATTAATTTATTTTTTTTCTTATATATATATATATATATAGTAAAATCATTAATAAAATATTTTATTCTTGAACAAATTTATCAATTTGTATTACAAATTGACTGTTAATATTATCAATAAACTACAAATAATAGTTTAATATCCAATGAATTTATTTACGAACTTATACAAATATATTTTTAAACATGTTTAATTATATATAAAAGTATAATATTATATATATAATTAAATCAAGTCTTTGTGTTCACGAGTTTATTCATGAACATGTTATTATATTGAGTTTTGCTTGTTTAATAATTGAGCTTAAACTCCGACTGATGCTTGGCTTGTTTGCTAAAACAAACGAATAAAAATATGTTTTTTCCCAAGCCGAGCTCAAACTGTTTGTAAACAGCTTGGTTCAAGAATATAAATTTCAATACAACATATAAATATGTATTTTATGAATTATTAATCGTAAATTGTTGACTAAGCAAAGCCACATGGTTTTTCCTTTACAACTTGAAGTTCCAAATTACATTAACAACTCCAACTTCACTGCTCCACTAGTGAAAATATATACTGGAATCAAACCTTTTACATAGCAATTTGAAGATTAAGGCCCCGTGCATTGCAAAAAATGGGACCAATCACCAAGGACTCGACTGCCATGAGCTTGATAAGAATATTGAGCTAGTGAGTGAGCGAGCTTTCTTACCTTTCACCGAGTGTGGGATGGTTTTACTCAAAAGGGTTGATGGTCCTGAGTTGGACCCGTGGGCCTTGGAACAGTCAGGGTGCCTAGGCTCTCCTGTCAATGAGGCTTCCTTGGGTGGGCTTGAAAGCAATTTCTCACCAAGACCTTGGTCTCGGCCCAATCCCCCGACTCTGGCCTGGACCCCTGCTTTGTGTAAAAACCCTCCACGTGACTCATTCTGGCTTAGCGAGTATGTAGTGGGGTGAAGAATCAAGAATGTTCTTTCATTCCTTGATTTTCAGCTAGTGAGACAATACAGATTAATAAGTGAGACCCTAATGATGGTCATTTGGAGCACAGACTCTAATATCTATGATACTGGCACCAGAGTAATCACTCTCAAATCTCAAAAATAGTAAGAAAGAGTCCATGCCCAATGCTCCATTCATTTTGTCTTAAAACATTTTTCATACATGACTCATCATTTCGTCTTAAATATTTCACAACTTTGTGGCTGAGGAAAAACCCATCAAATTAACCTATTGACGTAGTTAATGACCATTCCTAAAATACGAAATCTCTAATTGTTCAATTTTAAGCCTTACATGCCATGATCTCCTACTTCTAAGTAACCAATACCCAAGCTCCATCTTTGTTAATCAAATTTATGTATAAATAAACATCAATAACCATTGATAGCCACGATTACTATGTTGCATCAGAATAAGGACCATTATAACAAAAGTAATCCACATTAATTCTAATAGGCATTTTCACAAACATATGCAATGCGACAAAACAACAAAACGACTATGAGAGAGCTAGCATACATAAACATAAACATACTATGTCTAATAAGAAAACAAATAGCAAAATCCAAAATTTAAAACACAACTAATAGCAGACTTACTTGACAAAGAAAGAATACAAAGTCCATAACTAACTGCGAAGCTGCAAAATCAGCCTACTACTCTATCTTGAAAACCGAACACCAAAAATTTTTAAACACAGCAGCAACACAGATTTATGCGAGTGAAAATTGTAGATTTACATTAAAACAGGGTCCTCTAAATGTAGACAATAAACAAATAACATGGACAGTAAACGTCACTTAAATCTGAAGGTTATTCTTCCCAATGAGGACTTGGGGGTCAGTAAATGTGATGCTCTAAACGGTGAAGAAAAAAAAAAAGGTCAGTTAACTACACAGCTTGCCAAATCCAACGTGGCAATGATGCAGCAAGTCAAGTGTCCACAGATTACATCCTAATCAACCAGAGGATGTTGACCTCAATAATGAAAAGCAACCATACAGGTAGAAGGTTCATATTCAGTCTCCACTCTGCAGGACTTTGTCATAAATAGTAAACAGAGAAAACAAGTTTGTAGTATAGAATCACTTCATAAAAAGTAAATAACAACTTCCAACAAATATACATACTTCTTATAGATTGACTAGCGAAGTGCTAAATTATGAAAGTTGTTCATGAAATTGAAAAACTAAAGTCTTCATACAAATTATTGAAGTAATTCTTTAAGTACTTTATCTTCTGGACCTGCAGATAACAAGTCAATCAACATGGATGCAGTAGACGCATTTGCTGAAAAACCCTTGCCCACCATAGTTAATACCACATAAGGTTGGTCACTTCTTTTGGTTATAAATCATTTCTTGTAGCCACTCCAGCTGCGACTCTGGTTCCTTGAAAGTTAGGAACATCTCCCTACATGACCTTTTTAGTAAGATAATTGAAGCTTGAACCACAAACGTACTTTCCACCCCAGGAAGTGCTCTCACAATCGCCATGACATTTTCAATTGAACTTGGTGACTCTCGAGAAGTACCTTTAGACCTATTCTGACATACAGTTATTAATTGACTAATACGATCGTCCAACATTGCAGCTCCTCCTATTTTCTTTTTTTTCTTCTGTGAGGGTATTGATTCACTAGTTCGCTTTTGTCCTGAATTACGTGATTGACTAGTATGTCCTTGCTGCAAATTATCAATGTCTAAACTCATGTCACATTGGTTATCCTTAAATTCGGGACTACCATCTGAATCACCAGCACCCTCTTCTGGCATTGTTGGAGGGAGTGTATTTGAAGAAGGGGTCCATGCGGCTACCCCAATTGCTGCAACATCCCTAAACATTATTTCAAGTTGTTCTATATTCTGTGGACCTTTCTCTCGAAATTTTTTAGCTTTGGGTAATTCCTACAAAATGTAATTGTAATTTCACTCATATAACAATAATATAAAAAAAAAAAAAAAACTATCTCCAACTAACTACATATTAATAAAATACTCAACTCACATTCAACTTCCAGTTCCACCAATCATCAGGAGCAGCAATCGTTCCCTTCACTGCATCCCAACCTAAACCTGTGTCAAGATTCCTCAATTCTTCCCACACTCTCCAATCACCTTTTAATACATCCCACCTACTTTTTAATTGGTCCTTATCATAATTTTGACCGGTCTCATTAAAAAATTTGGTCACCAAATTGAACCAACCTTCAATACTAAAGCCAGCACCTTTTGTTCTATTCCCGGCTTGAATTTGCTCCACACAAAGTTTACAAAAAGTAGTTGTCCACGTTGGATTAATATCCCAATTTGCTCTAGCCTTTTTTTCCTCGGGGTTGGAAGTGGTTTTTTTACCCATCTATAAAAAGTTAACCAACCATAAGAAATGCAAAAAATAGAATTCATAATATTCCAATTTAGTGAACTAGTTACAAACATGATCTAATAAATCCACAAAAAAATAAATAAATAAATAAAATTGCTGCCTAGTCTGAGCATTAAAATAGAAAGGGCTAGAGAGGAATCTCATCATGTCACAACTCACAAGAGCACCATTTGTACACTCACTAGTCAGTAAACACAGCCAGAAAATTGCTGCCATAATTGAGGATACTGGCCTCAAAAGCAGTCAGGTTCATTGCAATAGACTACTCTTAATAACTCAACATTCAATCCCATAAAACATAGGTGGTCTTATAATGGTTTTATAAATGGTTTTTGATGAGTTCTCCCCAAGTATAAGATAAGAGACTATAAAACCTTTAAACTAGAAGCCTTAAATTAACAAATAATGATCACTACCTAGGGTGGACTTCAACTAGATTAACCAGAAATAAGTATATATGTTTAAATTTTTTCAAGAAAATTGTGCAAGAAAAATGCAAGAAAACAAAAAAAAAAAAAATACCATCTAGCAATGAAAAGAAATGATATCGAAATCAATTTTCCATTATAGTTTAAATTGCTAATAAGTGCAAGTGCAAGTCACATGAAGTAGCAGAGTGAATGATAGAAGATTTCAAATTTTTAGAGTGAGGGATACCCCATATGTATATATTATCATAGGTATAACAATTGTAGATACCGTGACTACTATAAATCCCTATCCAAAGTAATAATTGTAGAATGGATATAGAAATATATCATTGAAGTCAATCTCATGTCCACAAAATATCTGAAACTTGATCCTTACGGTTACTTTCAATGCATAGTCCCATGAAGAGTGAAAAGGATAAGAAGATATCAAACTGAAATTCATAACCGCATATATGTAAATCCAACTCAAATCCATCAACAATAAACGGCATTACACCCTTTGCATCAAACTATGTTCTGCTAACAGCTAAGTTGTGCATTTGTCAAGACAAGACATTTATATTTTTGTGGTTAATTCAAAGGAAATAGAAGAAAAATTAACAATGATCCAGTGGTGTAAAATTAGGATATCTCCTCAAGAGTCAAAAAGTAAAGGAACCATCAGCTTTTATAGAAATCCATTTATATATATGGCCAGAGGAGAACACAGGAAACCAAACAGGTGTATGCAAACCTCAATTCTTAAACTAAGCAATAAATTCTTACACCAAAGCATTCAAAACCCAGAAAATCACATAACTAATAATCAACAAAAACCACAAAAACCAACCCAAAAAACTCAAGCTACCACTCAGTACTAGAAAACATAAAAATAAATATAACCCCATAACATAACTAAAACTTGAAAATTCATATCAAGCACAAGGCTTTCAACCACAACCTTAAAAACATAGATAATTAAATAACTAATAATCAACATTAAAACACAAAAACTTGTGTGGGGTGCTGATGGGGTGTGCGTGGGCTGCTGATGTGGGGTGCGTCTGCTGCTGATGGGGCATGCGTGTGTGCACACGCATGCCCCATCAGCAGCAGCACCCTGCAGCACCTCACCATGCAGCAACCAAACAAGCCCAATATTCCAGAATGTCACATACTCAACGAACCACGACAACCAGCATGAAAAATATTTATATTTCTTCTGAAATTTCTTCTTTCTTTCTCATTCTTTATATTTCTAAAATACCCAAATCAGATATCGCATAACTTAAGACAGAGCATCCACAAAATAAAATAAAATAAAATAAAAATTACAAAGCATGTACCCACAAATTTTTTTCAGTACCCGGTAAGAGAAAAAATAGATTTAGCAAGAACAAAGCATGCAAGATTTGAAATTTTTTTTTGATAGGTAAAAAAAAAAAATTCAGATCAGTGTTGGTACCTGGTGGTTTTTGGTACAAAGTCTAATATGAAAGCAGCAATAATGATTTTTGAACATACTACTAGTAATAAAAGTAAGTGGGTTTCTTGATTTATTATCAACACGCGTACCCATTTTCCTGCAGAAGAAGAAGCAGCGGATGGAAGAGGCACTGAGTTTGAGAGAATGAGAGAGTGAGACAACGGCGTCGCAAAGACTAGAGAGAGACAAGAAAGTCACAGACAAGAGACCGAGGGCGTGAGAAATGATGGTTAAAGTTTGAATGATTGAGGAAAGGTGAAACCGTGAAAGGGTAAAAATACTATTTTTGTTCACCAAAAATTTACCGAAGAGTTTTATTTTTGGACAAATTATATATTTGGTCTCTATTTTTTACACTATATTTTAATTTATTTTATAATCTTTCAATTATGTTAATTTAATTTTTAATTTTTTAATGTCGTGTCAATTTAGTCCCTGTCGTTATATCTTGGATAAAAATTAATGACATGATAAATAATCAAAATAAAATTTCAGTGTATTGTCACATTAACGAAAGCTAATTTTTTATTTTGGCCATTAGAAGCGTCATCAATTTTCTTCTAAAAAATGATTGCTAGGACTAAATTGACACAGTATTGAAAGGTTAGGAACCAAATTAACACAATTGAAAGGTTAGGGATCAAATTGAAATATGATATATAGAATAAGGACTAAATACATAGTTTACCCTTTATTTTTTTAATTCCAAATTTTAAGAAGTTTAATTTCCGACCCTAAGTTATTGAAAACTATTGAAAAGTTGGTCAATTCAACCAGTGTCTTTAGGAATTTAGGCATTTGTTAATTCATCAATTTCACCAAGCTTTAATTGTTTGATAAAAAAAAAAAATGTTCCATTCAACCGATGTCTTTAGGGTTTTAGGACATTTGTTAGTTTATCGGAAAGCTTTAATACCACTTTTATGGAAAAATATAATTAATATAAATTGTAATAAAATCAGTTTTTTTTTTTCCTTTTCCCCTAAAATGTTTCAAAGAAAGACTTTTTTTTTTATAAAAAATTTAGTTTCCAAAAAATATAACACTAGAAACAAAATGTATGACTTTTACTACAACTCTTTCACATTGTTGATTATGAGTTGTGAAAAAAAAAAAGAATCAATATGAAATAACAGGCACAGTCACAATCTACTACATAAGAAAAATGTGACAAAAGTTGTGAATTTATTTGTGATACTAAGAAGAACTTAAAATTTTTAGTTCCACCTAACATTTTTTATTAGAAAAAAGCCACATAATTGTCACCTCAGTAGGATTTAATTAGAACTAGATTTTAGTATTAGGGCCAGTCCTAAAATATTTCAAAAGGGGTGCTATTTTGCTAAAAATGGCTAATCAGCCAAATTTGCACAAGTAAGATTGGTTTTTTTTTTTTTTTTTGAGAATCAACATCAAATGCTTTTATTAAGTAGTTGCAGAATCTGAAATAACAAGCTGTTCTATGTCAGATGGAACATGCTCCATCCACACAAGTAAAGGAAAAGAAACAATTGCTCTCTTAGCCAAAGCATGGGCAACACAGTTACCCTGCCGCCTAGTATGAGAGAAAGAAAAGGTTCTAAGCGAACCCGCGATAGACATAATGTCTTGGATAATCTGGCCAATGGACGGGTGGCTCCAATCCACTGTCCACAACGCCCTATACACCACCTCCGAGTCCCCCTCAAATTCAGACAACGAGATGCCCAGCTCCACAATAAATTTTACAGCCCTTCTTGCAGCTAAGGCTTCTAACAGCATCACTGACCCCGGATAGGTAATTTTTTCAGCAAGGGCCGCAATAACCTCCCCCTTTGCATCACAGACTACAACTTTGATACCAGCCTCGCCTGACTCACTGAACACAGCCCCGTCATAAAGTGGATTTTTTTTCCGTTTCTCTTTTCTCTTTTTCATTTTTTTCTTAAAGAAAACTATAATTATTAACTATTGTATTTTTTTTTTCCCCTCTGAAAGAACTATTATAAAAATGATTATGAAAAAAAAAACGACTATGAAAACCAGGCTTTTTAACCACGATTTCAATTTTAAAACTATTTTAAGATTTATTGAAAGAATATAATGAAAATAAATAAAAATGTAAATGATTGGAATGTAGTCAAATAGAAATGAATTGGTTAAAAACCTTGTAACTTAATTTTACCGTCAAATCCCCCTCTTCTATTATTGTATCCTTAAAATTATAAAAACTAAGGATAAATAGGTATTTCCAAGTATAGTGTTTCTAAAAGTAATAGATTATACGAACAAAAATAATGAAGCAATTGACTTCAAAAAAAAAAAAAAAGATGAATGAATTACTTTTTTTTTTTAACCTAAGAAATATTGAATAATGTGAGCCAACAAAATCATATGGTCAAATTAATTTCCTTTAACTTAGGTCTAATTCATGTACTAACTATGAGCTACAATGAGAAGAGGAAAGTAATTCTTAGTTAAGGGGTTTTTAGAGAAAATAATTTTATTTGGATAATAATTATCAAAAATAACATTGTGGTAAAATTTCTTGGGAAAATCACCTCTTTGAAAATTCTATTTTGAAAACATGATTTTAAGGGATTACCTTTTGGTATTTTTCATGGAAACATTTAACTTTAAATCTATCCCTCCCATTGTAACTATAGAATTATATATAATTTTTTATTTATTTAAAATCAGTGTCTCAATCACTTTCAAGTTTCAACAAGTCCACAAACCAACAATTAGTTAATCCAAACTTAGAGAGAAAAAAATGCTTAGAAAGGATCAAATCATAAAGAGGAAGTAGAAAGACCAGTTAAAACTTAAAATTAATGTTTAAACCAATTTAAAGTATTAAAAGGTTACAAATTCATACATATAGGTTTAGTTCAAGTTACCATAAAACCTCTAACTTGTGAGGGAGTTCATTCTTCATTCATATCAAGCAAGGTTCTTGACAGTTGACACATTCAGTTGCGTTCTTCTCTCCTTTTCTTTTTCTTTTTTTTCTTTTTTTTTTTTGTTTAAATATTTTTTTTCTTTGAGAAATGAAATAATTATTAAAATTTTACGAAAATAACTATTATGAAAACCACTCAAGAAACATAGAAATGAAGGCCTTTACTTAAACCACGGTTTTCAAATTTTAAACCATGTTTTAGAAATTTTAAATAAATAAATAGATAGAACACTATTCCTTGTAAGGATGTCCATAGTTTCCTGGAATGTGTGAGTGTGTGTGTTGAGAAGGATGTCTTCTACAAGACTGAAAGTCTGAAACTGAAACAAAATTCAGTACAAGATCATGAGATATACATATGTATTTCATGGTTATTAATGGTAAATTGTCTATTAAGTAAAGCCGCGTAGCTTTTTCTTTACAACTTGAAGCTACTTATAATTACATAAATCTTCATCAACTTTACTGCTCCACGAGTGAAGATACACTGGAATTAAACCCACTTCATAGAACCTCCATTTTAAAATAGTTTGAAGAGTAAGCCTCCATGAGCTGCAAAGAATGGAGCAAACACCAAGGACTCGACTGCCATGAGCTTGATGAGAATATTGAGTGAAGGACCAGAAGTATCCTTGAGAGGATCTCCAATTGTGTCACCAATGACAGCGGCCTTGTGAGCATCTGACCCTTTAGGACCTAGTGACTTTGCATGTTCATTACCACCAGCCTGGAAGTGACATATTATAGTGTAAAAGTCAAACAGTAAACTCAAAGATTGATACAAAGAAAGCACCTCTCAAACTTGAGAACACAATGAGGTCTTACTCTGAAATATAATAGAAAGCATTATCAAATCAAAAGTTGGAAGAGCAAAGTACTTGCCTCTATGTATTTCTTTGCATTATCCCATGCGCCACCTGTGTTTGAAGCTGAGATGGCAACCTAGGAAGAAAGACATAAAATAGAAAACTTGTTATATACTAAAGATTCATTAGGGATGAATTTGCTGTCCTGAAAAATTTGTGAAGTAATAAAAGCAGGAGCAGTGGCACAACTATGGCTAAATATGAAAACATATTGATCAACAAGTGAAAGCAATTTTATTTTTTTGGTTTCATTTTTTAATAGTAATAGTAAGGTAGGTGGATTGAGACAAAGATGCACTCTAGCAAAAGGATCAAGCATTGCCGCATACCTGCACACCAGAAACAAGTGAACCAGCAAGAACCCCAGCAAGAGTCTCCACACCAAACAAGGTTCCAGCAATAAGTGGTGTAAGCATGACCAAAGCACCAGGTGGGATCATTTCCCTTAGTGAAGCATCAGTAGATATTTTGACACAGGTTGCATAGTCTGGTTTTGCTCTTCCTTCCATAAGGCCGGGAATAGTATTGAACTGTCGGCGAACCTCTTCAACCATTTTGAGAGCTGCACTTCCCACACTCTTCATTGTCATGGCTGAAAACCAGTATGGAAGCATGGCTCCCACAAGCAACCCGATGAAGACCTTTGGAGTCAACACATCAACAGTGTTGATGCCTGCCCTGCTCACAAAGGCTCCAAACAAAGCAAGGGAAACAAGAGCAGCTGATCCAATAGCAAAGCCCTGAAAAATGATGGCAGAACATGTCAAAATTTCATGCAAGTTGATTTAGGACCTTAAAATGGTGGCAGGTCTAATAGGAAAACTAAAGAGTCAGTTACGAGGCAACACTTTTCCCCAATTTGTTTTTCTTTTTATGATTTTGAACATGTTGAACTAAATGCCAATATAATCTCATTAACTCACTGATTATGAAGAGTATATGACTGATGGAAAGATACAAGGGTTATTTTACTCAACAACTCTGCCATTGCTATTTAAGGGTTTGCAAGCTCATGATGACCTCAAACAAATTTGCTCCAAGTCTAAATCAAAAGTGTAGAACCGAAAAAAGATCACCTTGCCAATGGCAGCAGTAGTGTTTCCAGCAGCATCTAAGGCATCTGTTCTTTCACGAATCTCATGGCTCATACCAGCCATTTCTGCAATTCCACCAGCATTGTCACTAATGGGGCCATAGGCATCAATTGCAAGACCAGTGGCAATGGTGCTGAGCATTCCCAAAGCAGACACAGAAATTCCATACATAGCAGCTAAGCTAAAGCTCACATAAATGGCAATGGCAATGGCAAATATGGGAATGATGACAGATTTGTATCCCAGAGCCAATCCAAAAATAACATTTGTTGCAGCACCAGTCCTACAAGAATCTGCCACATCCTTCACTGGACTGCAATATGTGAACATGGTAATAAGCATCACAATTATAAATTGATGGGTACAATACATACAAATATACACAAAAGCATTTCTTCTATGAGACATTGTTGCACTTGCACAATGCACAATGAAAAATTCCTCAAATTGAAATTTCATTAAGGAAAGTGACACAATGTGATGAGGTAATAACAGTCCACAAGGAATCTACATGTTATTTATTTTTTAAGAAGAAAGTTTCATTAAAAATCTAACAATTTTGGTATTTCAAAATGATTCTGAGCCACTATGGGTTGGCCTCTAGCCATGTCCAATTCTAAGGACTAAAATTGGAATGATTCAGTTTCAAAATTGTATCTTTTCTGGAACCAATTATAAAAGGTTCCCAATATGAATAGTTTTGACTGGCAAGTGCAAGTATCGCATGCCTGCAGCAAAGGCAGGAAGACTGGATCCAATTATTACTACATGGCAATGTATCAGTATTAAGATCATTTGCAGCAGTACAGAAGACCAGAAGAAAGTCTATGCATTAGTAACCTGAAGAAGATAGCTCACCTGTAAGCACTGCTAGTATAATACTCTGTAGTGTATCCAATAGCAAGTCCAGCCCACAAGCCAATTGCAACACAGAAGAAAAGGTGCCTGCAGTCACATATCATTTAATGAATGAGACAAAAATCTCTTGAGGAATTAACCAACTCTGCCAAAAGATGGGAGAAAGGATGTCTTTAGAGGGAGAGGCATACCAGTTCTTTACAGACATCGCAGTCCCAAAATTAAAGAGAGTAAACTCTGATGGCAAAGCAAAGAAGGTGACCATGGCAATACCGGCAGTCATCAAGACAGTTGAGATAACAAGTTGTCTCTTCAAGGTTGGTTCAATCTCACTCACCCGCTTAATCTCAAAAAAATCAGTTGCAAAAAGTGTTGTTATTAAGCAAACCACAATCCCCATTGAGCTTATAATCAGAGGATAGGACATGGCTGAGAAGTCGTGACTGATACCAAAGGATGATATTGAGGCAACAAAAAGTGCTGCACAGGATGATTCAGCATAAGACCCAAAGAGGTCAGAACCCATCCCAGCAATGTCTCCAACATTGTCACCCACATTGTCCGCAATAACCTAAAAGAAATAACATAACATTTATTCAAACTGACTAATAACGACTATGCTGGGTAAGGAATCTGGAAAACATATGCCTCTGGAACTTTCGAAATTATTGCTTAAGGAAAGATTCAAAAATGGAAATGAGAGAAGAAATCAAATGTGTGTTAGGAATCAAGAAAAAAAGCATGTTTGCTTTTCACTTTTACACTAATATTCAATGAATTTGTCTGAGTTTCAAAATAAGTTTATAACCAGAAACTATGCATGTTAAAATCACATAATGCAAACCAGGTAATAAATGAAGACATCTAAAGAAATATAGTTACTTTGGTCATTTGCAGTCAAAAAAAGAGAGGGGAAAAATAGAAAATTACAGCTGGGTTACGTGGATCATCTTCAGGGATATTCCTCTCAACTTTTCCAACAAGGTCAGCACCAACATCAGCTGCTTTTGTGTAAATACCTCCCCCAACTCTTCCAAAAAGCGCCATTGAAGAACCTCCAAGTCCATAACCAGTAATAGATTCATATAGTCCTTCCCAGTCATCCCCATAATACAGCTTAAATAAATTGATGGATACCCACAGCACCAAAAGGCCATTGGCAGCAAGAAGGAAACCCATCACTGCACCAGAGCGAAAAGCTGTGATGAATGCCTTCCCAACACCCTTCCTCGCTTCTAGAGTGGTTCTAGCATTGGCATAGGTAGCAATCTTCATGCCAAGAAAACCAGAAAGGACTGATGTAAGAGCACCAAGAAAGAATGCAATGGTGGTAAACAAGGCATTTGCCAATGCTGGTTTACATATATTCCCGGTGTTGTAAGTGCAAGGTTCACTTTCGGTGCTGAAGCCTTTAACTGAACCAAGGAAGAGGAAGATGACAACACCAAATACAGCGGTGAAGATACCAAGGTATCTATACTCAGTAAACAGAAATGAGGTTGCCCCTGGGGGAACAAGAGACAGATAAAAGTTATACCACAAGGATATAGTGACATTATCTATGCCAAGCAAAACTGAAGACCAATTTTATACTCTTACAAGTTAAAATAACTTGAAATTCACTTTTCATACTTTATTCTGCATCTATCAATTATATCTGCATGTTTCTTGAATGCATTAACATAAGAAGGGTCCAAACTCCAGAGTAAAGCATAATGCTAAAGAGAAGATTACAATAGCGAATCAACATATCTCATATCATAAAATTACAGATCTTTCATGCACGTTTTTTTCTTTTTAGTTTTATTCACAAATGCCTCTCACTTGCATCTAGCTGTGTGCATGTCTCTGTGCCTCTGTTATATGTATTAGTAGTGTTTTTCTGCCTACTTAAGAACATCATGTCATTTGAAACTTGAATTTTAGAGAAGGAGAGAGGACCCCAAAAAATTTTAAAACTTGGGAGAAGACAAAGACACTGTACCATCATCAACTTTTGAGCACTGAAATAAAAAAGAAGACAAATTAGGAAATTTCCTTTTGAAAGGAATGTCTACCATTTTTAAAAAGTTTCTGGGGCCATCTCAGATATATCATCCTAATGAAAGTGTGTCCTCTTGAAATCTAGTCATTATTGGCAATATGCATTTCAAGCAAAGACAAAAAAGATTACTTAAGCATAGTGTTGCAATAGCATTTTCAAGACCATAGGAGCTAGAGTATATCATAGGGAGAAAATATAAGGTTTTAACAGACCATTGATATGAATGGTCTATGATTATCATCACATTAGGTGGTTAGACAACTAACATGTGAAAAGGCCAACCATTCAGTTAGCCTAGCAAAGCACCCATAAGAGGAAGGCCATGAATTACTACGTAGATTACACACAGCAATACAGGATAGTGCAAAACTTACACACAAAATCTACAGGTTCAAAATGATGGATTCAATCGCATACAACAGTGACAAATAAATCTGCCTGCTAATGGTAAACCAATCTAAAATATTGAAAAGCATTGAGTTCAACACACGTTGATTAATTGTCTAATTCAACCAAAAACAGGAAAGAAGAATTTTGAAAAAGCTGCCACTGAACAATATTTTCATAATTGGGATTTTCTTTGATAGAAGTAGCTTGATGATTATAGATCTCCTTTTAATTATTGTTTCCAAATTTTCCTTTAAAATGTTTGTTGTGGGGTTTGACTTTTGATCTTTGCATGTAGTTGTTAAATGTTGCTTAGTCTCAATCTTCAGTCCAACAAAAGTGACAGATATGTGATGAAAGGGATAAAATTAGTTGATACTATTAGTTAGTTCTTAAAACTTGAATGAATCACTCAGTCCCAGAGGTTATTTACAGCAAGAACTCCTTTTGTGGATTAAAAAAAAAATCAAGGAAGATCTATTTGTATATAGACAATTCAAATAGTCATCCAATAAAGAGAGAGAAAAAAGAGGTGGGGACTAAACATGTAGACATAAAACCAAGAGCAAGAAACTGCCGCAAGCAAAATAGCAAACAAAAGATGAGAGGATAAGAGAGACAGAAGGTCAGAAATTTGAAGCTTAATATGTCAGTCAATAAAAGCAACAATAAAACAAAAGAAAATTGCAAATAAGTGAATAGTGACAAATTCCTGAGTACAGTAAGCATTCCCAGCAGATAAACCAGACAAGAAGAAAAAAAAAAAAAAAAACAAATTAATACTTTAAAAAAATAGATGCTCACGTATGAAACTACTCATCATCCTGGATAAAATAACAAAATCACACACTAAAAAATATGACACATCTTTGGCTCATAAGATACAACACAGAATGGAAAAGCAAATAAAAACTAGAAATCTCAATCATCAAAAGCTCCACCAAAACATCATAGTATCACACATGTACTAATAAGTGGGCAAATAACAAAGCAAAACAAATTCACACACAAGAGAGAGAGAGAGAGCTCACCAACAGATATGGCATTCTGAATTTCAGCACACTTGATGGAAACCTCAAGAGTGTCAACACCTTCTTCAGTCTCTCCTTCATTAATCAACCTGTCTTTATACCCACTATAATCACCATAGCCACCCGAGACCTTGACCTTGGAGACCAAGAACCACTGAAACAAAGCAAACCCAAGTCCAATGAAGGCAGCCACAGGTATCAGAATCTGTGTAAGTCCCTCACTCAGCACACCCATTTTCAAAAATCAGAGCTCAAATGATTTCTTGAGTTGTCTTAGCAAAAATGGCAAAAACCTATACTGGGTTTTTGAAGTACAGTCTCTGAGCAGAAACCTACAAACTTGGAAACTGCATTATCCTAAATTTTATCTCTGAGGCCCTTCCCTGGCCTTTGGAATGTATTATGTATGGCACTATATGGCTTTGAATGGCAGTTGGGACTCATGGAAAGATTCTGTACAACCTTGGATTTAGTAAACTGGTTGTTTTGATTAACAGTTAGGAGTTCTGTCACTGCAATCTTTATCAACCGGGCCAATAATTTGCTACTCATAGATATAGATAGACAGGTCAGCATTAGATATATGTGATAAAGACAAAGCTAATAAATTACTTCTCAACTAAGGCTTCACATGTCAACTAGAAATGCAGTCGATTTGTTGAAACAATCAAGTATTACTTTTTATTTTTTATATCAACGAAGTTTGGAGGAAAAATCAAGCACTTTGTCATACTACATTATTCTCTCTTTTGATAATTCATTATCTTTCATTATCAAGGCATGCCTTTTAACATTTACATTCATCATTGTTCTTTAAACTCACGGCTCATTTAATTTACTCGTGTGAATAGCGCAAAATCATTTTTACATAACCCCATCGCTAACATTATTTTTATTGTGCATCAATCGCATTATGTCACCTGAACAATAGTGAAGAAAAAGAAATTTGTGTCACTATAATTGTTGTTATTGAAAAGTGTTAGATGTAAATGTAGTATATCTAGGAACACGATTTGGGAAAAAGGCGCAAGCCAATTTGGCTGGTGTGCGGGGGAGGTGATGCAGCGTGCATGTGGGCATGCCCAAATAACCTCCTTTGGGCATGTTAACATGCTCTTAGCAGCCCGATGTCTGTGTGTGTGTCTATATATATATATATATATATAATTTTTTTTTTTTCAATTTTTGATAATAATTTTTTAAAAAAAAATTGTCTTGCCAATTTATTTTTTGGGGAAGTATGTCATGTCAGTCAATAGTCCTAACTAACACGATTTCCTTTTTCATTTTCTGATATCATATCAAAATGAAACATTTAAATTCCTTTTAATATGCAAGACTAAGACCATAGCTATTTAAGAAATTGAAACTTACCGGTTGATGCGGTGACCTCTCTACAAATTCAGAGAGCTGGCTAAAACTATCACTGCCTCTTGAGAACAATTACAAATTAAGCTACTAGTCTCTTCTTTATTCCAACTCATAATTTTTTTTTTTTTTTTCAAATGTGGCAATGTCAGGGTTTGAGTGTTCATTACGTTTATCTCACTTTGCTTGGCCCTTAATTATGTTGCCTAGTTCAAATCCAGGAGAGATGTGGAAATTTTTAATTGAAATTAATAAGTACACAAATTTGAATAAACTTTCCCATCTTCTTAAATTATTACTGCAAAGTTCAAAGTTTCTTTAATAATACATGCATGTGTTCAAACTTCAAAACATTTTGTCAACTAAATAGTAAATACCATTCAAATTTTTTTTTTTTTTTTTAAATTGGTTTCATATTTCATCAAAATCCACTGTTGAATTCCAAACTATATGAAACTTTGAGAAGTTCATCAAGTTTTGGTATCATTAGACTAAATGATATGTCATATATGCTTTCAGTTCACATACAAATTTAGTAAGCAAATATGAAATCAAATTGCACTAAAGAAAGATCAATCAAGAAATCCCTCCCACCAACCCCACCTACCAGTAAATTAATATATGTCCACATGATTTTGTTTACTTTACTTTTTTATTTCTTTTTCTTTTTTAATTTTATCAATGAAGATTTCACACGCTTAAAGATTATTATTGTAGCTTCTAAATAGTCAAGGAAATGCAAATCATGAATAAGATTGAATGAATAAATTATCATAAATATTCCCTTCTCCTTTTGAATGTATATATGCATTATGGTGCATGAAGCTGAGTTACAATTTGATGCATCAACCATGAGGAAACCATACTATTGTTACAACAAATTATAAATGGTTTCAGATCTTTTTTTTTTTTTTGGGGATCATGATAAGGCTTCCTATGCATACTGTATGATAAATTACCTTTTAGCGTTATATATTTTATTGATATATAGGAAATATCCAATGAATTTTCAAACCCTCCACGTTTATCGCAGTTTATTCTAAGTTATCTAACTCAACAAACCGCATTAAAGTCATTGCCTTTTTTTTATAAAAATATATTTATATATATCTTTCTTTCAAACTTTCCAAAAACAATAACAAAGCTCTCAAAGTAATTAATGTGTAATAGATGAGCTTGACACGGCAATCATGCCCCATTTGCAGGCCCTTCTGAATGTACCAATTAGATAAGTCCACAATAATGAATTAGACTCGTACTTCATTAAAAAACAAACAATTCTTTTTTTGCTGAATTAAAATGAAATTATTTACATTTTTTTTTCCACACGTAATATAGATAACTAAGAGCAAACAAGCACAAAATGTAATTTCAGAAAAAAAAAAAAAATTAATGGTATTTATCTTTAGGAAATGAGGTTTAATTTATGGGAAAATGAACTATGATCATTTTAATATTTTATGCTTATAGGTATATAGGTATTTTAAAATAAAAAAAAAAAATTATAAAATTGCCTCTAAGAAGATTATAAACATCAAATTTTTTGAATGTTGGGTTGTCTAGGTCACTATTGGTGTACCATCATTTAATAGTAATAATGTTTTGCATGGTCTCTATTAGGAAGGTGTAGCTATAAGGGCAACTATCTTCCTCCTCCCAAGTCCCACCCCCAAAAGAGAAAAAAAAAAAAAAAATTCCATAACTTTGAAATGTTATAATCATTACTCATAACTTTGTATTTAATGTAAATGTGTTTTCTTTTTCCTTGAAATTGATCCTGAAAAAACAAGGGTGTATTGTACCATTTTTAATGTGGAGTATTTATCACCAGAATTTGAAATCTCCCCTTTCTCCTCTCCCTTTCTTATTTTGTTTAAATTTTTGACAAAATGTGGACTGAATATAGAAAAGGTTCAAATGCATTAATTTTTCAAAATGTATGCATCCAAACTCCAAAAAAAAAAAAAAAAAAATTCCTTTATTTTTACTTTTTTTACAACACATTTGAGAGAGGGAGATTCCAATTCAAAATTTCCGTAGTAGAAGAATTAGACAATGTCACCGAGTTACAAAATTCTCGATAAATAAAAGACCATAATTTGGTTTGACATGGAAGTATCATTTGTCATTCAATGATGGGTATCCAATCTTGAGTTCACATGAAATGGATTTGCGCTTAATAAAGATTAATTTACAATCTTCCTATTCTCAAAAATAATAATAATACCATCTTCCTACCAATCTCTCACCTCCCAGAAAAAATAATAATAATAATAATAATGGTCAACATGATTTTGTTTGCTAACTCTTCTTTTCGTAGCAATGAAGATTTGACACGATTAAAGGATTTTATTAACTTCTACATTAGTCAAAGAAATGAAAAGGAATCTCTTTTGAATATTGCAGCTATTAGTATATGTGTAACATGAAGCCTAGCTAGTGCCATGCATCTAATAATGCAAAGACCATACCTTTTTCCAATACACAATTTTAAATAGTCTTAGATCAAGCTTTTGCAAGGATTATGGTAAGAGTACCTATGGGCTATAGTGCACTAGCTCTATGGTAAGTTTGGCATTAGCTTTAAATTTTTAGCCTTTATGTATAGCTTTTTAAAATCTCAATTTTTTCCGTATTTTCTCATTCTTTTAAATTTTTTTGAAGTATAAGTATATTTTAATACACTTTCAGCAAAAAATTTTCAACAAAAACTTAAATAAACTGTTCCCAAACAAACATTTAAGATTATATATTTGATACATAAAATGTTCAATGAATATTAAAAACCACCATGTTTACAGCATTTTAAATCTGACTCAACAAACCACGTTAAAGTTCTCGTCCCCTTTCTTTTCTTTTTCTCAAAGAAATGAAAATGAAAAGGCATGCGACTCATACAATATATATATATATATATATACTCGAGATAAGCTTGCCACAGCTTCTTTCTCATTTACACGCCAAGACAACTTCTGAAAATTTCACATGCTGAAGCTCAAGTGAGCTGAACTACACTCCATTTGCTTAGGTGGTGGACAATGTTCTTCGTATTTTCTAATCTTTGGTAAATTGGTGTGATGGTTTTCTATGTTTTAATGGAAAATAAATCCAGTAGAAATGGAAAATGCTTACCACTTTTGAAACATTAGATTCTCCATTATTCTTTATAAGAAATTCATAAACGTACCCTTTGAGTTTTCTGAAATGTTACCTACTCAACGAACTTGTAAAACTCACGTACCTCTCCAATATCAATTTCTCTATCTTTGCTCCTCTCACTCTTCAAGGCTAATGGTTTGTTTGGAAGTTTAGAGAGGAAGGAGAGTAGATGGGAGTAGAGGGAAGGGGAGTAGTGGGGAGGAGAGTAGAGGAGAATGATTCACCTCCACCTTATTTGAATGTTTTTAAAATTAGTAAGGGGGAAGGGAGTAATTAGCCCTTCCCCTTATGTAATTTTGTTAATATAATAAGGATAAATTAGGTAATTTACTTGGTCAATAGTTTATGTACTCTACTCCCCCTCCAAATCTCTTCAATTTGGCGGAATTAAAATTGGGGGGCTAGAAGGAGTCCAAACCCCTCCAAACTCCTCCAAACCCCTCTCCCTCATTCTTTAAAAAACTTCCAAACAAGGTAATTGCATTACTCTCCCTCCCTCTACTCTACTCCCCCTCCTTTTTTAAACATCCAAACATGCCATAAATGTTAATCAGCATTGATAAAAAAAATTAATTTTTTATGCTTATTCAATTGTTTTCCCAATTAATTTTTTGAATAGATTTCAATGCGAGATCTATTGTCCAATTTGAGGCTCTTAAATGGCCGCATAAAATTAAATTTTATTTTGGAGTTTGCATCCATGCATAGATGTTTTTGTTTATATGATTATTTTGAATTAAAAGAAATATTAATGATTTTCTGTAAAAATCACATAATAAAATATGTTTTCTGACCCATTTTCAGGATAGCAATCGAACACAAGAAAATAAGTCAGTTTTCCAGAAATCATTTTCATCAAAACAAATGGAGTGTTAAATTATCTACATTTTTTTCCTTATAAAATCTATATAATACCCACGTTTTAAAAATCGGACCGGACCGGCCGGTCCGATCGGTTCAACCATAAACCGAGAGCTAGTCCAGTTAAAAGTCACAAAACCGGTCAACAACCAGAAAACCAGTCAAGAACCGGGGTTGAATTGGAAATTTAAAAAAAAAAACGGTTCAATGACCGGTTTAGTTTTTAAAACCATGATAATACCTAAAAGCTGAAGTGTAGCATTTATCGTTGTTACACTTTTATTGAACCACATTAGCGTAGCATTTCAATCCACTCAAACCATTTCAATTTACTTTGGTTCATTCAATCTCAAACCACTTTGGTAATGCTTTGGAAGCTACTTCATTGACCGTTTGTCACGTACTCAGAGTAATCTTGGTAGATGGGTTTGGAACTAGCACTTATAAGTCTCGTTTATATTTATATTTTTCACTTAATAAAAATTTTAAAAAAAAAAAAATCTTCAAATTTTTATGTATGCAAGACTGCAACCAGTACTACTAACATATACGTGCGAGCGAGGACTTTGCTTACAACTTAAAGAACCTTTGATGTAAGTTAACAAATATGCGGGGAAAGACAGAGTAACTCAATACAAAACGTTGACATATTGGATGAACCTGGTTGCTTTCTTTCTTCTGTAATAGAAATATAACAATCTCATCTAAATGACTCTCTGTTTATCTCATTACCCTACTTAATTAGAAATCACGTCCTCGCCTTTAAAAGTATGCATGGGGCTGCAAGAAGTGACATCCACCATTGAATTAACCACAAACAAGGCACCAATGATCAAATTTGATATGTGGTTAATTCCAAGGAATATGTTACTGTTAGTGGTGCAGGACATTATTGCTTTTGTCCCTGGCTACTTATAGATAGATCAGTGGCCTTCCACTTTCCAAATAATAGAATGAAGAAACCCTTGTCTCAGATTATGCAATTTCAAGAATTCATCTGACCGATAAAGCAATCATATAACATCAAGCTGCCTCATGTCCAACCAGGCAGTCATTTAACAAGAAAATAAGGTTAGCAATTACATAAAATAAATAATGTGACAAAACTGGGCAAAGTACATATTGAAACTCAGCATTTCCTAGCTACTTGGTAACTGAGAGCTCATGCCGTCAAAAATCAGAAAAAAGAAATAACATTTCTACAGGAAATTGATCCAATGGTTTCCTATAGACTAATTTTCATGTGAGAATAGTGAGTTTGTCATGTTGATAATTTCATCTTGCATGATGATAACTTCATCTTGTACTCTTCATGCATATTGAGTCCTAAAACACTTGTCACAACCGCTATGAAGCCATTTTAGGACAATTGATGCCTAGATGAATATGTTCAGCATTTTTTTTTGTGACAGCTAAGAAAGGCATAGTGATGGTGAGGAAAACACAATGATTCCATCAAAAGGGGGATTTTTCTTGGAACATAGTTTTCCCTCCAACTCACTATATGTCATTCAACTAATCGTCCACACGTGATCAATTTAATAGTCAAGTTACTTGATTAAATATGGCTTAACATGTCATGCGATTAAAGTACATATGTTTAATCATCTAAATGCCATGTAAGGTTGGAGGAGATTTCTTCAAACCAATTTAAAGGAAAATTTTTCCTTTACTTGGAACCCTCATGTTTTGCTTTTAGCAACAGACCTTTGTATAGAGCACCTGGCAATTGAAAGGGTGAGATACCAGCTCCATGAAATATGAATTGGCTATACTGATGCCCACCAGAAATCTATAGCATCATGTCCATGCACAAAATTCCAGTTTGCACCTCACAAAAGCGAAAAGTCTAATAATGTCGAGAGAATCTTCCTCAGCCCGAAACATCCAACAGGAAGCAAAGTAGGCCCCTTTGGTATTATTGTTGCAATGCCTGGCTGGCCCATGAAGGCAGAGGTGCACAAAATGTTACTGGAAGACCAGTAACAGGGTGCTCAAATGACAAGCTCTCTGCATGAAGTTCATGTCCATCATAACTTCTCCCTTTCCACTCTTTGACACCCTCATATTTCACATCCCCTATAATAGGAATTCCAAGATATTGGCAATGCAAGCGGATTTGATGTGTTCTTCCATTCCGAGGATAAGCTCTTACCACTATCACATCCTTCTTCACATCACTGTCTATTACAGCTTTCTCTTCAACTACTAAAGTATTTTCTTCATCTTTCCTAAATTCAGATCTCTCTTTGAAGCTCCCTTGTCCATTTATTGATAATACGTCAAATGACGTTTCCATGTCTTTGACCATTGACCCACCTGGTAATACCCGGCCCACATCTGATGCAGCATAAACTCGATAAGCCCCAAATTTTGATCGTCCATGACCTGATTTAACAGTTATTTTTTCCCATTTTGGAGCTGGACCAATGCAGAGGGCAATGTATGTTTTGGTAACCTTGTGATCAGTGAATGCCTTAACCATCTTAGAAGCTACTTTGTGGGACTTTGTTATTAGCATAACACCACTAGTGTCACGATCAAGTCTATTAGCAAGATGAAGCTCTGGGGGGCTCCCTACATTGAAACAGTTTAACTCAGTTCCATATTCAAGAAAGAGCTATCAATTAATCTGTCAGAAAGCACCATTAATAGTTCCTGTTCATTAAAGAGCACATATTTAGCATTCACAAATCCAATCAAATGTATGGTTTGCTGCTTACAGAATCTAGTTATGGACATCAGATGGTGTTAGATTTCACATACGTTGTTGTAAAATGACTTGAAATATCTATATTCATAATAATATCATGTAAGATGCATTTCTATTTTATTCACTAATCATCAAGCCCTGTATATGTAAAGGAAGCAATATTGAGAAGCAAATTCAAAACAAATTCTGGCAATTTAAGAAACTATTTTTAGCAATCAAATAAGCTTTACACAACTATCTCTAGGAGCTTAATCTGTCAGAAAGCACCACGAATAGTTCCTATTCATTATAGAGTACATATTTAGTATTCACAAATCCAATAAACTGTATGGCTTGCAGCTTACAGAATCTAGTTAAGGGAATCAGATGCTGATAGAATTCACATAAGTTGAAGCCAAATGACTTGAAATATCTATATTCATAAGCACCTCATATAAGATGCATTTCAAGTTTATTCACTAATGAACAAGCCAGTATACGTGGTGGAAGCTCATTTTACTGAGAAGCAAATTCAAATTGCAGTCCAGGAATTACAGAAACACTATAATAGTCACCTTACTCTATCAAGCACCAAAATACTTCCGATTATCAACTTGTATTTAATAAGGTGCTGATTTTGACAACAGCCTTTTTATCAAACAGACAGAGATGTATGAACAAAACTACAACTTAAGTCCAGCAATCAGTTAGCTTCTTGTGGAGTACAATACCTATGAAAACCAAATTCAATTTACTTGGATGCACATTTTATAAAACTCCATCAAGCAATCAAATAAGTTTTACATGAATATACTCTAGCAGTTCATCACCCTAGTAATTCTTCACTCTTAGTTATCTAGAATATATTGTTTCATTCAATCCAACAAACTTCATCTAAGTTCAACATTTCCCAACCTCTTCCCTCCAAGTTCTCGCCAAGGAAACCACCATACGGATTATAAAACCATTCACAAATATTGAATTCATGCTCTATCTTGCTCTAGTTTAAAAGAAAACAAAAATGAACTCAATAGTTCTCTTAGGCTAATCAACAGCATTGCATCCAAAAAAAAAAAATATTCTATCTTGTTTTCTTTTCCTATACTTCCTCAGCAAAGTTATCATTTTTATATAAGCATTTCAGCTTCTCCATTGTAGCTTTGTATGATCTAAACATAATACATATAAAACCGGCCATCCGAGTTATCAAATTTCACCAACTACCCACAAAATAAAAAACCGAGAACAAGCCAATGGAGACCTTCATCGAGTCTCCTGACTCAGACCGAGTCAACTCGGACCCAGTGACCGAGTCAAACTCAGCCGTCCGAGTCCTCACATTCCACCGAATACCCACAAAACAAAAAACCGAGAACAATTCAAAAACACCTTCCCTGAGTCAAAAAGACTAACCTGACTCGGCCGAGTCACACTCACACAGAGCCATAGGCACCGATTCGAAGACTCGTTCACAGTACCAACCCTGAGGCTTGTTCACAACAACGAACCACTGGTCCTGGTATATGACATCGGGTCTTGGTAACCCAAAGAAGGAGTTGGACTTGGCAGACATGGCTCTGCTGAGCTCTATGTCCTTGGAGATAAGAGGAGGTCGAGGAGAGAGTGGCACTGGGTAGTTCTGTAGGTTTTGAAGGTCGTTTTGGGAATTGGCATTTGTGGTTGAGTCAGCTTCGCTGCTTGAGTTTGGCATGGTGGCCATGGTCGTGAAGTAGCAGATTTGGGGTTTGGGGAACTTGGTAAAGAAGAGGGTGGGTTGTTGGAGTTGAAGTCGCATTTGTGCGAACCGTCGTCGTTTTGCTATTTGCCAATTCCATAAAATACTATTTCTTCTATTTTTTTTTTGTTTTTTTTAATAAATAAATTTAAACTAAATATGTTAAAAAATTCTCTCAATATATGGCTGTTAAAGAAACAATTCACGTATGTGTGGGTAGTTTCATAAATCGCTATGTAGTTGAACGGAAAATAATATATATATTTTTTATATGTATCTTAATTATATTATTTTTGTAACTTTTTTTTATCATTTTTAAAATACTTGTTTTCTCTCTTTTAACAATCTTATCACTACTTATCTCATTTACCTTTTATCTTTAATTTTATTATTAACCATGAAGTTACATTATTAGAGAATAGAAATGAAAAAAATTATTTTAATGGCATAATTTAAGTGTAAATTGCCTAATGTCTTCTTCTTCTTCTTTTGAATTAAATTGTCTAATGCCTATTAAAAATATATAATAGCTTTAGGATTGACTACTATTATGTCCATGTGAGGCACAACTTAATTAAAATCATATTAATAATAACTAGTTACTAACCCGTACGATGAATAGAAAATGAATTGAGTATAATATATGATTTAATTTTAGCTTATTTTACATAAATTGAATTTGTAAATAAAAAAAATGTCATTATAAATTAACAAAATTTGTTAATGCACCTGGAAGTGAAGCTATTCCCCAATATACACTACTCTTGAACTACAAAATAGGAATTTAATACATTAAAAAAGTTTTATATCCCTAAACTTATTGGTTAACAGGTGTCTACTATAGCAACCTACTCGTCAATTAAACCACAAACTCCTTAATCCCACACTATCATTTGATCCGACAAATTTGGTTACACTCTATAATTCAAATCCCATAAATTATAGATTCCCATTGAAAAAAAAAAAAAAAAGAGCATCAAAATTCTATACCCATTCACCAAAATCAGCTAATTATTTAGCAAATAGACAATCCTCTTCTATAATATCCAACAACAAAACCTTAAAATAACCCAACTTAAAATTTGGAATGGTGAGTACTATTAGTGGATAGCAAATATTATAAAGATTATACCTTCTGATTGCCTACAATAGCAGGCTAAATGGCTATAGTAGATTTTTGTATATAGAGAACAATCTTACTGTTTAAACTAAACTAAATGGCTGGATTGATAAAAAAAAATTTCTCCAAGAAGAGAAAGAGAGTACAAAATAAACAAATAATTATGTAAATCAAACACTCTTGTCTATCGTGTCTCCAATATCAAGTTTTTGGTCTTTAGTCTTTATTTTATTTAAACACTCTTTTTTTCACCATTAACCAATAACTTACCTAAGTCATCAATAACTTTTGCTCTGGGAAAATTGTTAAACATTCTCTAATTTTATGTATCATAGAAGAACGATTATCGAAATAACAACCAAGAAAGCTAAATAGAGAGGAAAAGTAATATCGGGTTAACAAATTCAAATAAATAAAAAAATTATGTTGATGTGGAAAATTGTAAAACTTTAAAAGCTTATGTGACAACTTGTCATGAGGTTAACAAAAAGTCAAAGATTTCAAATTTATAGTATATATAAATGAGTGAGATATGATATTTTAACAAAGTTTTAACTAAAGTAAATTAACTATTTTAATGATTAGAATAAATCACATGAGAGGCGACATTAATTTTAGATGTATAAATTCATGCATATATTGTGACATTTAACGCAAACATGATGTGTAGTAGATAAAGTTGACTATATTAGAAGGACACAATTTCTGTCTAGTGCATAAGTACACTGAATACGATATTATGCAAACACACATCTCCATTGTATTGATGCATTGGATACAATACGATGCAAACATGTATCTACATCGTATTGTATTTAGTGTATTGATGCATTGGATATAAACTTAACCTAAATTAAAATACATTGGGTGAATGATTTTTATTATATAAAAATATAAAATTGTGATATATAATCAAAATAATTCAAATAAATATTAAATTTTATTTTAAATTACTTCAAACTTATACTAGTAAAAATGTACATGATATTGTGTATAACTAATTTTAAAAAATAGAGTTAATTTTTTTAACATTTCAAGAGACTTAAAGGAGCCAAACTTCGGTTTAGTTTTTGTTTTTCTCATCTCTAGCTTCTTACCCACTCTCAATGAAGCCTAGCCATGGACGACTTCTCCTTGCACGCACGCCACCGCCACTAATAGTTCTTATCATGAGAATTGCCTCGAATTTGTGGTAAGGAAGATTTGATATCAGCTTTTTAGGCCCGCCCAAAAAAATTTGAATATTTCAATTTTTTTTTGATAGGATGAATATTTCAAATTTTGAGATCTGATTTATGGTTTTGTTATTTCTTTTCTTGTTTTCTTTGTCAAAGAGCATCATTTTCTTTCAATCATAGCACTAAAGATTATCCCTTTCTTTGATTGATTTTTTTTTCCCTTTCCTTGCTATAGATATTTGGTAATTATAGTTGGTGTATGAGTCTCTCATCTCTTTTTTTCCTTGGGTCTCATTTTGTTTCAGTTTTGATCAGTTTGACTGTGTTTTCTTGTTTAGTTTGCATTTAGTATTGGTTTAAAAAGTTAGTTTTTTTATTTATTTAATATTTAGCTTATTTTTACTACTATTTATAGATCTTATTACATTTTTTGATACTATTTATAGGTTTCGTTGTACTACCTATTAGCTTTATCAACAAAACTTTCAGTAAAATTTTTTTAATTTCAACTAAATAAAACAAAGCTTATGATTTTGCCTTGAGATTTGGGGTTTATGGGTTTGGCTCGAATGTTCTGTGAGAAACAGAGACACCAAAGACACAGTAGAGAAACGTTGGAACTAACGTTAGTTTTGATTCGTACTCTGTTAAGTGTGTTGTTTGACGTGGGATATTTGAGGCCATGGATTTATTTTAAATTAATCTCAGCCCTTAACTTGACACTCTCCATTTCACAATGAAATTTGTGGTGAATACACGACATCGTTTTAGTGACGGTCTCTCTTAAACCCTTCAATCTGTCTTAAACCCTAACATTCCAAATTTCCAATCCCCAAAAAAAATAAAATTCGCCCTTTGTTTTTCCCAATTCATTTTACAAAATCCCCTCTACAAAAATGTTAAATTCCAAACTCAGAAAATCATGTAGAAGCTCCACAATTTCTCTCCAAAACCCTAAAATTTCTTATCTTTTCTCTTCATTTTCTCACAAATCCACAGAAACCCCATCTGGGTCTTGCCAATTCTCTCATTCAGGACCAGAAAACCCTATTTTACTATCTGGGTTTTGCTCCAATTCACTTCCAAGGATCAAAAATCCTAATGGGTTCCACCAAAATCCACTCTTTTCATCACTCTCACCATCCAAAAACCCTATTTCAGCTTCTGGGTCTTTCAGTTCTAGGCCTAACTTTTCTGGGTTTTGCCCCAATTCACTTCCAAACGTCAAAAATCCTAATGGGTTTCACCAGATTCCACTCTTTTCAACACTTTCAGCTTCTGGGTCTTGCTCCAGTTCACTCCCAAGCAGCAAAAACCGTTGTCAGTCTCACCAAAGTCCAGTCATTTGGACACAGTCTCACTATTTTAGTACTGAAGCTGTTGTGGAGCCCTCAACCACAGACGGGCTCACGGTCGAGGGGATTATGGCTAGTAATTGGACAATTCTTGATGAGAGTGAGAGTGATTGGAGGAGTCATGCTGCTGCAGTTGCTCAATCCATTCATCTAATCAAGAAGCGCTTGAAGGTATAACATGTAATGCTGTGTCTGATTTTGGTTTTAATGCAGTAAAGTCTGTTCCTTTAGCTGAAAGTTAAATCATTCTTGGTCATATGCAGTAGTATGAAGTCTGATACGGTCGTGTGTTGGTATAAAGTTTGTTTTAGTTTTGTCTGGTCATAAGAGGTTAATTAAGCATTAATTCGGTTTATATGTCTGATGTGTAGCAAATTTTAGGTTTGGATAGTTATTCATTAAAGGAAAAATATGCTATACATTTGAGATTTGTTTAAGCATATTTTTGTGTATATATTGAGATTTACGCTATCAAATATGTGTATTTGTATTTGCTGGTTTTGAGTTGAGTCTGAATTCTGAAGTATAATTTTTCTTTACATTTCTGATTATAAGGGTTGAAACAAGTTTTGATTTTTGTTTTTATATAATATATGGCAATGTGATGTGTACTTTTTGTCGTGTATGGTGGCAGTGGAAGAAATTGGTGGTTAGGTTGGATATGTTATCGATGCAGCTGAATAAGCCAGATATTTGGGACGATCCTGTGCATGCTGGTAAGATAAGCCGTGAACATGGTTCGCTTATGGGTAAAATGAAAGAAGTGAGGGCATTTGAGCGAGAATTGTTAGAGCATATTGACATGATTAAGCTTGCTCATGAAGAGAATGATGTGGAGTTGGAATCGGTGGGCACTCACTTCTTTATCTAGGCATGTATCTATTCTATTTTTTCATTTATAGCCTGTATACTATATTGAACAACCTGGCAAAATTTGAAATTTTTTTCTTCATTTA
The DNA here is from genome assembly GCF_002906115.3 of Quercus suber. Taxonomy (NCBI): domain Eukaryota; kingdom Viridiplantae; phylum Streptophyta; class Magnoliopsida; order Fagales; family Fagaceae; genus Quercus; species Quercus suber. The sequence continues at coordinate 462,007 of NW_027069944.1, read as the reverse complement.
ATATATGGTGTTTAGTGTTGTCAAAACTTTGGTGAACATGCAATTCAGTGTGCAATGTCAATAATAACTGGAATCAGCCTTTTTTTTCTTTTTTTTTAATTATATATATTGACTGTGATTGTCATGTGTAGATGATGGAGCAAGATCCTGAGAAAATTTCTTTCTTTCCAAACATTTTATGGATGAGATAGCTTGCTTATCTTTTCAATAGATTTTCTTCCTAATTTAATGTTATGAAAGCAAACTACATAAATATTCATCAGTTCTACAGATGTTGAATACTTATCCTAATATTCAGCCTTTTTCTTTTAAGTTATAAGGTAATACTTGGTTTTTTTTTTTTTTTTTTTTTTTTTTTTTTTTTTATTGCCTAGATACCAACTTGTATACATGTTTACTTGCCTTCTCTTTGCAGGAATCATTGAAAGCTTTGCATAGGATGAGAAAAAATTCAAAAGAGAAAGAGCTTCAAGCTATGTTAGCTGGAGAGCAGGATCCTTGCTCTTGTTACATAGAGGTTATTTTTATATATTGTTGTAAAAGACTAACAGCCTTTTAAGTTCATTGCATCTTTTCCACATTAAATGCCCTTATGTGTTTTATGAATCTTGATAACATGAAAGTTTCCCGTGTTTCATTTATATATTTCTTCCTTCTTGTCCTTGTTCACTGGTAGCAGTGGATGTACTTATATGTACATGATATAGGTTCAAGCTGGAGCTGGGGTACTGAGAGCATGGATTGGGCAGCAATGGTCATGCAGATGTATAAACTGTGGGCTCAGCAACATAGATATAAAGTAACTGTGGTGGATGAAATGCCTGGTGAGATTGCCGGAATCAAGGTTCATCTTCTCACTAGTTTCGGCTTATCCTTATCTTTGATCAAACTTATTGTTTGTAATGGATTACTTGCTTATTAAAGGAAATCGGCAACACTCACTCCTAGCAAACCTACCTATGCTGCTATTGAACAGTGGATAGGCATGATTATTTATACTAATAATTTTTGGTTTTAAATCATTATGTTCTTTCAGCGGGCAACAATCAAAGTGGATGGTGAATATGCTTTTGGATATGCCAAAGCAGAGGTAGGAGTGCACAGGTTGGTACGTATCTCCCCTTTTGACAGTAACAAGCGCCGCCATACTTCATTTGCTGCTGTTGCTGTAATTCCAATCATGGGTGATGGATCTACCCGTGTAGAAATCAATGAATCTGATCTCCGTATTGAGCGATTTCGTGCTGGTGGTGCTGGCGGCCAGCATGTTAATACGACTGAGAGTGCTGTGAGGATAGTTCACATCCCTACAGGAGTTACTGCCACTTGTCAAAATGAAAGGTATGAAATGTGGTGTGTAAAAGTTAAGGAAAAAAAACCATTCCTTTTTGCTTTGTTGTTTGGTTAGTTTTCTCAATTCCAAAGATACATTTATGTTGTAAACGCAGATCACAACATCAAAATAAGGCTTCAGCTATGGCTGTGCTTCAGTCTCGATTGGACCAACTTGAGATGGCTCGCCAGGCTCAGATGAATGCGCTACATACACAATCTCTCACTGACATAACTTGGGGCAGCCAGATACGTAGTTATGTGCTCCATGTATGATCTGGGACCTTACTTGTTTGTTAGTATTACCATGGACAATCTAAGCATCATTAACTTCCTCTAATATTTTCATTGCAGCCTTACCGCATGGTGAAAGATCTCCGAACTAGCTATGAGGTCTCAGATCCTGATTCTGTCCTTGAAGGAGATCTGGATGGCTTCATCATGAGCTATTTGTCAGCCTCCTTGGATAAAGATGTAGATGACCAATAAATTCAGTTACAAGATTGTCATGGCATGATGCATATAGCAGAGCTGAATCCATGCATGCGTGAACATCTGACTAAGGATACAGGCCAATGAGCTGCAACGGCATGGAATTTTGATAGTCATCAAGAGATAAGATAGTTGAGTTTAGACATGGGTTTGCAATATTGGGTAAAGGATGGAAAGAAAAATCCTTCACATAATTATTTATTTTTGTGATAGTGATGGAATTCATTGATACCGAGTTTTTTGGTCAATAATTTCTTATGCAATGAAATAATATCCTCAAGTAAATAAACTCTCTCTCTCTCTCTCTCTCTCTCTCTATAATATATATATATATTTTTTTTTTTTTTTGCATTGTTTAGTGCTGGTTTTTGCACCCATTTAGATGATTTGCAATCGAGTATGTTCTTGTTTTCCTGCAATAACAGTAGGATTTTCTGCAGTTGGTATGCTTTGTCCTCACAAAATATTACATGATGTACAGTTCTAAATTTATAGACGTAAAACAGGCACTAATGTGGAAAGCAGGATGAGATCCCCTCTCATTTAAATCCTCTAATTCTCTCCATGAAACATGAGGTATTATCTATTTTTATGTGGTTTATGCTGGATTTTTTTTAAGATTAGATTTTCTTAATGTCAAGTTTTTTTTTTTTTTTTTTAATTTTTAAATCTTCATCAAAATTTGAGGAAATCGGAAGATTTAAATGGAAAGGGATAATTTCACTGCATATGAGCATGACAACTTAATGTACTCACTCTCTAGAAAGTCGAAATATTACTTTGGCGATGATTTTTTTAGCGTATAACTTACCAAGGGCATTTCTTCCTCTCATTCTTTCTATTTACTAGCAAAAATAAATTCTTTTTTTAAAAAAAAAAAACCCTTTAATGAATTACAAGATTCTTAGCAAGTAAAATCAGTATTAATTAATAACCCTTTTTAATGACCAATAAGATAATTTTTTTTTGAACTTGTAAGAAATACTATAAATAAATACTTTACCCCTCCTCTAAGAGAAATTCTTGTATGAGCTGGGCATATAAGATACTTTCCTCTCCCTCCAGGCCCATTCAACCGACCAATAACAGAAACCTAAGTGAATATATATATACATAAAGAGAAAAGTGTCACCCTCAACCTACCTCTACAAAACAGTATGAGAAATTCTCAGTTTTCGTTTGCTTCTCTACAAATTTATTTTATTTTGTTTTATTAGTTTTTTCATTGAAAATAAAGCTTTAAAAAGAAAAAGAATATTTTTCTTCTTTTACTAGAAGGAAACAGTTTGAAAAGAAAGCGAGATATGGAGTCATGCTCACCAGTAGTAACACAAGAGGATGGGTTGGAATCTCTAATGAATGATGTTGAATCCACACACAAAACCATCGGATTTCCACTGATTTTTGCCAATCACAAATTCCATAACTCCATCGTATTGACTTTGAATGAGCGTTTCCTCCAAACTCATTCCAACCTTGATGGTCTTGAGTTTCACCTCCCAACACTGCCTCCTAGCTTGCCACCACTGATAATCACCACTTGTCTTGTGCCACTGCACAAACGATCCCATCTACTACCACCATCATTCTTGCGTGAAAGAACGTGAGAAGCAAGGGGTTAATGTGATTATCAATTTGGCAAATGTTTTATTGAATTTTTTTATAAAACATTTTACAAGTTTTATAGAAAGTTTTATGATTAACGGAAAAATTTGTCAAGATTGACCAAGGTCTTATAACCAAACAAATAATATAAAATACTGAAAATATTTGTCAAAAAACATTTTACTACAAAACAAATGAAGCCGTAATTGAAAATATTTTGCAATATTAAAAAAGAAAACTTTTTTTTTTTTGGAAATTTAAAAAGAAAACTTTTAGTGAATTACTGAAACATGTATCATTCCACATTTAAAAATATAATAATTTGGAGTGAGATACATGTACAAAGTAGTAACTACTAGTAGGGGTTATAATTTATATTAGCGTGTCTTGTTCGCATCATATTGAGGTATGGGTATTCGAATGCATAACTCAACCCCAACTTAGCTCATTTAATAACCATGTCAAAAGACTAAAAACTTGTAAACCTAACATAATTTATTTATTAAGCGGGTTGACACAACACAACCTATTTAACTTGTTTAATTCACAATTTAAGAAAAATAAAGCAAAAAGAGAGTTTATTTATTTGTTTTGGGTAAAAGGGTTTGGAACTTTAGAGTTTCAATGCTAAATTTATCAATACAACCATTATAATTCTTTTGATTACTCAATTATATTTATAATTCAAATGTATGTTAGAAATGGAATTTATTTTTATGAATTGAATAATTTAAGGTTGATTGCAGGTTAAGCAAGTCAATATGGAATCGACTCATTTATTAATCGTGTTAAAATATGTCAACCTGCTTTGACAAGAACCCAATTATACTAAACATTAACCTGCAAGAAATGATATTGTATTAATGTCATGTTAAACAATACCACCTCTAAGTGTTGGTAAGTGAAAAAATGGGGAGGTTTGAACTTGTTCAACGAAGAGTGGCTTAAATTTCTTGCATTATATATATATATATATAAAAGAAATTATGTATATTCGCTTCCATTAATCCTCAATAAAATAGGTAAGGCTATGTGAGAATGCTATTTTTGAGAGTTGAGGAAAATGAACACAAAACAATTCACTATGTACGAATTGATTAATTTACACGGATATCGTCACCCCCCCCCCCCCCAACCCTTTTTTTTCCATTTGATAGAGAAATAGAAGTAGGGGAGGAAGATGAGATTTGAACTCCAAACCATAAATGTGACACTAAAGGATAGTAAAAAAAAAATGTTAGAGATATTATAAGGATATTTTAGACTGTATACAAAGATTTTTATTCTCTCTCTCTATATATAGAGGACATGTAAGGCATACATGTTATATGATGTAAAATAATTCAAGTTTGTTGTAACAAGTCCTTATAATCTCAGGCTCCTACTATAATAGTTAAGACTTTTTTGTAGTGGTATTTTGGTTATGTATTGTATTATAAGCATATTTAAGAAACTCTATATATTGCTTTCGTATTTGTGTGTTCTAACAAGTATTACTGTTTCTTTTAAAAAAAAGGTTTGTTGTAACAATAATGCTAGAGTTTGGACAGATAACAAAATTTATACTTCTTTATATCTCATTTGTAGACTTTAGTCAATTTCACATTAAACCAATCATTGCATTTATTATACACTAATCACAACTTATCATGTGAATTTTTTTTTAAAATTTGTTCTATATCTAAAATTTTTGACATGAAAAAAGTTTGATTTCAAACATATGAGGAGATATCTTTTTTTTCAATACGCTATATAACCATAGAAGGGACTGTGAATATGTCATTTTTGTCACATAATTTTATTTAGAAAATATCTAAACATGTTTGGAGCGGATCTTTATCGTCAACTTTTCTCTTATAAACACAAACACTGCCTTTGTTTCGCAAGACACAAAATCACAAAAGAGAAACACTAAAAACAACCCCAAAACATTCAGTCAAAAAAAAAAAAAAAAAAAAAAAAAAAAAAAAAAAAAAAAAGCCCAACCCCAAAACATACACACCCGGGCCGAAACATAAACACAGAAACAGGTACGAGAATTTCTCGGTTCTCTTTTATTTTCTCTACAATTATTTTAACACCCTTTTAGATTTTTCATTGAATGTCAAGTTTTAAAAACAAAAAGATCGATTTTTTTCCCAGGAAATAGAGGAAATGGACTCATGTTCATCAGTGATAACTCCAGAGGATGTGTTGGAATCGCTAATGAATGATGGTACAATAGACGCGCTCAGATTGAAGATCATCAACCAGCTCAAAGCCAATGTAAATTGAAAAAAAAAATTCTCTTCCTTCACGTTTCACTTCTGGGTATTCTTTATTTTTTTTATTTTTTCAAGTTTTTCGGGTGATTTAAATTTTGGGTTTTTTTTTTTTAAAAAAAAAATATTATTTTTTTATAATTTGAGAGCTAATGGGGCAATGAAGGCGTTGAGTTTGATGGGCTTTGTGTTTGATTTGAGTACTAATTTGATATACATAACACTTAATGATATCAAAGGTCCATGTATATAAGCACACATGCACATGATGGAGCTGTCTGTTACAAATGAGTTTAGATAATAGAACCCTCCCAATCTTTAGTGCAGAGACTTTGTTATTTGTAACAAAAAGTTCTCTTGCTTATAAGTGTGTGCGTCTTTTTTATATATACAGCTTAGGTATGTATTTATGTAAATTTTGTTGATATCAGCTAGTTCTTAGTATAAGTCCTAGCGTTGGTATCACCAATTCTAATTCTTGAACCACATTGCAATTTGTGTGGTCTGAACTCTGCAGTAAGAATTTGTGGGGATGTACTAAATTTTTTGTGAATTGTCAACAGTACTGGTAGACTAAAGTGGGTTGCTTATCCAGATGTTTAGAAGAATCAAGTTTAGAAATTTATTGGTGAATTTTATAAAATTTTGGGTTCATGTTGCTAGCTCCTGTTGAATTTCATTAAGCCAACTAGTTGTCCATGTTTATACAATTCTTTTAGTCTTAGGGACGTGTTGTGACTTGATGGGTTTGATGCCGCCTATGTGAGTGAAATTCTTGGATTTCATAAGCGAGTTCTAGCACAAGTATTCTCTCCTTTGCTTAATTCTGTAATTAGAAAGGGAGGGATGGAAGTAGTCGAAAAAGTTAAAATCAATAGTTGTCAAAGATATCAATGCTTAAGGAAGTACTGGTTTATTTTTATTTTAATGTGAGAATTTTGTATGTCCATGCTCTTTGTTTTTGCAGGAAGAGCTTAAGAATACTACTATTAAAATGGCTGAACAGAGTAAAGTTCTTAACACCCCTGGGGCAGAGAAACAAACCAAAAGAGAGTTGTTTGATGCGCTAAGGCAGGAACTTGAGTAAGTTTTAGTGTTTTTTGTCCTTTTTTCATTTGTCTTTTGAGGTAGAAATAGCCTCCCAGGTGCGCACTAAAGGCATTCACTTACTTTTTGGAAAACTCATAGCTTTTATGTGTTTGTGAAAAGGCTTTGGTCATCTGTTGGGCAATTGTCATTATCTTAAAGTTATCTTAGCAGTATCAAATGTTAAATAGTGACTGAGTTTTCAGTACCATGAAATTTCCTTAACTTTGTCAAAAATTAAAAAGATGACCAATCCAGTGTAACCAATTTTGATGATTGATGTGGATGTATATATGAAAATAATGAATGAAACTTGAAAGTGGGTTTAGCAATTTTGGGAAGATACCCTGTATGTGGGCTGAATCCATGTGGGTAGATACCCTGTATGTACATACCTTAGGTGGGTCAAAGCTTAAATCAACTCTCTGTCAAATTTTAGTAATGCACATGAGGTTAGAGCTTTCTTTCTCCATTGCCACTTTTTTTACTCTGAACCTGCGATCTCTAAGTGGATCTGTAAGAACATCTCACATTGCCAGCATGTGTGGTTTGTTACAATGTCATGGTTTAGAAGGGGCTTCCAATGTGTGACAATACTAATTCTTATGGCACTTGTGACTACTGAAGCTTCTGTAACTTATAATTTTGTATCGATTTCATACAGAGCTCCAGTGCTGGAGAAAGCTTCTAAATCAGTTTGGGAGCTAATTTTGGACAGTAATGGTCTGGGGAAGGAAATTAATGAGATGGTTGAAAAGGTATTTTCTCGATTGAGTGGCCGGGAACCTCCATTGTTTCCCCTGCCAGACGGTGAGACTCATACTAATAAAGAAATTGAGAATGAAAAAGAAAAAGGAAAAGGAAAAGAATGGGCTAATGAAAACAAAGAAAAGGAGAATTCTCCCTCTTCATTAAAGAAAAGGAGTTTTAGTGAATTGAGTGCAGGAGGTGCATGTGAAGCTGCAAGCATATCTGGTGATCCTCCAGCCATACTAGAAGATTCTAGTAAATCACCCAACCAAGTTTGAAGACACTAGTCACTATGTCATGCCAAGAGCCTTGTGGCTCAATGCCGTTACTGTTTTTCTCAAGAGGAGAACCTGGGTTCAAACATCACCTCCCCCACTTGAAAGTTACAAAAAGGGCCACTATGCCAGTTCCCATATCATTACTTATCAACAACAGTAACTTTGTCAAACGAGCTATTTATAACAGATGTGGGGTGCTGCAAATCTGGTTATTTAGTCTAGATTTTGATTTGTCATCAGTTTCTCAATTCATTTTAATGGAATAAAATTAACATTATTAGGCTATCTAATTCTTTGAGTGCAATTCTTTAGGCTATCTAGTGTTTCGTATTATTAATGAGGTACTTATTTGGAATAAAATCATTTACTTAAAAAAAAAAAAAAAAAAAGTGAACTTGGCAACTGATGTCTGAAACTATGTTTGCACAACCATTGTGCTGTATGATGTTAACTTGATTCATGCAGTTTATACCATAGCAAAGTATTGTGAATATTTCTATGAGGGATGGTTGTATCTGTTGCTTGAATTAGTTAGTGCAGAATTTAGATGGACTTATTTTGTAAACAGCATACTTGCACTCGAGCATATCAGATCTTATTTAGTGATTATTTTCACTATCACAATGAAATCTCATTTATTCCACTGCTGTCCTCTGGGGTGCAAAGTTGCTGCAGGAAATAGTATGTAATGATATGTTTTTTCTTGGTAGATTGAAACGGATTATATCTATCTATCTATCTATCTATCTATCTATATATATATATATATGAGCCTAAACTTAATTGTACAAAAAGCTGCAGCAGTGTATGGCCATTGTATGGAGGTTTCTGATTCAAGGAAGACCAGGTTTCACATTATCCAATTTCAATCATGCAAGAATCTCCATTGTGTGGTTGGAAAGTATTTCAGAATAAAATCAAGTCTGGATACAGGTTCTTATATGAGGCAGAGGCATGTTCTTTCCCATATTCATGGAACCTGTTCCCAATTCGGTTGTTTGACAGGCTCTGTAATCTGGTAAGTTGGAACATTCTTTGTAACAGGGCATGCTTTACAGTTAAGGGTGGTAGGTCTGTCATTGTTTGGAATAGCCGGTATCACGTTTTTTTTTTCTTCAAGGACTTTGTTTTTTGGACACAACTATTTTTGGATACCACAAAAAAGAAAAGTTTATTTGAAGATAATAACATAAAGTTCTAACCAGCAACATAGTCATTTCAGATCCAAATATGTTCATGAAACTATTTGAGGCAAGATTGGCAAATTGTTGGGATTCTTGCCGCACAGCTTACTTTGAATGTCTTCAACTAAGGACTCTGTTTTCCATTTGATTTGTTGCCTTTGATCATTCTATCTCCTTGCAACCATCATGTGAGTTGATGTTTAGGTGAATCGCTTTCAATAGAGCTTCCCTGATCGTCAGACACCCTACCATCAATCTTCACTGCACCAAGGCACTAAAACATCCAACTTATATACAACTCTCAAAAGGACAACTTGCCAGGATAAAAAAAAAAAAAAAAAAAAAGAACTAAAAGAGTGGTCAAGACCAGGCAACTGGCATGAATGATTTTGATGCAATGCGCCTCTATTAGGATGTGGTTGCCAATTCTCTTGATGCAAAAGACCTCAAACATACTGCCAAGAGTCCTAAAATAACTCTGCAGAGCTGCTAGAGTCCAATTATCCTTCCAATAAATAGCTTAGAAGCCATATTATTTCTTGTGAGCACACCAAGACTACGCTTATGCTTCTTTAGCAGTATGGCTAGAGCTTTACTCAAAGTCAAGTTCCAAAAGGGGATACATAACCAAATAACTTCAGGCAGGCTTTTCAATAACATTTTCTTTTTGGTTGCAAAAACTGAATATTTGGCACAAAAAAAGGCTTAGCAAAAGAGATTGAAAGAGTCTGCTAGTATACTTGGTTCTTATGTCCTTCAACCAACTCAAAATCTATTTCCTAATACAATGAAATTGTATACAATCAGATCTAGTTGTCGATTGCAAACCAAACTAGACATCCCTAGTGAAAGTACAAGAGATGAACGAATGATCAACTGACTCTTCTTTTGGGATGCACGGACACAGCATTTTGGGCAGCATGTCCATATTGGACATGTCATGGAGACACAAAATGAGACACAACAACACAACATTTCTTGAAAAACTAGAATACAACATGTTAAGGTCACGGCAATTAATTAATTAATTATTATTATTATTATTATTATTTGTGGATATATTTTACATGTTTTTTGGGCATAATTTATGTTGGATACGGAAACCACTGTATCCGTGCTTCTCAGCCGCTCATATATATTAGATGGTGGTTGTAAATTTAGCATCCGCTAAACTCTGCTCGTCTTAGAAACAGATATGAAAAACACTAGTACACTAGGAGGCCCTTGTAAAGAGAAGCAAAAGCATAGAGATACTGTAGGTTTTATTTATAATGCGTGCTAAAAGTAATACATTTGGAACTCAAAAAAGTGAAATGAAAAGTATTGTGAGTTTACATGATAAGAAGGATTTGCAAAGCACATACTTTGAAGCTAGAATTGCTTTACACAACAATATGGAAATCCAAAGTTCAAGACTACCTATTTTTCTATTGAAAAAAACAAAAAAATCTAGTAACAAAAAAAAAATGTAAAACTTTTGCCACAATTCTCTATGTGGCTAACTATAATTGGTAGAGCAAAAATAGTTGGTCTATGTGAAAGTTAAAAATAATAGGTATTTTGGGAGAGGGAGGGAACTTAGGGAAGAAGAATTTGTTTATGATACCAGTAGAACTCACTAAAAAAAAAAAGTCGTACACAATGCACAAATTCCTCCAATTGTCTATTTAATAAATAAAAAATAAAAATAAAAAAAGTCGTATCCAGTACACAAATTCTGATCACTTTTAATTGAATCCTCCAATTGCCTATTTACAAAAATCTAAAAAAAATAAAAGTTCGGTACAATTGCCTACTTACCAAAACCTAAAAAATAAAAGTCATATCCAATGCACACATTCTAAATAAGATGACTTCAAAATGAATCCTCCAATTGCCTCGTATTCTTAAACAAAATGTGAGACATGTGGTGTTTACCTTCAATTTTCTTTCTGAGCAGGTTAATTCTTAAGCTTGAATCTACGACTTGTATTTTTTCCACTTGCCATCGCATTGGGCCTGACCATGATGTGCTTTTATTATCATCCTTCCCTAATATTGTTACTCACTTTTGATTCATGCGCTTTATTATCATCCTTCCCTCATATCAATACTCACTTTTGAATCATGTCCAGCGATTGTCCCCATCAAAATTATTAGTAGTTGTGAAATCTACCATTGTTGGATCATCTGTATCAACTGTACGATCTGGATCAAAAACTGTATCCATTGAAGTGTTGTTCCCAGGTAGATGCATCATAAAATTCACGTTAGGATCTTGAGATTGAGGTAGCCAGTTAACAGACTGTGGATAGAGAGTGCTACTTGCAGGTTGCCCTTCTGTTGGCAACGCCATCAATGAACCCAAGGAGCTCACCCTTGTGACATTCCGCACATTTTGCATACCTGTGTGTTCAGCTTCACCCAACAAACAGTTTTCGAAGTTGCTTGTTGGTTTTATTTCTTTTTGCAAGTCAGGTACTAAGTTGTTCAATGACTCCACCTTTAAGTAAGGGTCATAATCAAATTGAAATTTATTGTCACTCAGCAATTGGCTTTGAATATCATCTAGGATTTGAGTGTCTGAAATAGGCCAAGCTGCTGACACATTATAGTTTTGACCAGATATGGCTGGATTTACTTGGGTTGGTATAGCCATAGAAAATGGCCCTTGCATTTGATCTCTCCCTAGAACGTTTGCAGGATTAATCATCCTTTGATACCACATTGCCATCCTTGGATCATCAACTCCTTGGTTGCTAATGGCTCCATCTGAATGTGGAGAGAAATCCATAACTATATCATACAAAAGATTTGAAAAACCAAGTTAGAGTACAATTGAAGCCTTAGAATAGTATGGAATTGGAATATGCACAATGCAATACCTGATATTGGTGAAGTTGAATTTGTCGTAAGAAGGTATTGTTGGTGGGCTTGTTCATATGCCTGAATTTGTTGAATAGATTTAAATGGCGAATGCATACTCGAGAATGGTAAAGGTAACTGCCCATGTTTATAAAAATCCAAAGAAAATTCTTTACTCCCATTGTAGCAATCTGTATGGAAGTAAGGAGAACTAAGACTTGGGAAAGGTCTTTGGCTCAACTTTAACAAATTGGGGTCACATTGCAGGAGCTTCTCATAGTGTTTGTCAAGGGTTCCTGGAGGAAATTCAAGATAGTGCAACCTGAGGATAGCATGCCAACAGCAAAATTCATCATAATTTCTTGAAGTCTTGAACAGAATAAGACACTTACAACTAGAAAAATAATTCATTAATTGGCAAAAAAATCATTATAACTCCTAAAACAGAATAACACATTTACAACTAGAAAATTATGTGTTCAAAGATGTGACAAAATAACAAATGAACTAAACAAATATTGTAATGTAGAAACCAAAAGCAATGTCAGCTACAAAATTCGAAAAGTAGAAAACAATACAAACCTGTAAGTTTGAGCTTGATTATCAGTAAAGTCTGAACTAATCTTCCACATGGTATGTTTGCGCGGCATTGGATTACTTTCATCAAAGAAAGCAGGACGATTGTTAAGCTGAAAACAGTTTTAACCACATCAAATTGAGACTCAGAGGAAAATGAAACATCAAACAAAATGATGAAACTAATATTAAAAAAAAATTTAATTAAAAAAAAAAATGAAATTAATATTAAGAAAATAACCTCAATCTCTAGAATTCCAGGCTTATCTTCCATAATTCTAGCTCGAATTCCTATAATATCAGACCATTGTATTTCGATCTTTTTCTTCAAAGCATTCTCTAGAATTTCCCACACTAGTTTTCGCTTGGCAAAATAAATCTTTACTACTAAAGCACCTTCACGTGGAGGTTGTACCTGCACATTTTTTTTCCTCATTTAGTTATGAATAGAGTTCAAATTTTTAATTGTGGCAAACAATTGAGATGTTACCATCCATGAGCCTATTCTTAAGAGTGATGCACCGAAATTTGAAGCCTTCAATTTCTCAGAATCGCTAATAAACTTTGCTTCTGCTGCCGCACTTGCTTTAAACTTTGCTTCTTTTGCTGCCCTTGCTTGTGCAGCACTATTTGCTGCACTTTCTTGTGCAGCAGTATCATTAACTATGTTGTATATGAAGTCCAAGCTTGACTCCGAAAGTTTCAAACCCAACCATGGTAAACTCATAAGAGTTTGATTGAGATAAAGCTGACAAAAAAAAATTAAAAATATAAAATAATTGATTCTACTAGAAAAACCAATCGAAAAAACTCATTAACATGAACTCAATGATTAAAACACATCGGGAAAAATAGAAAAACACATCTATAAAAACAAAACAAAACAAGACACCTTTTCGATGTTCTCAACGGTTGTTTTTGCTTCCTTCAGTCTCTTCTTTACTATTTCTGAAATCTGAATCCAATAATATGTCTCTTTCCTACTATTCACAGAAAGAACCAGTGGCCTTTCAGATCTTCCACGTCTCTCTATTAACGTAGGAATATGACCATCGTGGCCATGCACCATGTCTTTTATACTTGCTTCTGCTGGTTTTTTGTGCCGCTGTTGTTCTGGTTGCACAGAGAACTACCATTCATATATATATATATAGATGTTGACTCGCTGCTATGGCTGCGGGGGAGTTGAGTAAAACGAAATTTGCGGGAGTGAAGTAAACCCAATGCTGAAACAGAAAATTACATCTCTTTTATAGGAAGATGAAACACCACTTTTATAGGAAGATGACTCATTTTTCACGGTTCCATTTCTTCTAGTGCTGGGATAAAGGCCTAAAAGAACTTGAGACATATATGTCACTATTAAAAAAGAATTTACTATACGGTAAACAACCTTAATAATTATAGCAAAACAACTTTAATAATTTATTTTTATTATAATTATAATTATATTAATGAATGAGAGTACTTAGTTAGTGTAACCAACACTTTTCGGATCAATAAAAAATTATTTTGAGTGCAATTTTTCAAAAAGATTTGTAAATTTAGAGGTGAAAATATTAGTTTAAATAATTGTGAAGAGATATTTCATACGTAAAATATTGTTTTAAACATTTGGATTTTTTTTTTTTTTTTTTTTTCTGTTAGATTTTGAGAAAAGAAATTTTTTTAAACATTTGGATTTTTTTTTTTTTTTTTTTCTGTTAGATTTTGAGAAAAGAAATTACAATTTTTTTTTTATTTTTTTTATTTAGAGAAAATAAATTCACATTTGACACACTCAAACAGCAAGCTCTGAAATCCCTACGTTTTTTTATTAAAAAAAAAAAAATGAACCATAGTTTGTTTATCTAACTAAATAACTAAAACATAATTTAATGTCCGGATAAAAGCCATGTTGAATCTTACCCTTCATCTAGGTATCCTATATATATGGCCCGAAAATAGAGAAGAAAAGAGAGAGAAATTGAATCCAAAAACAAAAATGACTCTTAACTCATGAGTAATGACTGAATAACTAATAAGGTTATTATGTTTAGGCAAAAGTTGTTTTATGTGTTATCACTATTATTTCTATAAAAAAAAAAAAAGTGATGCTGTAATTACTGTAAATTTTACTTATAAAAAGTGATGTTAAGGATATATATATATATATGTGTGTGTGTGTGTGTGTGTGTGGCCATTAATCTCCTCTTCTCCTCATTAATCTTTTATGTTCTAAGCTAATTTAGGCATAAAAAACACCTTTTGCGACTCTTTATGGCCACTTTCCTTCGAGTTCGTGGATGAGGTCACATTATCAATCAACTACAACATGACTCTTAATTATCGTTTTAGTTTGTATTGTGTTTACATTTTAAATATAATCTAAAATTTCAGTGTTTGAAATTTATTATTATTTTTATTTAACCCTTGTAGGGACTCAATTTGGATTGACCCTGAGTAATGGGTTTTCAGCCCAACAAGCCCAAACAATAAATTTTTAGAGAGTGGGTCAAAGGTTTAGACGCTGGCCGTTGATCACCATGCATGAACTTTCTTTATAAAAAATACTAAGAGTTTCTTTACAAATGGGGGGATGCTCCTCGGCCCGTGGCCGAGGAGACCTTTTCGTTCTCTTTTTTTTTTCCCCCTCCTATTTTACTTTACTTGCTTTTCTTATATAGTTTTCATCTTCCTATCTCCTTCTTCCATCTGTTGATCATCTATTCGCCTTTCTTCTGGCCGTCCGTCCCATCAGAGGCCTTATCAGTACTCAAGTGGTTCACTCTGATCAACGTTATCCTACCAAGGGGTTGCCTCCCCATTAATGTGGCCAGGGGGGTTAGTTGAGTGCATTAAATGCGAGGGTGACAGCTTACTTTGGGGTTAGTCTTTCCCAAAAATCATCCTTGTCAGGCCGAGGACAAGGAGGTCCTCAGCGTGGATTGGGAAAAGAGGCTTTCCCCAATTTAGTCTTGAATGGTCTGTGCTCCTCGGCATGGGCCTTGGGCCTGCTACACGATGGGCCGAGGCTATTAGGCCCACGGGCCCCACAATAGCCCCTCAAAACCCTGCTGCACATTCCCTCGAACGGGGAGGAGGGTTTTGATACCTGCGGGCCCTCCAGACGAGTTGCCCTACTTCAGTTTGTGTTGATGCTGGCGGCTTTTTGACTGCCCGATGCGCGTTTTTAGCGTTTCAAGACTTAATGGGTGCTCACATTAAATTTTGGCGGCACCACATTTCCCATTTTCAACGGCATGATCTTTTGCTTTTATGAGCAAGCGGTTACATTTGGGGAACCTAAGGGGGAGTATAAATACCTGTTTGAACCGCCTGATTTCATCATTTTCGCACTTACAATTATTGATGCATATGGTTTGAATCTGGTTCGACTTGTACACTATCTGAAGAGTATCGTCATACTTCTGTAAGTCTTCTTTTTCTAGCGACCCCAAATTTCCTTGATTTTACTCCTCCTTTTCTTCTTTTAGAACTTTTAGTTGTCTTTGGGAAATGGGTAAGTTTAAGAAGTTGGTCGAGTCCGACGAGATGATGAACAAATTCATTGTCGACTATGGAATACCCAATAATGTGAGTTTGAAGTACTGTGAAGAAGGGGAGTGGTACCTTAAGAGGAGAGAGGGTGAAGTCGTGATCCCGATAGTCGCTTTTGTAGAAGGAGGGATGAGAATCCCTATGAGGCCGGTGACCCTCAATTACCTTAGGCATTTTCGCCTGGCTCCTACTCAGTGTGCCGTGAATGTATTTAGGATATTAGGGTGTGTAGATACCCTGAATGAGAAAATGGGGCTGAGACTGACTCACCATTTTTTTTATAGAATTTTTACTTATAATATATATATATATATTAATTTGAAATATTGGAGGTAATTAAAAGTAAATTTTGTTTGATTATTGTATGTGTCTTATTGAGATTTTTGATATAATCTTTTTTATTTTTTAATCTTAGATATTTCATTAGTTACATTATAAAAAAACCATTATTTAAAAAACTCTTGAACCATATTTTGTTTTGTTTGAATTTCCATATAAAAACCCATAGAGGAGAAAGAGAGAGTAATTGAACCCAAAGACAAAAATGATTGTTTTTGACTAATAAGTAAGGACTGAATTCTTTAAAAAAAAAAGTGATGCTACAGTTACTATAAATTTGTCAACTTTTTTATAGTGGCAAATGACAATAACATTAAAATTTTGGTTTTTGAGATTAAGGAATAATAAATTATTTAGTTGTTACAATGGCTGGTTGAGGAGATAAGTTAGAAACCCTATAGATTTCCTTTCCAATAATCTTTGTAAGGTTTGGGATTTTTATTAATAGAAAATTTTTAATTGAGATTTGAGAGTAAAAATTTGTTATCTTTTTTGTTTGAAATAATTTGAGTTTGTTAGATTTTTGAATAAAATATAATGCTTGTTTCGAATTTTTACTATCAAGAAAGTACTTGGGGCAGTTCCATTAATTAGTGCATAAACATGTGAAATTTTAATTGAACAATTTCTCCCATGTTAAAATAAAGCAATTGAATAAAAAATCTTTAAACTAGCATGAGTTGGAATCTACTCATTTCAACTCTTTAACTTTTTTTAAAAAAATATATTTATAGAAGAAAAATCTCTCAAGTCGTTAGGGAAAAAGCTATCCATCACTGAGCTCATCAAATACTTTACACATATGATTGTCAATTGTCAATTATAAATTCAATGGTTAAGTTGAAATCTTTGATAATCTAAAGTTCTAAACTTAGAAAATCCAAAAGATTACTTATACATAAACTTTTTAAGGAATTGAGTAGGTTTAGTGACAAACTTGAGCTGAAATCTACTCGTTAATCTAATCCATTACAATGAACATTAAAGAAAGATTTAATCTAACAGTTGCTAGCTCGTACTTTGCACGTGAATATTAACTCTTAACTCACAATTATTAATTATAAATACATATATTAACTAAGTGAATAGTCACTGGAGTTATCTTTCTATTTGAATTAATAACAGCTAACAATTTATAATTTATTGTAAAAATGTTGTGAACGTAGCATCTCTCAAAACCAACTGATTAACAAAAGTACTTTATTATTATTATAATATATAAAAATATTTATTATCAGGGTTTTTATTTTTTAGAATATTATTAGGATTCTAATTCTAAACAACTACTTATTTAAATATATATATATATATATATTTGGCTGTATTTTTCTTTTTCGATTTTAATTCCGGAGAAATATGTGCAATGTTAATCCAACATGAGTTCATCTTATCTAAACAAAATATGGTTATCTTCCTTTCTCAAAAAGAATAGTTTGTGTCAATGCTTTATTTTAAAGTATCAAATTAACTATTCAAGAAAATTAGTAGAACTAACATATCAAATTTGAGTTTTTTTTTTTTTTTTTTTAATTAAAAAATTCTTCAAAATCTGTTATAATAATGAGCGGAAGAATAGCTTATAAAGCCACCCTCTAAAGCAAGCAGCTCTACATAAAATAAAATAAAATATTTATTCCATTAGCCGCCGCAACAGCTTCACGCATGCTTGTGGGTCCATCATCCATGGTCCTCGCTCGCCTCAAATTGTTTAATCAGGTCCCACTGACCAAATCCATCACAAATTCCCATTTCCCAATTAGTAAAAGTTTGCATCATTAATGCTTTTTTTTTTTAAAGGATCACACCATTAAAAATCTTTTCATCTTATCCACTCTTTTAAACTCAAAAACCAAAAAAAAAAAAAAAACCCTCCTTTAAACCCAAATTTCCTTACCAATTTTGTTCTACTTAGAGCAATTTCTCAAATAGTAAAAGTTTGTGCAAAAATCCATTATATTATAAGTTTAAAATAATACTACTTTTATTCTCTAAGATTAAAATCGTTTCTAAATTTGTCCCTTAACCTTTCACTTACAATTTACACAATCAAATATTATAATAGTATCAAGAGCTCATTCCACAAATATTAGTTAGAATATCCTACCCTTAACCCACACAAAAACAACCGAACAAAAAAAAAAAACGATATTTTTAGGCTAGTTAAGGGTGAGACCATAATAGAATGGCCATATTGACATTGTTGTTAGTAGTCAAGAGTTTAGATTACAAATCTTAAAAGTAAATGTACCAATTTAGAAAGATCCCAAATTTAGAAGATGTAAATTATGTTTTAGCTAAAATATTAACCATTATATATATATATATATATTTTTTTTTTTTCTCATATTCACATTTTACATTCACCACAACTGTAAACCCATCCTGCCCCTCCAAAATGATCTACTTAGTGCAATACCCAAATTCATCATTCTCAATTAGTAACAGTTAGTGCATTATTAATCCATTATTTTAAAGTATTAACCATGAAAAAAGTTTCTCATATTCACATCTAACATTCACCAAGATTATCCATTCATGCAGTACTCTTAATATAAAAAGGTAGTTTTATCTCTTTAAACAGAAGAAATAAAAATTTGAATTTGGGCACGCGCGTTTAGGTAAACTTTGTAAAATTATATTTGTGGGTAAAATAGTAGTATATTATTATTATTATATAATTAGCCTAATGCTCCAATATGTTAGCACTAAGGTGGCGTTTGGTATGGGGGAATCCACATTACTCTTGGCATCCAGATTTCTAGGAATGTGATTCCTAGGAATCACATTCCTAAGAATGTAGCTATTCCTATGTTTGGTTTATTCCTAAGAATCTTAAATAAATTATTTATTTTTCCCATTCTATCCTTAGATTTGAATGTGAACTACCAAGTCATTTAAAAAAAAGGGTTAAAATTGTCAATTTATAAAAAATACAATTTCCTTTAAGCTCGGGAATCTAGATTCCCACCTGTTTTAAAGGGAATCTACATTCCTACTGAGAGGGGTTTAAGGATTCCCCTGGCATCTGATTCCCTAGCATGATTTGCAACCAAACATGGAAATCTTTAAATATTCCCAAGAATCCTATAACATTACCCTGTACCAAACGCCACATAAATGTGGTAGAGAGGTTTCATATCAGAGGACAATTAATCAACATGAGGTTGTATAGTATGTTGGGAGCAGAACACGCATCCTGTGGTTTTTGCTACATTATGGAAATCTAAGATATGTTTATATAAGTAATATATTTTGTGAACTTTTTATTCTAATCTAAAATATTATAAGTGCTTTCATTATGCTAGTCAATAATATCTATTATTGTCTATATTAAATTATAAACTGATATCAATGGCACGAAAGAATTTTGAGGTAGGAAATAATATTTCCTTGGTGCAATTCACTCCTAATGATTGTTTGATAAAAATAAAATGATCATTTCTAGACTTATTTATTAGACCATAAAAGTATGGAAGACTTGGTGAAACTGCAACTTGGGTTGTGAATGAAAGAGAAAATTGACTTCTTTCTTTTTATTTTTTTCTCTTCTTTTGTTCATTTTGGAGAGCTGGGGTATGAATATTTGGATCCAATTAGTGGTTCATGATGTGATATAACACTGGACTTTAGTGATTTTGATGTCATCAAAGTTTCATTGTTTAATGCTTTTGAGTCATGAGGCTAAAAAAAATCCAGGAGACTAGCTGATCTAAGATTATGCTTTAACACATTGGCAGAGAAAAAAAATAAATAAAAGCAAAAGGTCATACCGTCATTGCCAAGTGGGTATGATTAGTGGGTGAATGTTACCAACGTGGTAGTGAAAAGTGACCATTGTTATAATTGAAGCCAAGTTGACTCCAATTAGAGGTTGCTAATTCTCTAGACATTATTGTAGCATGGTGCTTTCCTATCCACATTCTTATGGGGTTTATAGAATATAGATGAGAATCACAATGTGAATGAGTAGGAAACACAATCTGCTTGACAAAAGGGGAAAAAAAAAGGGATAATTTGCAATGTGAGTGTTTTATAAATAAAAAAAAATTCCTTAGACAAACTAAGGATGTGCAGTTACCCCACCGAGATTGATTTTTCTTGAGTTAATAGGTTTGGTAACTTGGGTTAGTTATATATATATATATATATATATTTTTTTTTTTTTTTTAAAGTTTGGATTGAATTGAATTTGGGTTGACAAATTTTTACTCCAAATAACCTGACTTGGTTTTTACTATTAATAATTTTAAAGTAATTTTTCATTGAACTTTGCATTCATAGGACTTATTTTATTTATGTTAGTTTGATTTATTTTGGTATTTTATTTTATTTTTTATTTTTTTTTCACAACAATGATATGGTATTTTAAAACTTAGTTTTGATGCTATTGAGATATTAGGCCAACTATAGAATATAATATTAATTCTTTATTGAATTATGGAATGAAATAGTTAAATACAAAATAATAGTTTCTTAGGCTTAACAAAATTAATGACCACAACCTGTCAACCCTCTAGGTTGGGTTGAGCTAGGTTGAGAATTTCTTGCTTGAAGAAGTTGGATTGAAAAATGTTCCAACCCAATCCAACATACCTCATGCACACTCCTAAAACAAATTGATTGTGTGCATAGATGTATTAGGGTAATGGTAAACAAACTTAAAAGTACCAATTTTAACAAAATTTTCATCCAAATCAGTTTAAAGAGAATTTTCTCTAACATACTATGTGGCAATTAATCTTCTACATGAAGTTTTAATCACGTAACATTTTTAATGGTGTCAAGATCAATTTAGATGACTTTCATATGATTAAAAGCACATCATATCGTATCATATTATATCATATCATATATATATATGTGTGTGTGTGTGTGTGTGTGTGTGTAATAAAAGTTGGGTCTTAAAAGTTGTGGTTCAAGTCTTTAAAAATGAGTTTCATATACATATATACTTAGATTATATTAGAGTAGATTTCTAATTGTGAAATTTTAGGAAGGGTGGGGTTGGTGGCTGAACAATTAGGTAAGAGAGGAATTAAAAAATGGTAGTGTTCTCTTTGTAACAAGTGGCTATATTCTTATTAATTATTAATAGATTTGGCACAACTCATGAACACAACACGAATACTACAGAATTTTTTGAGATTTAGTATTTAGTGTAAATGGGTTTGTGTCAAAGTAGTCGGCACGCTTTAACATGATCAATAAATTGGTTAGTTCCTTGTTGACCTGCTTAACTCGCAATCTTCCCAAAATGACCCAATTCATATAAATAGAAATTATTTTATCTAAAATAAATTTGAATTATAAATTTAATTAATTAATAAAGAATTCTAACATCCTAACACTTTTTACCCAAAACAAAGAACGAAAGAAAATTTCTCTTTTAGATTTAGTTTTCTTAAATTGTGCATTAAACACATTGAAATAGGTTTTGTTGTGTCAACCCACCTAATAAATGGGTTGTAATAGGGTTAAGCGGGTTTGACACAATTATTAAATGAGTTTGACTAGGGTTGAACTACGCATTCAAATACTTATATCTTGACACAACACGAATATGACCCGTTAATACGAATTGTCACTTGTTTACCTCAAATTAAAATTTTATTATCAAAATATTTTCTGACTTATTAATATTAGTGGTTAAGATGGTTTACTATAGGTAGAAATTTATTTCCTACATTTCAAGAAACTTAAAATTTTGCTTCAATTAAAATTATAGTATTAAAAAAAGTTTACAGTAATTAATTTTTTTAAAAATATTTATTATAGTTATTTTGATTAAACATTATAAGTTTGTGTTCTCACATGTTAAAACTTACACATTACATACTTGTGCCAAGTGGTTCAATATATGTATATACTAAATATTGTAAAATTAATACATTTTTGTCACGTGGATCATTAATTAGTAAGATAATTTTTTTAGGTGAAACTCATTGATGATGAAGATAGTTAATGAAATTTTCTATTTACATATAATTTTTTATTAATTTGTGCATTGCACATGCATTCTACTAGTATGGATAATTATATGAACGTGATTTTAAGAAAATCATTCTAAACTGTTTTAGTACTCGTTTCATCGTTTGAGACGAGGGAAAGGAATTGAATGGAAAGAAAATGAATAAAAATAAAAATTTTAGAATAATCAATATGTTCTATTGTTTGGGAGTTTTAATGGATAGAATAGAAAGTATATTCATCTTTTCATTCATTTGTTTGAGAGTTTAAGTAAGAGAGAATTTAATGGGTAACACCGTAAAAGGGAACACTCATTTCTATTCATTTTCTCAAAACTTCAAATTTCCATTCTCAAAAAATTAGAAGGAATTGGAGAGAATGAAATTAGATTTAATGATTTTTTTACTAAAACTCCAAAAATACTAATATATATTTAACTCTTTATTTTAAAATATAAGTCTAACAGTAATATTGTTATAAAATGATTACATTTCTTTCCATCTATGTTACTCCTAAATAAGGTTACTTACCTTCTATTCCATTCCATTTCTCTTACTTCAATACATTTTATTCCATTCATTCCTTTATAATTATTCAATTTCATTCATTTATAAACTCTCAAACGAAAGGCTTAAGGAAAAATTGTCTCCCATCAGCTAGTATTAAAATTGCAAGATAGTTTTGGCCTTTTCTCCTCAAAATTTTATTTTGAAGAAAATTAAAAGATTATTCTAAATTTCATAAATCTACACGCTAAAATCTAAAGAAAATTCTATCTTTGATATTAATAAAGTAAGCCTTGAAAAAAATTTCCAGTCACAACAACCGACGACTCTTGGATATTTTGCTCTCAAAAGGTGAATTGTACTCTAGCTAAGTCACTTACTCCCCAAGGAAGTTGCCAGACATACTCTAGAGATATATATAGGAAATAATTAGGCAAAATTAAATTAACAGTTGACAATTCTGATCGATTGTCATTTTAGTCTGTTAACTTTTTGTTTGTTGTTCTTCTAAAAAGATAAAAGTTTATATTTGTTGTCACTGTTAGTCTTTGTCTATTATGCTGTTAACTCACTCTAAAACCTTCTTAATGAAAAATGAAAATTCTTTCTTTAAAATCAAAATATTTCCTCTTCTCTCTCTTCTCACTTTCTCTGCTATTAAGAATGGAGCCTAGAATGTCACATATGAGGTTGGTGGTGGTGGGTCTATTGTGGTGATGGACTCAATCGATGGTGGGGGATTGGATGAGAGACTTTTACATTGGAGGAAGTTTTGAAAAAGAAGCTTTTGGAGTTGGGAGGACAAAATGATAAAAAATGAGTTTGATCGAAATTATTGTGTGTGTGTGTATATATATATATTATTTTCGTTTCTTACAAAATGTTTTTGTTTCCAGTACTTTATCAACGAGTACTCTGAGTTTTTTTTTTTTTTGGAGGAAAGAGTGTTGAGAGTTGGTTAATGTAGACTTTATCTATTTATGATTTTGATTACATAATCACTTTTAATCATCAAAAATGATTATGTAACTATTAAATATATGATATAACTATGTAATGAAAAGTATACAAGAATATTTATTGGAGTTTAATTTAGCCTTCCACCTTACCATAGGCATATACATTTTATAATTTTTGTAATTGAATTGACACCTCTCTATACACAAAATACTTGGGGGTTTACAGGAAAAAAAAAAAAAAGTTCAAACTACGGAGTTAGAAATATATTGTAATTATCTCTAAAAAAATAAAATTTTTATATACTCCCTAACAATGAAGATATTTCACATTTTTAACATTAAAAAAAAAATCTTTTTAGAGATTTTTTTATTAATTTAATATATAAAAGACAATTGATCAAATTTTATAAATATTGTGAAATTATTATGAATATTTATTGCGACCCACACTTAATTGGTATTTATTGTGTCACGTCCTAAGTGTTATTAGTGGTTCATTTTACAAGTTGATCAACCGACTCTTAAGTAGATCATTTGCTTTATCAAAAGAGAAATGATATGTCTATAACATTTTTACAACATTTCTACAACAAATCCTAAGTGGCAGGTTGTTACTGGTTGTTATTGTTGGGACAAAAAAGTAATCTTAGTGTTAGTTTCAAATTTGAACCAATAATAACTAACCACCTGTGATTTGTTGTAAAAATGTTATAAAATTGTTGTAGACGTAGCATCCCTCTAGATCAAGATCTTTAAGCAAATATAGGAATTGAATTAAAATAATCATTTCTCTCATCAGCCGCCGCCTCTAAACCCAAGTTTAATGTAATCAAAGGGTATACATAATAAAATAATTAATACTGCTTCTACACTTTTGGAAGTCGACACATATATAAATGGATATGGTAGTTAAGCTTTATCACAATCAGCCTACATTTGGATAGCATGGTTAGTTACTCAAAGTTGTGTTGCGTTTTCTGCTTTTTTTTTTAGCCCGATTTGTTGACTTTTGTGAGAAAAAAATACTGTGCATATACTGTGCGTGTACTGTTTACGCACTGTTCATGCATTGTTCACACATTAAAAATATTAAAAGTGGGTCCCACGGTACTATTTATATATTTAAAAAATTATTTTGTTATAGTGTTTTCAACAACAATCAGTTTTTAGCAACTTTCAGCAACAATAAGTGCTATCCAAACAGACCCTCAATCAATTATGGGTTTTGCATTTTTCTTAAGTTGCAAACCTAAGAAAAGAATGTCAAAATCTTCACCTAATCCTACATATCAAAGCGTGTGCAATCAACTTTCAATCTTTATGCGGATTTTCTTTCTTTTTTTCTAGACTTTCATAAAATATATACTATAGAATAAAAATTGGGCTTAGATGTCGTGGTTGTGCTAAGTGGTTTTACTATATTGTAGATTTTTTTTTTTTTTTTTTAGATTTTTAGATTTAAAAAAATATATATATCTATATAATTTTTAAGTTGATAAAAATCTTAATTTGATTACAATCCAAATTATTATCTTATCCATGTAATCCTTATTTTTTATGTGTAGTGTATTATAAAAAAAGCAGCATGGATAAGATAAAGAATAGATAATTTTTAAATTTTTTTACGTGTACTATTAGTATTTTATTACGTGTACTATTAGTAAAAAAAAAACAGCAATCTTAATTTGATTAGGATAGTGTACTATTAGTATTTTATTTAAATTTAAAATTATAGATATTTTAGAAAAAAATACACGTTATTATTATTATTTTTTTTGGATAGAAACATTTTTAAACAATATATAATTGATTAGAATTTCACATAGGATCGGTGTTTCTTTAATTCCAAGCCATCTAATAATTTCTCTTATAATTTAACTTCAATATAACTTGAAATTCTATGTCTAATAGAACTCTCCCAAGTCCTAACTTCTAAGTTTTTTTGGATAAACATGCATCCCAAGTGATGAGTTTTACATTTTTTTAACGTTAATCGAGATAAATTTTTTAATACATATCTTTTTCCTAATAATTCTATTTCTTTTTCTTAAATTATAATAGATGCAAATTATTAACTTTTATGTATATAAAAAAAATTAAAAAAAATAAAAATAAAAAAGAGCCTCTGAGAATGTGCGTGAGCGCGTATTGAAAAGCTAGTATGTATGTATGGTACTTGGTCTTTTTAATTTGTATATACAGATGAATCTACCAAAAAAAAAAAAAAATTAAAGGATTAAGGAAATGCAGTTTAAGGGAAGGAAGAAGATTTATCTCTCTTTCTGTAATGATGTAATCCATAAACTCATTCATATCATGCTTGGTAAATTGATTTTTGGTCCCTAAATTTTTTTTTTTAATTAATTGGTCCCTAAAATTTTTAAAATGAACAAGTTGATTCTTTCATCTAATTATTTATTAGTATTACTAGACTAATAAGGCTCCTTTTTATTTTTTATTTTAGGTTTAGTGAACTAATGTTTAAAATTGAGATAGAGATAATGTCATAATTTTTAGGATTTTGATAAAAGTTTGAAAGCCTAAAAGTTAGTAACTCTTTTAAAAATAGTAAATTACTCTTTTAACCGGTTTGTGTTTTTAAATTTAAAATTATTCAACTAAAAAATATGGGCACTTTAGAGAGTTTAAGAATTTTTGTGAGAATATTTCAGTACGTAAAATATTGAAAATCAAACAGAAAATTCTCTTATTAATGGTATATATATATATATATATATATATATGATTAACGGACACCAAGGCATCTCTTTTTTAAAATATAAATTGAATCAATCACATATTTAAGAGATTAAATTCAAACCAACCCCCAGAACTAAGGAACAAAAATTGAACAATCCCATCGAGGGAAATTGTTACCTCAAATGATAAATGATAAATGATAAATTGTCATTTTTTTTTAATTCAAAATTGAATCTATCCCAAATTTCAAAAAGTCTAAAATTATAAATTATCCTTTTGTTTTTAATTCTCAAATGATAATAAAGACATATATATATATATATATATTATAGTACTAGATTTTACCTGGATTGTTTCTTTTTTATTCATGTTACTTAGTCAAAAGTCTCAACTCTCACGTGGGACTTAGAGCATGCATGGGTAGGCTGCTAAAGCTGCTATAGTGGATAATGGTCGTTAGGCGCCTACTATTTCAGAAAGTAAAAGGAAAAAAAGAAGTGTTACACATTGCTACTCTCATTTCACACTTTGCATTCATTTCATTGGAAAGAAAAAAAAATAGAGAAATAAAATTATCAACTTTTGAGTACTAATTGCACGTCACCAAATCATTATTCTCTTAATTAAAGCAAACACAAGCTTAGATACTTTGATGGTGATGGCTACAAGTAAGAAAAAAAAAGGTCTTTTAATTGGACTTGTAATGACCGACATTCTCTTTCAATTTCTTGGTGGAAATATGACCCAGCATGGACCCCTAATCTCTCAATCTCATTCTTCTATTGGGTGGTTCTTAATAAGTCTTTAAGGGTGTGCAATTGGATTGTCATTGGGGCATTTTGAATTTTCAAGTTATTAATTACATGAAAACTCACATGGGTTTTCTTCTATAAAATATTCTAAGGTAAGCCAAAGATGATATCTTTGTAGGGTCAATGAAAGTTGGAAGTTAATCACTTAGTAATTTCTCTATTCTCTATTGATTATCCTTAAATATTGGTCATTCGTGAAACATGAGTAAGGTTTTTTTTTTTCTCTCCCTCTCTCTCTCTCTCTCTCTCTCTCTCTCACATCTTGAAGGTTCATGCATTAAATCTTAATGGGCCCCATTATAATTGGTTATTCTAGTACACCACAAAGTCTTAAAAAGATCTTGTTAGGGGCTTTTCCTTACTCTTCAAATCTTTAGTCATGGTAGGAATTCAAAAAGAGCCTCTTTTAGTAGACTAACCTTTTTTTTGAGAATGTTTAGTAGACTAATCTTGGTCTTTGATTGGTGACGATTAATGATTCTTTCATGATTAATATTGAATCGTATCAAAGAAAGGCCATAATTAATCATGTCACTCAATTCTTTTTATGCAATCAATCCACACGCGTGGTAGCATGACATATACAAAATGTGCTACTTTCATGTCAAGCATGGAAATTCCTGTTCATCTTTGCATGATTGGTTTTCAATGTCATTATATCATTGATTTTTGTTCGTGTGTGACATGTTCAAATTCATTTTGAGGTCAGTTTGAATGAACAAAAAGCTTTAGACTCTATGAAAATCCATTTTAACATGCTAGAATCTGAGTTTTGCTCAGAACAGAGAGTATCAAATCACATTTCTTCTTGCACTTTAATTCGAATGAACAAATCTTCTATTTATATTATCAATTTATCATTCAGGAATTCAAAGAGTCTCTTTTAGTAGTTTAAGGTTTTCAATTAGTATTTTCATCTAGATTCATTGAATCATTTCGTTAGTTTTAGTACTTTTCACTTTCTAAATGACGTCATTTTAGTGGAAGTTAACAATATGGATTGGACAAATGACTAATGGAAATTACAGAACTGAAATAACCAAAAACTTAAAGTAATTAACTGAAAATAGATCAAAATAAGAGGTTACAATCTATAATTTAAACCTATCATTAACTAATACTAAAAGTTTTTTTTTTTTTTTTTAGTATGATTACTAAAAGGTATTAAACTCTAATATTTTCTAATTCTAATCTTTTCAAATCATGTTCTAATTCTTATAAAAAACAAATTAACGCATTTGTGGAAAGCCTTTTATAAAGAATTATTAGTTTCTTTCAATATTCCAATAGTGGTACTCATTTAACACGTTTTGGGCATGCTCCATTGTTATTATTATTATTATTTTTTGTGAGTTGCACAAACATCTAGTGTCTGCTCCATTATTTTCAACTTTTAGGTTTGATTCCACACACTTCATGTGTGCTCTTCTCCAAAATGCTCCCAATGAAAGAGGGAAGGAGAATTTGAAGTAGTGGCCTCCCCTTCGCAATGGCCTATTGTCACACACTCTTCATTTCACAATAAGGTAGAGAACAACAAATTTGAACACTTTGATAATACTGCAGCCATAAACTCTTGCATCCAAGTCCATTTAAGAAGGATAGTACCAATCTAGTATTATAACATAGAAAACCTAATTATAAGAAAATTCTTGCAGAAATACAACCTTAAATGTCTGCACATCAACATAACTAAACTTTAATAGGTCAATTGGAACATTAAGATTGTGGTTTAGGAAATTAACATTTTGCTTAGATTAAGGAGGTTTAGGAAATTAACATTTTGCTCAGATCAAGATGCTCCAACATTGCACTTGTCAATTGCCATAAAAAACAACATATTTGAAGATTAAAACCACTTCATTATTTAGAGATAGAGAGAGAGAGAGAGAGAGGGAGTATACTGTTGCTAACAATTTTTTTTTTTTTTTAAACAAAAGAAATTTGATTGTTATCATAATACACCATTCATGTGCTAACAAACAAGTAAAAACCTAATCATACTGTCTTATAAAAGGAAGCTAGAAAACAAAATAAAACAAGATAACTTAGATTTGAGACTAATTAAGCCAACCAGCCATATATTTACCTTGTCAACCTCATCAATCTAAACAAGAGGGTTACGTGTTCCACATTTTTTAGGCACTGCATAATTTTTCCTAGCATAGCACGCAATGCCCTTGAAAATGTTTAGGAGTTCATATACAAGAAGCATAATTTCACTGTACACATAAATTTTTGTGTTAGTGTAAATAAATGTTTAATTACCTTGATTTCATCAACATCAGATAATACTCCAACAGAAAACCTAAAAAGCTTATGATTCAAGGTATGGGCAATTGAACCACCTATGCTTGTTTTGCCCACCATTGGTGGGCTAGAGAGACATATTATTTTTCTAATAGAAAAATATCAATAAGGACTTTTAAAAAGAATTTTTAGTTTCTTCCAATATCCCAATGGTGGTACTTATTGAACACATCTTTGTAAAAAACTATCAATTTGATAATTGTTTTTATAACAACTTGAGCTTCAATTGATTTTTTTTTTTTTTAAATACTAATACTACTATAACCATGCCAAAATCATGAAATTCTAACCACGTTATTTGCATAGTAAATACCTTTCGTGCAAAATGTGGTCACATTTCTATGATGATTTTTCATATGTGGAGTATTTTAAATATAAATAAAAAGTTTATAAAACTTGGAAATTTTAAATGGTGTCTTTTCAATTGAATGCCTCAATTTAGTTTAAAATAACTTCTTTTCAAACATCGCTCAAACTCACAATTCACAAAAATATTGCCTAGTCAAGGGTCAACTAGAGAAATTTTGGGGCTAGAAGCAAATATAAAATATATTTTTACTTAGTATTTTATAAGAGAGACATGAATTTTTAAAAATCCAACCTTTTTATATAATTTAATACATTAATTATTTTATTTTCATATATTTATAGAACATATTTTAAAACTTTTAATTCTAAAAATATTGAAACATTTAGTATCAAAATAAATTTCATATTTTAGATGGTTAGTTTTTTTTGGCAATGTTGGACCTCAATGATTGAACAATTTATTTCAATAATGATCCAGTCTTGAAGATATTGATATATATATATATATATATTTTTTTTTTTGATAGAGAGAGAAAAGAAGAGTAAAATTTTTGGATGATTAAAATTTTTTAAACTCTTAAACTACCATAAACATAGTGAAACGAATTCATAAAATGTTGAACATTTGAAAAAAATTATAACATTTTAAAAATAATTTATATTTATTAAATTTTTGGTCCTTAATTTTAAAATTTTACATGATAAGACAAGAGAATCATATAATTTCACGTAAGACAGATAGACAAGACAAACTACAAGTTAATAGAATATTTTTTCCCCTAAGTGAGAGACCTTAATTTTTTTATTTAATTTTAAATTTTTGTAATACTATAAGAAAAATTGAAATAATATATTCTATTTTAGGGGGCAACCTTCCATTTTAAGGTACTGGGCCATTGCCTAAATAATCTAATGATTGAGCCGCCCTTATTCTTATGTATTCCACCCTATTCAATCCACGTATCATTGTTTGAGAAAACAAAAGGAAATAGAGGAAAGAAGAGGATCATTAGAAGGTGCCATAACAATTCAGATGCAAACAAATATTTATGAGAGCAATGTCATTACTTTCAGTCATAGGAATTTCCTAAGTGCAGAAAATAGAATTATTACAAGTTTACAACTATAACTATAATGCAGGTTATAAAGTGAGATTATATTGTAGAGAAGCCATCACTCATTAGTGGGACACATACACACACACACAAGCCACCAAGATTCTCTTTCCAAAAAGAGTCAACACAGGAAGAAAGTGGACCAACCGACTTTCTAACAGGTTTCAGTGAAGGACCCAAGGATCCAAATGTGAGTGATTTTAAGAAGATCTATATGAAAGAAGGAACTTGTCAAGTGCCACTCATGGCTTATAATTATTACTCATGCAAAACACTTTAACCTACTAGTACAAAGATTTGGATTTTTAGCACGTGCCATAGAAGATAGAACCATTGCAAGTCTCTCTGCTTTTCTTTTTTTAAATGATAAAAGTACTTGATTGCAAATGAAACCCCAATCTCTCTCACATGGACCTACTTGGCTATTGCTTCATGCTTTTTCTCTTTCAATCCAATTGTGACAGGGATATTTTTTGAGAGAGAGAGAGAGAGAGAGAGAGAGAGATTACATGATAAAGGGACAAAAGCACAAAAACTGAAAATGTTGATGGACATTATTATTATATATTTGTAGTCTTTGTATGATGATTAGCCCATAAGAATCAAAAAACACGCATGGAAGTGGAAAATGAAGGCCCTGAACAATGATGAATTCTAATGGTCTATTTAGTTGGAGAGATAGAAAAGTGGGAAGATATAAAAGATTTAGTTTTCCCTTATATGTGTTTGGTTTAATTTAAAGGATGGATAAGTAAATGGATGAAAACCTATTTTATTTGGTTGAAAAGAAAAATGAGAGGATAAAAAATGCAATTTGTACAAAAATAAATTTACTCTCATGCTTTTATTAGATAAAAATAAAATAAAAGTAATAAATTAGAGGGAAACAAAAAAAATGATGAACCAAAAAAAGGAAACCAAAACAAATGATAAAGAAAAAGGAAAAAAAAGAAAAAAAGAAAGAAAGATAGAAAGAAAGATTTTGAATGAATGAAAAGTACCTGAAAAAGACAACAACCTAAGAAGAAATGTAGAAAATCAAAGGAAATAAAAAATAAAACAAATGAGTAAGGGAAAAGACACACACACAAAAAAAGAAAAAAAAAAAAAAGAGAGAGAAAAGGAAAAAAAAAACGCAAAGGAAAAAAAAGAAGAAAGAGGAAGAAAGAAACATTGCATAGGGGCTTTCACATGGTTTGAACTATGCACGAGGGGCTTTTTGGTCCAAATTTTTTGTGATGGTCTTCTCTTCAGTTTTATCCTCAATTCAGGAATAAAACATTTTAGTGAGCCTAGGGAAAAAATACCTAAGCCCCACCAATTCTATCTTTCCCTTCTCTCCAATCAAATACTCAGAAAATCAATTATCTCTCCACTTTTTTTTCCCATTTTTCATCCATCCTAAAATCTCCCCAATCAAAACGAACCCTAAGTTATAGGAGAGGGAGAGTGATATATAAATAGTAAATGCAAAAATAAACACACAAATCTAGCCAAATCTTCATTCAAATATCAGAGAGCCTCTCAATAATTCTTTTGCTTTAGTAATTAAGATATATATATATATATTGTTATTAATGAGTTCTACGCATGACCACTTTGCAAAGAATGTATTAGGGCACTATAATTAGGTGTGTCAAATGCTAAATTTTTAGTATTTGACACACCAAACACACACACAAAAAAAAAAAAAAGGGTTCATAAGGTGTTTCAAATGCTAAAAGTTTTAGCATTTTTAGCAAAATTGCTACAGTTCAATTGTATTGTAGCATGTTTTATAATTAAATAACAAATTTTTATTCTCTATTAAATAAAAATTGTACTCTAGCATGAGATGTTTCAAATTAAATAGTAATTTGCGCTAGTAGAATTGTAATGTAAAATTGCTCTGGTACAATTTTTTTTGCTACAGTACAATAGTTGGGTTTTTTAAGTTTATTTTAATGTGATGTAATGATAAAATAGAAGATCTAATGTATAATGTATTGTAAAATGATGTGCTAAAATTGATAAAGTAAGTTTTGGTAAAATGGCATTTGGCATAGTAGGCTCGATGCTAGTGCTCTAAGAAAAAGAAAAAGAGAGAGAAAAAAAAAATTGTATTCATTCTGAGAAGCTACCTATATATAGAAAAAGGCCCTTTAGCTGGGCTCTAACTTTTCTGATTACTTTCTCAGCCCTTCACCTTAATGGGCCAGGCTTACCCAAAACCTTCAGAATTTGAAGGAGAAAAAGGCACTACCGGCATGAGAAGCACCAATGAAAGAGGGATGAGCAGTTGCTAAAGAATCAATCCAAAACTGAAATAGATGTCAAGCTGAAATTTACATCCGCAACACTTATGCTAATCCAAATGACACAGTAGCTCATTTGTGTTGGGGATTTCCAGGACCTAAAGACAAAAATTCTGGACAAAAGACAACAAGTCCCAACAAATTTGGTAAGTGCATAATAGAATGAAATCATTGTTACGCAAAGAAATGTTCAGATTGGATTAACCTGGAATAAAGAACCTTAGTGAAAGAGGTCCCCCCACCAAAATAGGACTAGATAACTTGGGCTAAAGGGGTTGTATTCCCCTAGTTCAACAATTAGGGGCAGAATTAGAGGTAATTTACTCAAGGAAATCTGGCACACTATCAAATAAGAGGTAATACATATTATTTTTATTCTTTGAAATACACCTACTTTAATCTCCAATTATAATTTTTATGTTCTGCCTTCTTATTCGGCTATGGGAGTACTGACTATCGGGACACGTAGCAATAGTTGACAGTAAGAACAAAACCTGTAGCAGCTTCATTTTTTTTTTTTTTGGTTTAATGGAAGCTCCAATTTCAAATGGTAGACCAATAATTGTCGTTTTTTTCTTCCTGATAAAAGTATGTTCAGATTGACAAGTACAGTACTCTGCACGACAGAGACCATTGTTTCCCTCGAAGCTTGTACTGGGAAAAGTATCGAACTGACTTCCTTTATGGCTTGTTTGGAAGTTTAGAGAGGGAGGAGAGTAGAGGGGAGTAGTGGGGAGGAGAGTAGAGGAAAATGATTCCCCTCCACCTTGTTTGGATGTTTTTAAAATTAGTAAGGGGGAAGGGAGTAATTAGCCCTTTCCCTTGTGTAATTTTGTTAATATAATAAGGGTAAATTAGGTAATTTACTTGGTCAATAGTTTATGTACTCTACTCTCCCTCCAAATCTCTCCAATTTGGGGGAATTAAAAATGGGGGGCTAGAGGGAGTTGAAACCCCTCCAAACCCCTCCCTCTCCTTCCTTAAAAAACTTCCAAACAAGGTAATTAGATTACTCTCCCTCCCTCTACTCTACTCCCCCTCCTTTTTTAAACATCCAAATAAGCCATTAGGGATTTCCCCACACAAATGATTATAGGATACGTTGAAAGTTGACACAAAGCTAAGATTTACCATTGAACGGGTATCTCTCCTGATAGTTTATTGTGAGACAAATCAAGTTTCTCCAAGTCTCTCATCCCTGATAAATTATTTGGAATAGGGCCTGATAGGTTATTCTCTTTCAGGTTCAAAACATGGAGCCGTTTCAAATTCCAAAAATCTGGCCAGATTGGGCCTTGGAGATTGTTGTAACTCAGGTCTAAAGTTGGTCGAAAGCTTGAAATCTGTCTATAAGTTAAGGTTGGTCCACCTTGTTGAGCAAGGGAAAGTTGAAAGCTTGAGTCAGGCTCTTCTATTGTGATATTCCCACTTATAAGGCTTTGTAGTACAGTCAAGCTCTTTGGTATCTCACCTTGGAGAGAGTTAATAGACAAATCCAAGTAAAAGAGAGATTCAAACTTTCCGAACCATGATGGTACACTTCCAACCAAATGATTCCATGATAAATCCAAAAGCAGCAACTTGTGGCAACATACTTAAGTTCCTGCAATATTGTAGAATAATCTTGAGAGCTGATAATATATTACTGAGGCTAGTGTTTGACAGTGAGAGATGTGTTAGAGCCTTCAAAATTCTGTCAAGTTTTATTAGGAGGTAATGGATCACAAAATGATCAGAAATCCAGAGGACCCACTAGTCTCCATTCAATGATTTAAAGAAATACTTATTTTCTTTGAATTTGATTTCAGAAAAGTTGGGAAAGCCGCAAAAATAAAAATTCATGCTTGCCATGAACATCAGATTTATGGCAATGATAAACACGTAATTGCAACGAATATTTCGTTGCAATAATTTGATATCAATTATTTCATAGTCAATCACAGTGACAAAATGAATTAATTATCTTTTACAATGAAGATATCATTGCAGTAATTTAATCCGATTTATTTTGTTCAATTATTTGCAATATATCTTTTATTGATACATAGTTCCAAAAGATCCCTACTTTCTACCTTTGAATCTGAAAGTTGATCAGTTGGGAGGTCAATTGGCACTGCAATAGCTTCTACAAAGGGTTGATTAAGAAGTTGGAGAATTATTTGGCAGTCCGTAGCAAAAAGTTGTAAGCTTCAAACAATCTTTATACATTTAAACAAACCAACAGGAATTTAAGCTGCGTCTAACATCCCATGCAATTGCTCCTCACACAAATGTAATACAAAGGGAAAGGGGGTATGAATTATACAACTATAAACTATTATGATTAATTATATCTATATTGCTCGTCCCAAATTGATATTTATAAACAAACTAAGTAAAACATGGTTTTAAAATCATGTATTCATAACATCTTGTTATGGGCCATCATCTCTTAATAGTAACCTCACTATTATAAAGTTCCCCATTTTGTAATTAAAATATAAAAGTGAGTTAAATAAACTTTGCGATAAATCTTTTCTAATTGCTTCAAGAGATTTTGAACTCTTACTTCTCGGCAGTAATTCTCTATCAAAACAAGAAGAGTTGCATTAGTCACTTCAACTTGCAAATAGATTATAATTTGTGAGTTACATAAACAAGTGCCTATTCCATTATTTTCAATGAAATTACATGCATGCACAATAGAGTGAGAGAGATATCAAACACCTTTTCAGGTTTGATTCCATACGCTTTACATATGTCCTTCTCCAAATAGTTTCTAGCAATGGAAATTTTCTCATCAATTGTATATCTAGTAATATCTATAACCTCCATTCTGTCCAATAGACAACATTTGCTGTGCACACAAACAAAACCTACAATGTGAAACAAGGTAAAAAGATGCTTAGCAGCCCAAAAATCATCTAAATGATAAGTAAACTCAACATAAAATTCTTGAAGAAATACAACCTGAAATGTCAACACATCACCATAATGACTAACCTTTGAAAGGTCAATTGGGACATCAATATAGTGGTCTAAGATTTTAGCATTTTGCACAAGATCAAGAAGTTCCAACATAGCACCTGTAGGATCACCAAAATGCCCCTTTTGTTACTGCCATTAAACACAACATATTTGAAGATTAAAATCATTACATTATTTATAGCGGGAGGGGAGTAGACTATTGCAAAAAGAATTATGTTGAAATATGAGGAGCTATGCTGTGTTGTGAAGGTGATCTATAGCTTGAAGAAGTAATGTACAAGGTGAAGACAAAGGCTTAAAC
Organism: Quercus suber; assembly: GCF_002906115.3. Taxonomy (NCBI): domain Eukaryota; kingdom Viridiplantae; phylum Streptophyta; class Magnoliopsida; order Fagales; family Fagaceae; genus Quercus; species Quercus suber. The sequence goes on along the minus strand of NW_027069944.1, from coordinate 425,480 downwards.
TACAGAATCAAGTGCTGCATGCATAAACTATAGTTGTTTAGTGTAAATACATGTAAAGCTGCTTATAGTTTAGTTTTATTTAATTAGTTGGTTAATAGTGACATGTTCTAATTGTTGATTGGTTCCGGATTGATTGTAGTTAGTTAGAGGGTTTGTTAGTTTTTTCCCGCTCTATTAGTGTATATAAACTGAGAGCTTAGTGTAATTATATTTATTCAAGCATTTTACATACACAATTTCTATCTCTCTCTCTCTCTCTCCCTCTCTCCCTCTCTCTCTCTCTCTCTCTCTTTATGACCTCCATAGCCAAAGCTTGAATCTTTGACATGGTATCAAGGCTGACTAGCTCAGCAAGTTCAGTTTTTCATTGTTGTTATCCCAGTTTCAACTCTTGCTTTCTTTTTCATCTTGCTTTTGATTCCTAATTAGAATTTCTTTGATTTTAGGTCAGAATTTTGTTTTCTCTAAGTTGAATTTGTATGAAATCTTTCTTGAATTCTCAATCAATTCAATTTCAATACTCTTTGAGTTGAATTTGCATGAAATCTTCCTTGATTTCTCAGTTAATTTAGTTTCAACCTTCTCCAGGATTCTTCAAGATTTGATTGAATTTCTTTGATTCTTTAAACTCGATTGATTACCATGAGCACTCAATCTGCCTCAACTTTAACAGTAGCACCTGCTCATCCTCAACTTCAACTTTGGGAGATTTCTTCAAGCCCATTCTTTCTTCCTAACAGTGATAATCCTGGTATGACTCTTGTGACTCAACCATTGATTGAAGAAAATTACAATACTTAGAGTAGGTCTATACTAGTGTCTTTGGATGTAAAATCTAAGCTTGGTTTCATTGATGGATCAATTCTAAAACCTCAGTCTGAATCTTATTCTAGTTATATAGCATGGTGTAAGTGTAATAGCATGGTTTTAGCTTGGTTACTTGACTCTCTTACAAAGATATTCAAGCTAGTGTGATCTAGTTTAAGTCTACTAGGGATTTACATACATGTAATTTAGATATTTGAATCGATTTCCCAAGACTCGAACTTGGAACTAGTTGAACCGCATTGAAAAAAAAAATTCGTCAAGGGACGCGCGTCCAAACAAGCCTAACATGGGTGTGCTGACCAAAATGGCATACCTATACTTCTCAATTCTTTGTTTAGAACCTCATTTCTTGTTTTACCTTCCATACCTATCTCCTCCTTCCTAGGTTTCACTATTCTCGAGGAAGTTTCAAACACTTAGCAAAAAAAAAATCAAAATTCAAAAATTGGAAAAACGAGAGAGAGAGAGAGAGAGAGAGAGAGAGAGAGAGGGAGAGGGAGAGAGAGAGAGAGAGAGAGAATAGAAGGGAAGAGGGATTATGATAAAATAAATGCAATCAACAATTTGCCCATTGCAACCCATGTCAACCTGCCTCTATTACACTGATTTGAGCTTTTTTGAGTGAGGAATGGAGTGAGAGTGAATTATGAAAAGGAGGTAAGCGAGTGTATTTTTCAATGAGAATAGCTAAAAGAAGAGCAAAATTTAGAAAATTGGGGCCCACAAAAATAGTGGTGGGTGGAGAGAGAATTCGTTAAAAACTAGCTAACAATGTTTGTTTGTAGCAGCATCAAGCATGGATGGATCCATTAATGGACTTGGAGGCAATGTCCCCCTAATGTTTTTTAAGAAAAGAATAAAGGTATATATAGGTACTAATTTTAAGAACTTAATTTTTTTTTTTAACTCATTTCATTCATTAAAATTAAAAAAAAAAATGATTTTCATACATATAATTTAGATATTTGAATGGATTGCTCGAGACTCGAACCCGAAACTAGTCAAACTGTGTCAAGAAAAAGAAAATCATCAGGGGTCGCGCCTACAACCATGTCCAGTCCGCACAACGCATCCCAACAAGCTTTTTACTGGTGTGCTGACCAAATTGGTGCGTTCGTGCTTACCAGTTCTTGGTTCAAAAACTCATTTCTTTAAGGGTGGCACCACGTTGAAGGCAGGGGTTCAAATGAACCCCTGACCTGGAAAAAAGAAAACTTTTATATATAATATATATTTTTAAATCTACCCCTACAATGAAAATTTGCACACCCTGATCTTAAGACCAACTGAATTTAGCTTCTATACAAGTCCAACAGAAAATTTGTTGGTCTTAAATCTTCAGGAAAAAAAAAATCATAAAAAGAAAACCAAACCAAACCTAAGAGAGCAAAACGTACTCCTCCCCTACTTCACTCTCCAAACCCAATGATCTCAAAGACTTAAAAATCCAACCTAGTCTTTGCATCACCCACAATTTGCCACCGCATCGCCTCATCTAACCTAGTAAGGTTGCATCGCCTAACGCTGATGTGTCCCTGATCCACTGCCGCTGTCACTTGATCTCTCAAGCAATCTCAATTCTCATTTAATTTGGTATTTTAATTTCATCTCTTTTTCTCTCACTCTTTTAACGTGTGTGTACTTATGTAAATAACTAGTTATAGTGTTTTGATAAAAAGCTTTTGAGTTTTAAGTTATTGTCTTTTTCACTTTTGAGTTTGTGACCATCAGTTTCTATGCTTTTGTTTATTTTTTGATTGTCTAAGCTAGTGTTTTGATATAAAGTTTTTGGGTGGATCTGTCAGGGGGAGCATTAACACTAAAAGGACAATGAGAGTATGAAACAATTATACAATTTAGTCACTTACTCATTGGGGCCGCGGGACATAAGTTAATAAATTAAATTAAAGAATTGTAAAAATATACAAAATAATTGCTCAAAAATGTCTTGTGAATTCAATAAAAGAATTGCAAAGAGTAAAAGATATAAATTAATAAAATTAAGGTATTCTAAGCAATATTAATTAATACGGTTAATGTAGAAACACTAGATGATTTTTAAGATTTAATTTTAGTAAAAATAATTAGTGTCTTCATTGTATTAGGAAAAAAATATGTTAAATGAACTTTATAGTTTATCTTCTTTTCTTTTGCTGGTACTATAGACAAATTTATAATAACGAATGAGAGATCAATAGGATGAATGATTGTGTGGCTGTATACATTGATAAAGATGTCTAATAGGATTGATAATAAAGTTATCATGCAACAATTTCAAAATATGAAATCTCCTAAAAGGCAATCGTAAAACTTCATGTACTTGAATACTTTTTTTTTTTTTTTTTTTGTGATGTTATATTCAAGTTCTCTTTTGTTTTAGATTTTATATAGTTTATATTTCTTATTGATCCAATGGCCCTCCAAATAAAAAAAAAAAAAAAAAAAAAAAAAAAAAAAAAAAAAAAAACCTAGAGCCGCCACTGCATTTCTTGTTTCACCTTTGATACCTACCTCCTCCTTCCTGAGTTTCATCATTCTCGAGAAAATTTCAAACACTCTATAGAAAACAATAGAAAATCAAAATTCGCTCCCCAAGTCATGTTTGCATCCTTCATTGCACACGACTTTCTTTATGTATAAATTTAACACTCGGTACGTTTCCTATAGGGGACTCCAATAAAAAAGTTGAATACTTAGTCGATCAACCTCTACTCTTACTGCATAAATTTGATGGACGATTCATGACTCATTTGATTATGAATTGTTGCATTTTTTTTCTTTGAGTTTCACTCAATTCATGTATTTCTATTTTCTTTTTCAAGTTCAAAAAATTATATTTTGCCCCACTTAATAATGTCATTGATCCTTATAAGGGAATTGCTAATAAAGATTGCGAAATTCCCTTCATTCTAAACATTTAAGGGCAAAAACCAGGTTTGAATTGTTTGAATTATCATTTAGAGTTTACTATAAAAAAAATGTACTTTATTTCTTAAACTACCATTGTTTTTTCCTTGAAGTATATTAAAGATCATATTTGATGAGTTACCAGAGCTTTCAAGATTGCTCTGATAAATCCAAGTTTAGACAAAAATTAATCTTGTGCTCAAAACTACCATGTTATTTAGGAAATTAGTTAGATTTGTCAAGAAATGCTTGTCACTATTTTTAATTGGATCTGAAAGTTCCACATCTATTTTAACTTGTCCAATGATATATATCTGTTGATGAATTTGTCAAATTGTCTTGAAATTTTATGGAAAGTGTCCAATTTTAATTTAAGGAGCTGGAATTGCATTTGGAATTGTATTGTCATTGGATCTACCCCGCATTACAGATTTTGACTTTCACTTGGTAGGCCTGCCAGCACACACCTCTCGGCTTCAATCCCATGGTTTGGGCATTCTCTCTACCCTAGCTTCCACACTTCGGCCCGTGAGATGAGTGGCCCTAGGGCCATCTCACAAGCCAATTTGGAGCCCAAACCCTTTGGGCATTAGTTCAGCAGCCTTAAGCCCGAGCCCTTTAGCTCCTAGAGCTTAGCCTAGGTTCGAAATCTACCTTTTAGGCCTAGCCCTCAAGCCCTTCTTTAATATTTAGGCTAGCCCATCCTTTTTTAAGGTAATTAGGTTTAGCCCACCATTTTGAAATAAAATCCATCTCACTTCTTTTTTAACTTTCAGCCCACTTTTAATTAAAAAGGGGCCATGCATGTTAATAAAAGGCCATCATATTTTCTATATTGCATTTAAATCCATACTTTCTCATATTTGCTTTGTGGCACATCATTTTCTCATATTTACATGCCATGTCATCTACTTTGTCATATTTTCATTTTGACCTAAAACTTTCCCATATTCATGTTTTGACCCTATATTTTTCCCAAAATTTCATTTTGACCTGAAACTTCCTATATTCATATTTTGACCTCAATTTTCCCCAAAATTTCATTTTGACCAAAAAATTTCCAAAATTTCGTTTTGACCCCAAATCTTTCTAAAATTGCTATAAAGCCTTTCAACTTTTCAAAAATTATGGAGAGGCCCTCATCCCTTTTGGAAAGTTATTTGGAAGCATTCAAATAGTTTCCAAGGTCTTTTAATCATATTCAAATCCACCTTTTGCTTGTCTTTATTTAAGGCAATTTCATTGCAACTTGTTTGATGTTTGATTACATGCTATGCTTGAGTGCTTTTTAGCCTTAATAAATTGTTTATGCCTTGATGCTATGTTTTGTGTATTGTGTAGGGTGTGGATCTTGTTTTTTTTTGGACAAGGTTCACATCCAAACACCCAATTTTGATAAAGAGTTTGGCTTAGAGTCTTATTTGCATTTTTATGCTTCTTTGGCCTTTTTACATGCTTTTGTGTTTTCCTTTTCTTAGATCCCTTATCTTGTGATGCTATGTTTGGATGTTCCATGCTTAGATTCATGTTCATCTTTAGATCCATGCTTGCTTGCTTAGATTTCGCTTCTTGCATCTTTACATCTGACCTTCAACTCATTAGGCAACCATTTTGGCCTAAACTTGTAAATAAAATTAGGAATAAAATTAAAATACTCCAAGGCTAGGGCTTTAAAATTTTTGTAATTTTTTTCTACTATAACTCCAGTTAAGATCCGGTCTAGTTGTTTCCAATAGATTTAGTGCAGCTTATGTGCTTATTCATGTGGGATGTAACTGTTATTTCCAATCCTTTACCCCCCAAAAAAATATGTTATCTTAAATCTGAATCAACTTCCTCCATAATACAACCTTGTACAAGCCATCTTTCTTTCAGCCATTTAAAAAAAAAAATCAGAATTAATGGAAACAAGAGTGTGGAATACAAATTTCAGTTTTAGTTCCAAGATAGTTCCAAGATACAATGTAGTGAGAAGAAATTTCCTGACACTTAACAGAAAACGCAAGCCTTTCAAGATTTCTTCTGCAAAACAAAATTCATGGAAAATTAATTAAACCTGTGCACTAGAAAATTAGGTTTCACATTTTAAAATTTGTTTAGCAGTCACTAACCTCTTCTACATTAGTAGCTAGTGAAGAACTTTCATCTCCTGATAGATTCAAAGCAATGCAGCCCGATCACAACAAATATGATATTTAGCATCAGAAAGCCTGACATGCCATGATCTCTTTTCATCCCTAATAGATTCAAAGAGCAATGCAGCCTGATCAAATTAAACATATGTGATATTTAGCATCAGAAAGCTTGACATGCCAAGATCTCCTTAAGTATGTGAATGCAAATACCCAATTTCCATCAACATAACTTAAATTTGTAAATGACCACCACAGGGTGTAGCTTGATGGTAAGAGTCCTCGAATTGCTTTACTTGGTGAGTGGTTCGAACAATAGTCCCAGCAAGGCCCCAATAATATACGTAATATTATCCATTACCGTCACGTGGCGTGGGATCAATAGGTCCACACTAGAGACTCTTTTTTTTCGTTTAGCCAAAAAAAAAAAAAAAATCAAATTTGTAAATATAGATACAGACATCAATATCTATTGAAATCACAAACTGGTGTGACCATAGTGACACTCTACCTACTAGACCCGAGCCTGCGAAAATATAGAGCAATTTCCCAGGAGCTTCCCATTGTGGGAATCAAACTTGGGGCCTTCCTTAGAAGTGAGCCCATGACCACTAGACCAACCACTCCCAGTGGTAAGCAAATGATAATTTTGTTCCAATCATTTACTTATTTTTCATTCTCTTAGTTAAGCCCATTATAATTGCATAGTTACCAAATCTTCTTACAGGCTTTTTGTAACACAATTGATAATACATTTTTTTATAGTACTATCAACTTTTAATATTTTAGAAAAAAGACCCAATTATTTGTTTATTTATAATTTATTAAAATAATAAATTTTGATTACATTGACAATAAATTTATTTCTCAACTAATACTTCTTGGTGCTTCAATTGAGACATCTTCAAATATCCTAACCCCATTGTAACTATTGAATTATACTTCATCTTATGGTAAGTAAAAACAAAAAAAAAAAAACAAAAAACCAAAAAAAAAAAAAAAAAAAACCAATAATGAATTGAAAAAGAATCCTTGTCATTCTAGACAAGTTTTATTTTATTTTTTTTTTATACAAAATTTATCACATCATATCATAGAAAAAGAAACTCATGAAATTGTCTCTATTTAAAACTCACAAAATGAATTGAAATGAATCGAAGTGGACTAAAATACCAAAATGGATTGAATAGACCAAAATGGACTAGAATAGACTGAAGTAGATTGAATAAGACAAAAAATGAACCGAATATCTATAAACTCATTCGTATTATGCTTGGTAAATTGATTTGGTCCACAACAATTTAAAGATGAACATGTTGTTATTAGTATTATATGACTAATGGACACTAAGGCACCTTTTTGAAAAAAACTAAATTGAATCAATCACATATTCAAGAGATTAATTAAAATCAAACGAAGCCTAAATTTAAGGGACCAAAATTGAAAAATTCCAGGAAAATTGTTACCTTTTTTTAATTTCAAGAACCAAGTTCAAACTTTTTAAATTTATAGGCTCAAATTGAATTCATCCCAATTTTTCAAAAAGCCTAAAATTATAAATTATCCTTTAAAAAAAAAATTCTCAAATAATAATAAAGAAAAATAGATATATTATAGTACAAGATTTTAACTGGATTGTTCATTTTCTATTATGATGTGGATCATGTTACTTAGTCAAAAGTCTCACGTGGGATTTGGAGCATGCATGGGTTGGCTGCTAAAGCTGCTAAGTGGATAATGGTAGTTAGGCGCAGAAGAAAAAAAGTTACACATTGCTACGCTCATTTCACACTTTGCATTCATTTCATTGGAATTGAAAATAAAATAGAGAAATAAAATTATCCTCTTTTGAGTACTAATTGAACGTCATGTAATCATCATTCTCTCAATTAAAGCAATCACAAGCTTAGATACTTTGATAGTGATGGCTACAAGTAAGAAAAAAAAATGGTCTTTGAATTGGAATTGCAATGACCGACATTCTCTGTCAATGTTTTGGTGGAGATATGACCCAACATGACCCCCCTAATCTCTCAATCTCATTCATCTATTGGATGGTTCTTTAAGTCTTTAAGGGTGTGCAATTGGATTGTCATTATAGCATTTTGAATTATTCAAGTTATTAATTACATGAAAACTCACATGGGTTTTCCCCTATAAATATTTTAAGCCAAAGATGATATTTTTTAGGGTCAATGAAATTTGGTAGTTGATTAAACATAGTAATTTCTCTATTCTCTATTGATTATCCTTAAATATGGGCCATTCATGAAACACGAGTAGGGTTTTTTCTCCAAGAAAATCTAGATACTTCTCTCTCACACACACGTCTTGAAGGTTCATGCATTAAGTCTTAATGGGCTCCAATTATAATTGGTCATTCTAGCACACCACAAAGTCTTAAAAAGATCTCTCTTAGGGACTTTCCTTACTCTTCAAATTATAATTTAAACCTATCATTAACTAATACTAAAAGGTTTTTTTTTTTTTTTTTTAGTATGATTACTAAAAGGTTTATTTTTCTAATTCTAATCTTTTCAAATTATGTTCTAATTCTTACACAAGAACAAATTAACGCATTTTGTGGAAAGACTTTTATAAAGAATTATTAGTTTCTTCCAATATCCCAATAGTGGTACTCATTTAACACAGCTTTGGGCATGCCCCATTATTATTTGTAACTTGCACAAACATCCAGTAATTGCTCCATTATTTTCAACTTTTAGGTTTGATTCCACACACTTTATGTGTGCTCCTCCAAAATGATCCCAATGAAAGAGGGAAGGAGAATTCAAAGTAGTGGCCTCCCCTTCACAAGGGCCTATTGTCACACGCTCTTCATTTCACAATAAGGTAAGAGAATAACAAATTTGGACACTATGATAATACTGCCACCATAAACTCTTGCATCCAAATCCATTTAAGAAGGATAGTAACAATCTAGTACTATAACATAGAAAACCTAATTATAAGAAAATTCTTGCAGAAATACAACCTCAAATGTCTGCACATCAACATAACTAACCTTTAATAGGACGATTGGAACATTAAGATTGTGGTATAGGAAATTAACATTTTGCTCAGATCAAGAAGCTCCAACATTGCACTTACCAAATCACCAGCATGCCCCCTTCCCAACTGCCATAAAAAAAACATCATATTTGAAGATTCAAACCATTTCATTATTTAGAGAGAGAGAGAGGGAGTATACTGTTGCTAACAAATCTTTTTAAAGAAAAAACAAAAGGAATTTGATTGTTTTCATAATACACCATTCATGTGCTAACAAACAAGTAAAAACCTAGTCATATTGTCCTATAAAAGGAAGCCAGAAAACAAAATAAAACAAAATAACTTAGATTTGAGACTAAATAAGCCAACCAGCCATATATTTACTTGTCAACCTCATCAATCTAAACAAGAGGGTTACGTGTTCCACATTTTTTAGGCACTGCATCATTTTTCCTAGCATAGCACGCGATGCCCCTGAAAATAAGTTTAGAAGTTCATATACAAGAAGCATAGTTTCATTGTACACAGAATTTTTGTGTTAGTGTAAACTGTAAATAAATGTTTAATTACCCTGATTTCATCAACATCAAATAATACTCCAAATAGAAATCCAAAACAACTTGTGATTCAAGGCAAGGGCAATTGAACAACCTATGCTCGTTTTGCCCACCATTGGTGGGCGAGAGAGACATATTATTTTTCTAGTAGAAAAATATCAATAAGGACTTTTATAAAGAATTTTTAGTTTCTTCCAATATCCCAATAGTGCTACTTATTAAACACATCTTTGTAAAAAACTATCAATTTGATACTTGTTTTTATAACATCTCTAGCTTCAATTGTTTTTTTTTTTTTTTTTAATACTAATACTACTATAACCATGCCAAAATCATGAAATACTAACCACATTATTTGCATATTAAATACCTTTCGTGCAAAATGGGGTCACATTTCTATGATGATTTTTTATATGTGGAGTATTTTAAATGTAAATAAAAAGTTTTAAAACTTGAAAATTTTAAATGGTGTCTTTTCAATTGAATGCCTCAATTCAGTTTAAAATAACTTCCTTTCAAACATAGCTCAAATTCACAATTCACAAAAATAGGGCCTAGTCAAGGGTCGACTAGATACATTTTGGGGCGAGAAGCAAATATAAAATATATTTTTACTTAATATTTTATAAGATAGACATGAATTTTAAAAAATCCAACCTTTTTATATAATTTAATACATTAATTAGTTTATTTTCATATATTTATAGAACATATTTTAAAACTTTTAATTCTAAAAATATTGAAACATTTAGTATCAAAATAAATTTCATATTTTAGATGGTTAGTTTCTTTTGGCAACGTTGGACTTCAATGATTGAACAATGTATTTCAATAATGATCCCGTCTTGAAAATATTGATATGTTTTTTTTTTTTTGATAGAGAGAGAAAAGAAGAGTAAATTTTTGGATGACTAAAAATTTTTAAACTCTTAAACTACCGCAAACATAGTGAAACATATTCATAAAATGTTGAACATTTGAAAAAATTATAATATTTTAAAAATAATTTATATTTATTAAATTTTTGATCCTTAATTTTAAAATTTTACATGATAAAACAGGAGAACCATACAATTTCACATAAGACAGATAGACAAGACAAACTACAAGTTAATAGAATATTTTTCCCCCTAAGTGAGAGAACTTAATTTTTTATGTTATTATTTTTTTTGTAATACTATAAGAAAAATAGAAATAATATATTCTATTTTAGGGGGCAATCTTCCATTTTAGGGCATTAGGCCATTGCCTAAATGATCTAATGATTGAGCCGCTTTTGTTCTTATGTATTCCACACTATTCAATCCACGTATCATTGTTTGAGCAAACAAGAACAAATAGAGGAAAGAAGAGGATCATTAGAAGGTGCCATAACAATTGAGATGCAAACAAATATTTATGAGAGCAATGTTATTACTTTCAGTCATAGGAATTTCCTAAGTGCAGAAAATAGAATTCCTTTTTTTTTTTTTTTTAAAGGAGAAAAGCATATTATCATTGCCATAAGAAAAGGAGTACAACAAAGCCCCAGCCAACAACATTCAACCCAGACCAGAATTTATCAGATAATCTAAAAAAGGTGGAGAAACACCTTTCCAAATACAACTGACATTATTACATTTTGCATATTGGGCCAGTTCATGGGCAGCCTTGTTGGAGTCCCTTTTCACATGTCTGAAAGAGCAACTCAAGAAGCTTGATTTTGCAAGCTGAATCCCTTGGATCAGGTGGCCAGATTCACCACCACAGAGGTCAAGAGAAATGGCTTGAATTACAGAGGAAGCATCGGATTCAAAGATGGCCAACTGGACAGCCATTTCTCGAGCTAAGAGAACACCTTGCTCCATAGCAAAGAGCTCAGCCCATTCAGCTGAAAGTGCACTGGTAAAGCTTTACTAAGGGCTGCAACCACAGCACCATTAGCATCACGGATGATTACTCCCACTCTTGACACCCCGTGACCATCCAAAGACGACGCACCATCCACATTAATTTTGAAAAAGCCTGGAGGAGGCGCCTCCCAGCCACCATTTGATGGTTGCTTCTTGGACAAGCACATCGGGTTGGCTTCCCTGAAGTCTTCAACAACCCCCTTCGCCATTTCCCAGACTTGCAGAGGGGAGAGACCACGCTCATAATGGACAATCTGATTTCGGTTATGCCATATAGACCAAGAAATTGCAAAAAAATATTCCATTGAAATCCCATCAAAGTTTGAACTAATTTGGTGCACTAGACCCGTGAAGTCTTTCGCATTCAGCAGCAAGTTTAAAGGGCAATCTTGGCAAAGTGACCATATAGAAAAAGCAAAATCACATGAGACTAAAGCATGTAGGAGGCTCTCAGGCTCTTCCCCACAAACAGGGCATTCAAAGTCAGTCTTAATACCTCTTTCCACCATCTTTACATACACCGGGAGCCCATCCACACAAGCTCTCCAGGAGAATATTTTGATTTTTGCAGGGAGTTTCAGCTTCCACAAAATTTTCCAAAGAAGAGCATTTGAGTCTCCGGAAGAGCATTCCTCAATATCAGTACCATCTTGTAGATTGGCAGCTATGTGATAAGCACTCTTGACAATGAAGACACCCCTTTTGTTCCCAATCCAAATAAGATTGTCCTCCGGTAAATTCTGACTTAGAGGAATTTTCAGAATAGTGTCCGCTTCAAAAGGCAAGAAGAGCGCCCTTACAACATTAGTTTTCCACCACTTAGTCTCTTGATCAATGAGAGAGGAGACCATGGGAAAGTCATCAAAGTCCCTGCGAGGGGTGATGACTTTGTAAGTAGAAGGGGTAGGGAGCCATTTATCCTCCCAAATGTGTATTAACCGCCCATTTCCCACTCTCCAACGAGTTCCTTTCTTAAGGACTTCGAGACTATTAAAAATGCTTCGCCATGTATAAGAGGGGCTGCTGCCTAGACTTGCATTAAGGATGTCATCATAGGGGAAATACTTGGCTTTAAGCACACGTGTAGCTAGGGAAGAAGGGTTAGTAAGAATCCTCCAAGCCTGTTTTGCAAGTAAGGCAAGGTTAAAAGCCTGCAAGTTCTTGAAGCCCATCCCTCCACTAGATTTAGGCTTGCACATTTTCTTCCATCCAACCTAGCCTATCTTGGTCTCTTGTTGTTTTTGGCCCCACCAAAAGCTTCTCATTTCTCTTTCTAGGTCGTCACATAGACACTTAGGAAGAAGGAAACAACTCATCGTGTAAGATGGGATTGCTTGAGCCACCGCTTTAATAAGAATTCCCTTACTCCCCAAAGAGAGTAGCTTACCCTTCCAACCCGCCAGCTTCTTGCAAACCTTCTCCTTTATCTCTGCAAAAACAAGCTTTTTTGAACGACCAATGATGGAAGGGAGGCCAAGGTAGTTTGTGTGGCGAGAATTAGTCATAGGTCCCAATATGTTTAGGATTTCATCTTTGAGCTCCTGAGAAGTGTTTGGGCTGAAAAAGATTGAAGATTTCTCAGTATTGATCTTTTGCCCTGACGCGGCTTCATAAGTTTTGAGAATTTCCTTCAACTTATTGCATTCAGTACCATTGGCCCTACAAAAGAGAAGACTGTCGTCCGTGAAGAACAGGTGGTTGATTCGTGGGGATCCTCGACATATGGATATGCCATTTAGTTGCTAGTTCCGAGCTGCTTCATTTATGAGAGCTGAGAAACCTTCAGCACACAACAGGAATAAATAAGGAGACAATGGGTCTCCTTGCCTGAGTCCCCTGGTAGGCACAATGCTTCCATGAACCAAGCCATTAATGATAACTGAGTAGGTTACTGAAGTTAGGCACTTCATCACCAGACCGATCCATGACTCATTAAAGCCCATCTTCCTCATTACCACTTCCATGAAGGACCATTCAACCCTGTCAAATGCTTTGCTCATATCTAGCTTAGCCGCCATAAAACAATCATTTCCATTCCTTTTGTGTTTTAGATAGTGCATAATTTCATAAGCAACTAAGATATTATCAGTGATGAGCCTATTAGCCACAAAAGCACTTTGATTTTCTGAAATGATAAATGGCAGAATTGCTTTGAGACGATTAGCCAAAGTTTTTGAAATCAACTTATATATCACATTGCAAAGGCTAATTGGCCTAAAATCAGTCATCCTTTGAGGATTCTTATTTTTTGGCACAAGGATTATATTAGTTCTATTAATTTCAAAAATAGATATGCCATGATTAAGAACATTTAGAACTAAATTTGATACATTAGTGCCTACTATGCTCCAATACTTTTGAAAGAAAAGCGCGGACATACCGTCAGGGCCAGGAGACTTAGTTGGGTGCAACTGCTTTAGGGCAGCAACAACTTCATCTTTGGTGAAGCCTCTGGTTAGCTCCATGTTCATTTCTTCAGTCACCGTGACCGGGATGAGATCAGTCACCTTCTCAATATGGCTCGGCAAGGAAGTGGTGTATATTTCTTCAAAATAGGAGATAGCGGCTCTAGCAATACTATCTTGATCACCACACCAATTCTCAGACTTATCCCAGATACCCAAGATACTGTTTTGTTTCCTTCTTTTCGAGGCTCGGGCATGGAAAAATTTCGTATTCCTGTCTCCCTCTTTGAGCCAGTGAGCCTTTGAGCGCTGACACCAGTAAGTTTCCTCACTGTCTAGAAGTTCATTAATTTCTCTCCTAGTCTGATTTATTTCATCACCCAGCAGACCATCCCTATTTGCTTGAACCAAAGAACTTAGACGTTTTCTTTTCTCTTGAATTTTCTTCGGAACTTGACCAAAAGTAGTAGAACTCCAAGCTTTAAGATCAGCAGCACAAGCATTTAAGGCAGCAACCATACCTTCCGACGTATTTACATTGCCCACACTACACCAGGCCGCCTCAATAATATCCTTACATTCTTCGTTTTTAGCCCACATGGCCTCAAAATGAAAGCGTCTTGTGCGGGGCAACTTTGGAGCTCTAGGGTCAGCAATGTACAAAGCACAATGATCTGAAAAAGAATCCACCAGGTGGTTAACTCTTACCTCACCAAACATATCAATCCAATCACTAGTTGCAAAAGCCCTGTCCAACCTCAAATACATTCTGCTGTCACCAGACTGCATATTGCACCAGGTAAAATCTGTCCCCAAATAGCCCAAGTCATTGAAGCCACAAAGATTAACAACTCCCCGAAATCTATCCATCTAACTTTGACATCTTGCTAATCCACCAGACTTTTTTTCCATTGATAGTATTTCATTGAAATCTCCATAACAAAACCAGGGAAGCTGAGATTGATTTTTTAAATATGCAAGTAAATCCCAAGATTTTTGCCTCATGTGAGTTTGGGGGTGACCGTAAAAACCGGTGAGCCTCCATTTATAATTTGAGCTTTCCTCCGTAACAACTGCATCAATGTGGTATCTGCCATAGCTTTTAATCTCCAAGTTTATCTCTCTTGACCATAAAAGAGCCAAGCCACCGCTACGCCCTTGACACGGAACAAATAGCCCATTCGCAAATCCAATTCTTTCCTTTATTCTCTCCATTCTCCTCTACCTTACCTTAGTCTCTGACAGGAAGACTATTTTGGGATCCCAACATCGCACCAAATCGTGCAATGCTCGAACTGACCGGGGGTTCCCAAGCCCCCGGCAGTTCCATCCTAAAGAATTCATGGCTCTCTGCGGTGCTGCAATGCAGCCACCGTCGATAATTTTTCTTCCTCATTGACACTTCCAACAACGTCCATACATTTCCTTTTCCTGGTTGTGTTTTCTTCTGCTTCTGCCAAGAGCATGGCTAATTGACGTTTTGAGCCTACATTTGGACCTTGGACTTGTTTTTCTTTACCTTGGGCCGAACCTTTTTCTCTTGCTACTTTCTTTATACGGTATTTCTTCTGCGGGCTTTTGATAGCTATTTAGGCTGTTGCTTGTTTTTCATTTACTTTAGGAATTTCGGCCCAACAGTTCGGCTTAAGTGGGCTGCTGACCTCAACGTAGCACTCCCCTGTTGAAGTGGGGTAACTTTTACTAAGTGTAACATTACATTCCTCAAACCGAGTCACAGAGTTTGACTTTTCCATTGGGATTGGATCAGATCCCTCTCCATTTAAACCTTCATTTTGTCCCAACACCATACCTTTAGTTACCTTTATGTCCCATCCAAGCCTAGCATCAGCTGCCTGACACATATGAGTGTCTATCACGCCACCATCCTGTCTCTGAGTGGGCTTGTTGGAGGTGTTTGAATTTTGAAAACTTCCAGCATCATTGCTTCCTTCCACATGATGTGCCGGAGTGAAAGAAGGCCGGCCCATAGCAGCGCCACTTTCTCCATTTCCTCTGCCGTCAGTTTCATCTTTTTGATTGCTGCTTGAAAAAAACTTTTGCCTTGCATTTCCTCCTTTGAAATTTACATTTCCTCCTTTAAAACTTCCATTTGCTCTTAACCATTCCCCATATTGCTTTGAAGTACCTTGTTGGTCTATAGGAGCCTGACAGTGTTTATCATCATGGCCAAGCATTCCACAAAAGAAACAAAATGTTGGAAGTCTTTCATATCTAAATTGAATCCAGAATTTCTCACCATCTTTACTTACAACATTTCCACCTCTACGGAGAGGTTTATCTATTGGAATATCCACTCTAATGTGCATGAATTTGGCTTGATCTGCTTAACATGCCCGTCTGTCTACTTCAATTAGGCGTCCCAAGCTTCTTCCAATATCTTGCCCAACCTCCTCTGACATAAGCTCAAATGGTAGTCCCCACAGCTGTACCCAAAAGGGAGAATGAGTGAAGACTATATTTTTAACAGTGAGGCCCTTCTTCCATCTACAAAGGAGAAGCAAATTGTTCTCAAAGTTCCATGGCCCACTATTTTCAACCCAATCTCTCTGATAACTGGAGCTAAACTTGAATTGTAAAATATTGCTTCCTACTTCAACTATTCGTAGCTCTGACCCCATCTTCCAAGCTGCTCTTAAAGTGCTTTTCAGAGCTCTTAAGTTTTGCTGTCTATCTGAAAGAAGTCTTCCAAACAAGCTTAACGAACACTCTTCTAGAAGGTCATCACGGCTTCTTACTGTTATTTGTATTTCCTCATTTTCCTCTTTAGTGAGTCGAAGGTTTTGTAGCTCTTCAACCACTGCTTGCTCCATCGAGAAAGAAGTGCTTTGAGGGGGGTGAATATTCCCATTGAGGGGAGCAGAGATCTCTTCCAGAAGGGAGAGAAGTGAAAGGCTCTTACAGGGTGAAAGAGAGAAAGGAGCTCCTACGAGGGAGAGAGAGAAACGATTCAGAAAATAGAATTCTTAGAAGTTTACAACTATAAGAGGTTATAAAGTGAGATTATATTGTAGAGAAGCCATGACTCATTAGTGGGACACATACACACACACAAGCTACCTAGATTCTCTTTCCAAAAAGAGTCAACACAAAAAGAAAGTAAACCAACCCACTTTCTAACAGGTTTCAGTGAAGGACCCAAGGATCCAAATGTGAGTGATATTAGGAAGATCCATATGAAAGAAAGGGAACTTGTCAAGTGCCACTCATGGCTTATAATTATTACTCATGCAAAGCACTTTAGTCTACTAGTACAAAGATTTGGATTTTTAGCACGTGCCATAGAAGATAGAACCATTGCAATTGTCTCTCTGCTTTTCTCTTTTTAAATGATAGAAGTACTTGATTGCAAATGAAACCCCAATCTCTCTCACATGGACCTACTTGGCTGCTGCTTCAAGCTTTTTCCTTTCAATCCAATTGTGACAGGGATATTTTTTGAGAGAGGGAGGGAGAGAGAGATTACATGATAAAGGGACAAAAGCACAAAAACTGAAAATGTTGATGGACGTTATTATTATATATTTGTAGTCTTTGAATGATGACTAGCCCTTAAGAATCAAATAACACGCATGGAAGTGGAAAATGAGGCGCTGAACAATGATGAACTCTAACGGTCTGTTTAGTTAGGAGAGATAGAAAACTGGGAGGATAAAAAATGCAATTTGTACAAAAATAAATTTACTCTCATGCCTTTGTTAAATAAAAATAAAATAAAAGTAACAAATGAGAGGGAAACAAAAAACTGATGAACCAAAAAATTGAAACCAAAAAAAATGATTTTTTTTTTTTTTGAATGAATGAAAAGTACTTGAAAAAGACTACAACCTAAGAAGAAAAGTAGAAAACCAAAGGAAACCAAAAAAAAAAAAAAAAAACAATTGCATGAGGGCTTTCGCATGGTTTGAACTTTGCATGGGGGCTTTTTGGTCCTAATTTTTTGTAATGGTTTTCTCTTCAATTTTATCATCAATTCAATAAGAAAATATTTTAGTGGGCCTAGGAAGAAAATACCCAGGCCCACCAATTCTATCCTCCCATTCTCTCCAACCAAATACTCATAAAATCAATTATCTCTCCACTTTTTTTCCCCATTTTTATCCCTCCTAAAATCTCCCCAATCAAAACAAACCCTAAGTTATAGGAGAGGGAGAGTGATATTTAAATAGTAAATGCAAAAATAAACACACAAATCTAGCCAAATCTTCAATCAAAATATCAAAGAGCCTCTCAATAATTCTTTTGCTATAGTAAATAAGATATATATATATATATATATATACATACATACATACATATATATATATATATATGTATATATAGTTATTAATGAGTTCCACGCATGACCACTTTGCAAAGAATGTATTAGAGCACTAAAATTAGGTGTGTCAAATGCTAAATTTTAGCATTTGACACACCAAATGCCAAAAAAAAAAAAAAGGTTCATGAGGTGTTTCAAATGCTAACAGTTTTAGCATTTTTAGCAGAATTGCTACAGTTCAATTGTATTGATAGAATTGTATTGTAGCATGTTGTATAGTTAAATAACAATTTTTTATTCTCTATTAAATAACAATTGTAATGTAGCATGAGGTGTTTCAAATTAAATAACAATTTGTACTAGTAGACTTGCAATGTAAAATTGCTAGGGTACAATTTTTTTATTGCTACAATACAATAGTTGGGTTCTTTATTTATTTACTTATTTATTTTAATGTGATGCAATGATAAAATAGAAGATCTAATGTATAGCGTATTGTAAAATGATATGCTAAAATTGATAAAGTAAGTTTTGGTAAAATGGCATTTGGCATAGCAGGCTTGATGCTGCTCTAAGAAAAAGAAAAAGAGGAAAAAAAAATGCATCCATTTTGAGAAACTACCTATATATAGAAAAAGACCCTTTAGCTGGGCTCTACTTTTCTGTTTTTGTTCTCAGCCCTTCACCGTAATGGGCCAGGCTTACCCAAAACCTTCAGAATTTGAAGGAGAAAGAGGCACTACCGGCAACAGAAGCACCAATGACAAAGACACTCAATATATGTATCTTTAAGTACGATCATCGACGAGGTTCAAAGAAAGAGGGTTGAGCAGTTGCTAAAGAATCAATCCAAAACTGAAATAGATGTTAAGCTGAAATTTACATACGCAACACTTATGCTAGTCCAGATGACACAGTAGCTCATTTGTGTTGGGGATTTCCAGGACCTAAAGACAAAAATTCTGGACAAAAGACAACAAGTACCAACAAATTTGGTAAGTGCATAGTAGAAAGTTCTTGTGAAATCATTGTTACACAAAGAAATGTTCAGAGTGGATTAACTTGGAACAAAGAACCTCAATGAAAGAGGTCCCCCCACCAAAATAGGACTAGATAACTTGGGCTAAAGGGGTTGTACTATTCCCCCTAGTTCAACAATTAGAAGTACTTCAGATGTTTTATCATCAGTTGGTGTCTAATGTTTTTCACTCAAGCTATGTTCCAAAAAAAAAAAAAAAAAAAAATCAGTGTAACTTATTTCTTTTTCAGCTACCACAGATGTCACTTTAAAATTATACTTCTTTCAAATGGGTGATTCCAATGTACACGAAGTAAATAATGGTGCATCATGTGTGTAAAGGAGAGAGATTCTTGAAGAGAGTAGAAAATCTTACTGATTACCAAAGGCTTCTGATTTTAAAAAACAGTTACAAAATAATTAGCACCTATAATATATATACACTGAAAACAGAGGCCAAGTTTCCCGCCTAAATAACTAACTAACAAACTTTCAACAATACAACCAATCAATGCTTGACACTTGTTTCCTTCAGTCAATGCTAGACAGCTGTTACTGATTTCTTCTTTCTTCTTTCACAGTCACGTGCAATGCCTTTGCCACTTTCTGTTATTTTCTTCTTCACTTCACACGTGCTGCTACTGTTCATTTTTTTTTTTTTTTTTTTGGATAGGAGTTCACTTCTTTAACTTTAGCACTCCCCCTCAAGTCCTGAGCTGTGAGATCAGTGACTTGAAGTGAAGCATTTCCCTTCAATTGTCTTGGCACAAATATATCCTTCAATTCCAGCTTTTCTGACAGCTTTGTGAAAGAACTAAAATCCAAAGCTTTAGTAAAAGTGTCAGCTACTTGAGCATTTGTGGCCACATGAAAAGTCCATAAACTCATTCATATCATGCTTGGTAAATTGATTTTGGTCCCTAAAATTTTAAAAATGAACAAGTTGATTCTTTCATCTAATTATTTATTAGTATTACTAGACTAATAAGGCTCTTTTTTATTTTTTATTTTAGGCTTAGTAAAATAATGTTTAAAAGTAAGATAGAGATATTGTCCTAACTTTTAGGATTTTGATAAAAGTTTGAAAGCCTAAAAGTTAGAAACTCTTTTAAAATAGTAACCAATTTGTGTTTTTAAATTTAAGATTATTCAACAAGCACTTAAAGAGTCATGAGAAGGGTCTCTCTCGATCTCTCTCTCTCTCATCTTGAAGGTTCATGCATCTATACTACTATTTAAGAGACTTTCCCTGTTTAGATTACACATTTTTTAGTTCGAAAATATCCATACACTCCTATGTTTAAGTAGAGACAAAATTAAAGAACAATCTAATAAAAATGCAACTCTAACTCTCACTAATACATTGCCTAAAATACCCTCATCATACCCACTTACAAGTTTTCAACTAACGGGGATAAATATGTAAATTAAAACTCTTACACTTTAAGACCCACAAAAAGGCTGTTTCTTTTTATTTTGGCCTAGAATTAAACACAAACTCCTTTTTTGGGTTTTTTTTTTTTTTTTTTTTGGAATTTATGGTATTTTTATTAAGGAATTAAGCTACTTGGATGAGAATTAAGATATTGGATAAGATTCGATTTGAGAGCCTCACAGACAAAATCAACAAGACTCTCTCTATTTATGCGTGCAGACACTTATATATTATTCTTCTCTATTTTGGTCCAAGAACTTAATATTTAATGTGATTTTAGATTGCTAACACTTTTTCTGGTTTTTGGGTTATAGATTTGGTGAACAATTTGGGTACAATTGCGAGGTCTGGGACCAAGGAATTTATGGAGGCATTGTAAGCTGGAGCGAATGTGAGCATAATTGATCAATTTGGTGTTGAGTTTTAAGGGAATTAAGTTGCTTGAAGTGGTAATTTACGCTACTTTTTTTAGAGGGTATTATTATATATTTGATGTATCAGGTTAACGATTACCCAATCTAAACCTCACATGAAGTGATGTTATCTAAGAAATTGTTGTAAAAAAATTTCTTTTGTAACATAAATTATATTTATCATTTGTATAATTCTACGTGAAATTCAATTTACTTTTTTTTTTTTTATAATTATTTATTTACTACTCCATAAAAAATGTTATGTACCTTTTCTCAGTTTTAAGGGTAGTTGATATCTTTGAAATTTAAACTCTTTTTAACTTTTGTTATGGATGTGTAGTATGTGGCTAACTATTACGATTAAAACACTACATTTTAAGATTAAAATTGATCCTTTTACCGTAAAATAAATATATTTGAAATTTATAGGCTTTTTCACTTTTGTTATGAATGTGTAATAAGTGGCTAACTTTTAGGATTAAAACAGTGCATGTAGTTAACCACAAATGTGTATTGTTTTTAAACATTGAATTTGAAAAAAAAAAGGGGTGGCTAGGTAGTGTTTCTTGGATAAAAGGAGGAATTTTTTTAAAAAAAATAGTTTAATCCAAAATTTTTAAACATATAGTTTTTTCTTTTTTTGATAAACTTTTAAATAAAGATAGGGTCACACCAATTCCCCACGTTAATCTTTTAAATTTCCCTAAAATTTAGCTTTTTATTTTCTTTCAAAATCAGATATGTTAGTTCCTAAATTTAAGGATATGGTTGGAGAAGTTGTAGTAGTGGTTTTATAGTAGGAGTCTCTCTCTCTCTCTTCTTTTTTTTTTTTCTTTTTCTTTTTTTTTTTTACATAAGAAAACGTGAGTAAGGAAAGTGAAGTTTAAAAAAAACTAAAAAAAAAGATAAATCTTGATAAAAGAAAAAAAAAAAGAGAGAGAGAGAGAGAGAGAGAGAGAGAGAGAGAGAGAGAGAGAGAGAATGTGAGGTGAGTTTACTTTGAAAACTAATAGAAAAGTTGTCCTATTTTGTAGGGAGTTAGATATATATTTTTACCCAAGTGTCCTTTAGTTTTGTCTCTATTTAAATTTGAGGATCACAGCAATTTCCCATGTTAATCTTTTAAATTTCCCTAAAATTTAGCTTTTTATTTTCTCTCAAAATCAAATATCCTAAAAATTAGGTTTTCTATTATATTTCTTGTAGAGTTAGGATTCGTGGCCCAAGCCCAAAACAATGAATTTGTAGAGTATGGGTGAAAGAGCTAGGTTGATTATGGGATCAACAACAACGAATCACAACCCTCAAGCACAAACCAACATGAATCTATACATAAAGAATGGATATCCGAAGAGTTATATTATTGATTATGTGGTGAATACAGATCTTAGGGCTACAGTAAAACTCTTATTCTTTTCCTCCTCCCTCCTCGTTAGGAGCTTCTTTTCTTTATATAACCTCCCTTCTTCTCATCTCCATCGTCCACTTGTACATCATCCGTGAGTCTACTTGAGTATATGTCATGTCAAGTATCTCCTTTAGCTCTGTGTGAGTGGCGGTAGGTGAGGATACACTGTTCAAGGGTCTTCTACACATAAATGAGGCAAAAAAAGTTGCTGCAGAGCATTAAATACAGTGGTAGCAGCTTTCCTTTTAGATATTTCTTCATCCTTATCGTCTCCAAGTGTACTCAGAGCTTATCTTGATCAGGAGGAGTCCTCGGAAGATCATCTTGACCTTTTATACGTTCAATTGATCCATACTATTCGCGTCAGAGGAATATAACCTCTTCGGACAGAAGGCGACCTCTTCGGATTGTAATCACTTTTCTCTCTGGGGGTCCCTCTTCCAGATGGGCCTTGCCCTTACCATCTCCTTCTTCTCGGACGCATAGTAATCCTTATATAGGCTCTCGGCCCACTATGTTAGATTGAGTCTTTTTCCCCCCACATTTCTTTTTCAGGTTTTTTTATTATTTAAAATTCTGTACAGATGAAGGTGTTTACATATTATGGAGATTGCATTTTTCACGTGGTAGTAGTTATGATTTTTAATTTTTAAAATAAACATGAAAAAAATGGAAAATTATTTTGTGAGAATTAAATAATAATAAAAGTAATCGGCAATTTTTTCTAAATCAGGAATATTTTGTTTGGATAATATAATATATTGGCAAGTGGAATTTGAATTTGAATGATGATTTTTTAATGATAATTTGATAATTGGAAAGATTGATTTGAACATTGAACATCTCCATTAAAATAGAATAACTGATGTAGGTTACCGTGGGATAAGGATAAGGTATTTTTAAACTTTTAATTTGAAAAAATAAAATAAAATAAAAAAGAGGCCGGGTTGGGATTTTTTTTGGATTGAACGTGGGATAATTTTATGTTTTTTTTTTTTCCCCCTCAAAATAGGGGTAGCTTTTTTTGGATAAAACGTATGACTTAAAGAAATGTTATATACATTTTTCTCAGTTTTAAAGGTTATTGATATATTTGAAATTTAAACTCTTTTTAACTTTTGTTATGGATGTATAGTAAGTGGCTAACTTTTAGGATTAAAAAACTAAAATTTTGGATTAAACAAAAATTGATAAATGTTGTTAAATTTTTTTTTTAAAAGAACAACAACAGCAAAAATAACGTGTATCTCCTGCCATAAAATTTAAAATTTAAGCTTTTATTTACTTATGTTATGGATGTGTAGTATATGACCAAATTTTAGGATTAAAAAAATACATAGAAAAAATGATAAAATTTGAAAAAAAGAACAACATCAACAACACCAAAAAGGAAAAAAAAAAAAAAAGTGGATGTGTAGTTATTAAATTTTAGGATCATTTCAAGAGCATTTCCTTTAACAAAAATCTTATTAATTTACTACTCCATAAAAAATGTTATGTACCTTATAAAATACTAGCCTTTGAGCACGTGCTCACACACGTGTTCAGAGGTTCTTCTATTTTTTGGGTAAGGATTAATTTAGAGCATTTATTATAATTTGAGATTAAGTGGAGTAATGCTAGGGAAACCAAGGGAGTCAATACCGTACTGAAGGCTGTACTGGTTTGGCTAGCGGTACGATATATTTCGGATACCGGTCAATACCGGTGTACTGTTTCGGGTTTACCGCTATTTTTTATATTTATAAATAATATATATATATATATATATGTATTTATGTATATATGTATGTGTGTGTGTGTATATATATATATATATTATAATAAATATAAAAGTTTAACATAAAACATTTTCCTTAATTCAGAACTAATTATTCATGATTTTAGACTTTAGTATCAATTAAAAGAAAAAAAATACAATATAAAAAATAAAAAGCTTAAAAGTTACCATTGTATACTAAAAAAAACAAGTAATACTAATAAGTTAATACAAATAAGTTATCATTTTGCCCTAACAAAAATTCAAAAATAACAAAACTTAAAAAAAAAAAAAAAAAAAATTTCTATACCGGCCAGTACGCTCGGTACCGGCCGGTATTGCCCGAAATTAGCCGGTACGGCTGGTATTTTTTCCGGTACGAAACATGAGGTTATATGTACCGGTTTGCTTGCCGGTATGGTATATACCGGCGATACCAGCCGGTACGGTACGGAATCGACTCCCTTGAGGGAAACACTCATTCTCACACCCAATGCATCAAAGGAAGAATGAAATACAAAACAAATCAAGTTGAAGACACTAAATTTAAAAAAAAAAAACCAATAATGCATATTTAATGTCATAAAATCATCATCAAATTTTGGAAAACGGTAGGTTGCTAATGGAGAGAGAGAGAGAGAGAGAGAGAGAGAGAGATGGTATAGAAAAAAAAAAAAACAATACAAAGTAATAAAAAGTAGAAAAAGAAAACAAACAAACGTCAATTTGTAATCGTTGATTGGAAAACAAAGAGATTGTAAGGATATGTAAAAAATAAAGAGAGATGCTACATCTACAACAATTTTACAACAAATCACAGGTGGTTAGTTGTTATTGGTTCAAATTTGAAACTAACACTAAGATTACTTTTTTGCCTCAACAATAACAACCAGTAACAACCTGCCACTTAAGATTTATTGTAAAAATGTTGTAGACATATCATTTCTCAAAAATAAAATAGAGATTACTATGTAGAGAACATTAAAAACTTTACAGTGTAGTAACATAAACCGTTAAATTCACTTAAAAAATTAAATCAATAATTAACAATTAAATACAATCACAGTACTAAATTTAAATTTAAAACTAATCAAACTCTAACTATGGAAACCATATTAATCATAACTTAAAAAGAGATGTTCTCTAATAGTAGTAGAAATTACATAAGAAATAAAGTTAGAAAATTTAAAAATCCATTTTTTGACATTTCATTTAACCTTATTTATAATATATATATATATATATAATTTCATACACTATTACTTTTGTAGTAGAAATTACATAAGAAATAAAGTTAGAAAATTTAAAAATCCATTTTTTGACATTTCATTTAACCTTATTTATAATATATATATATATATATAATTTCATACACTATTACTTTCGAAAATCTAATGAACAATGCTACCTCTCATTTATCGTCTTTGTTATGCAAATCATCAGTTAGTAAATATATGATAATAGTAAAAAGCATTACAAATGGGATCACTAAAAAATATATATATAATTAATTAGCCACTATCATTATAGAGTAGTAGTCTATAATTTTATGCATCCAAAAAAGTGGAATATATAGAGTTTTCTTAAAGGCATGTGTAAAGATTCACTATATATATATGTGTGTGTGTGTATAAAGGTTTAAAAAAAAAAAAGTATATTTAAGGTTTTTTTAACTTAAAAACTAATGAAAAACCAATGGTTAATAACTAAAATTATAGTATTAATAAAATATTTCATGAGACCATCCTAAAAAAATTATCAAGTGCAACGCGTGGATATGCGACTAGTAATAATAATAATAATAACAAATGAAAAAAGAATTACATAATTCTTACCTGCTGTGATAGATGATGGTGTTAAAAATCTTGATGCCAAAAGGGCATTTGACATTGTATCCTTATTTTCCATTGAGTAAATTGATTCTTTTCTGTGAGCTTAAACTGATCGAATATGTTCAAATTGTCACATATGATTATGTCAGTGTGTAGATGTGGCTGTGTGTGACGTTGGACAAAAGGGGAACTCATCCATGTGTGTTTGTGGTGGGTTAAGGTTTATGGGGTTGTTGAAGAAAGGGTTTTGGGGTTGTATCATGTATTAATAGGTGGTTTGATGAGTTATTTTATTGCTTTTTGGTAGAAGAAAGTATATAGGGGTTTTAGAGTTTTGATAGGAAAAAGAAGGGGCTTGATTTGGGGTTATAAGGAAGAAGGAAAAAGAAAAAGTAGTTTTTATGGTTCTCTAAGCACGGTACCCAAAAGAAGCAGAAGGCTAACATGCCCTCAATACTCAACACGCAATATTTTCATTAATCAACTCCATATACGGAATACATTGAGCACAAATATATATAGACTCTCTCTCTTTCTTGTACTACTAGTATTAGAACTACTAGTAAGAATATGATTCCTTGTTTGACTAGTAAACTAAAAACTTACCAAATGCATAAAATAAAAACAAAGAAGATACTTAGGATCGCTTAGAAAATATTAGACTTAATTAAGCTACCAAAATACCCTTGATTCATAAAAATTACAGAAATTACAGATTTTCCCAACTATGAAATTGACCATAACTTATAGAATAAATGCCCAAATAATAATAAATTATTATAACCGAAGATAGCTGAAGTTCAAATGAAAATGATAGTTAAAACTTGGAGCCAAAAAAAAAATTATTTATAGATATACACACAGAAAGCAAATCAATAATTTCTACAGATAGAGCAAGTTATGGGGCAAATTACCTGTTTTTTGGCGGGAGCCAGTTCTTGGATAGCCTTTCTTTGTAATCTATCATTATTCATTAATGGCTTCTTTAATGGAATCGAGTACTAGAAGAATTTCCAAACTAATTAATTGCAAGAGCAAAAATAAGAGAGAGTTAGAAGCAATCTACCTTCAAAATAAGTAACTAAAACTACAACGTGATTTCTACCTCATGTTGTACTCTATGAAGTACGGGTGTGGATTTGGGTTTCAGGGCGGGTGCGGATGTGGGCGCAGGACTTGGCAATTTTTGAAAAAGTAGGGTGTGGGTGCGGCGGGGTATGTTTACTAATAACTTATTAAATATATTTTTATTTACAAATTATTAAATATATTTTCATATAATGGTAAATTTACACCAATTTAAGAGCAATAATAACTACAAATAATTCATTAATTTCAATTTAAGTTGTTTAACGTACAAATAATTTGACAAATATATAATAAGTTAATAACTAAATAAGAAATCAACTCAATTTTTTATTTTATTTTTTTTTAACATGTATTTCGGCTAGTTTCAGCTGTAATCAGCGTGACTCGGCCTAAATCGACATTGAACTAGTGTGACTCAGCCTAAATCGATGCGAATCGACCCAAACTAGCGTGACTTGATTAAGCTACCAAAATACCCTTGATTCATAAAAATTACAGAAATTACAGATTTTTCCAACTATGAAATTGACCATAACTTATAGAATAAAAACCCAAATAATAATAAATTATTGTGACCGAAGATAGTTGAAGTTCAGATGAAAATGATAGTTAAAACTTGGAGCCAAAAAAAAAAATTATTTATAGATATACGCATAGAGAGCAAATCAATAATTTCTACAGATAGAGCAAGTTGTGGGGCAAATTACCTGTTTTTTGGCGGGAGCCAGTTCTTGGATAGCCTTTCTTTGCAATCAATCATAGTTCATTAATGGCTTCTTTAATGGAATTGAGTGCTAGAAGAATTTCCAAACTAATTAACTGCAAGAGCAAAAATAAGAGAGAGTTAGAAGCAATCTAACTTCAAAATAAGTAACTAAAACTACAACATGATTTCTACCTCACGTTGTACTCTATGAAGCACAGGTGCAAATTTGGGTTTGGGTGAGGGTGCAGGACTCGGCAATTTTTAAAAGAGTAGGGTGCGGGTGCGACGAGATATGTCTACTAATAAATTATTAAACATATTTTTATTTACAAATTATTAAATATATTTTCATATAATGGTAAATATATACCAATTTAAGAGCAATAATAAATACAAATAATTCGTTAATTTCAATTTAAGTTGTTTAACGTACAAATAATTTGACAAATATATAATAAGTTAATTACTAAATAAGTAATCAACTCAAGTTTTTATTTTATTTTATTTTTTTAACATGTATTTCGACCAATTTCTTAGCTAGATTCAGCTGTAATCAGCGCGACTCAGCCTAAATCGACACTAAACTAGCGCGACTTGGCCTAAATCAGCGCTAAACTGGCGCAACTTGGCCTAAATCAGCGTGAATCGGCCCAAACCAGCGTGACTTGGCCTAAATCGGCCTGAATTGGCGCAAATCGAGAAAAAAAAAATGCAAATTGGTGTGCCGAGTGTGAATCGACATGTCGCCGAGTGTCCAGTGTGGGTGCGGCGGCCCTGGAGCCATACCTATGCTTTCTAACTTTTTACCCATCTGCCCAGTAATTAAAGCTCCACAATAGCTCATATCCGCACCTCATCTTCAATTGTAGTTATAAGAATCAAATTTGATGACAACAGAAACAATGCACACCTAGACCAATTTTATTTAAAAAGCTGAGGTACATGGTTCAACTATGAGAATAAGTCTAAAATAACCAAAGCAAAGATCTGTGTGGAATTCTAAAGCACTTTTGATCCAGTTGTTACGTTGCGTATAAATCAACTGAACTTTGGAGCAAATTATTTAAATGAAAAATTCTTTTAACTCAATTATTATGATGTGGCCTATGGTGGATATCACATTTTGGCCTCACTTGATAAATGGTTAAATTACTTCCAGAACTAAAAATTAAACTAAATATGTATAAAAAAAAAATTAAACTAAATATTCATGTTTACATGATTACTTGAAGGTCCTACTCCACTAAGGCCGAGGAACTCTTTGGAAATAATTAAGAGCAAGTCCCTTGGGAGTTGGGACCAAGTCAGTGATGTCACCATCCATGCAAGTCTTTTTTCATTTTACACAAAATTGGTTGATACTTTTTTCTTTTTCTTTTTCTTTTTGTGTTTTATAAAGAGTAAGTCCTTTTTTCTTTCTCCCTTCCTCCTTTGTGGTGTTACAAAACTGGATCTCCAGTGTAGCTTTCAAAATTGGTCCTTTTTTTTTGTGAAAGTTCTATGTTACTTACGTTGGCTTTTTGGCAGGCACCCATGTGAACTTTTGATTGAAGGTAATAAGTGCTTAGGGTTAGGAATTGGGATGAGAAATATATAATAAGTTAATAACTAAATAAGAAATCAACTCAAGTTTTTATTTTATTTTATTTTTTTAACATGTATTTCGGCCAGTTTCTTGGCCAATTTCAGTCGTAATCAGCGCGACTCGGCCTAAATCAATGCTAAACTGGTGCGACTCGGCGCGAATCGACCCAAACCAACACGACTCGTCTTGAATAGGCTTGAATTGGCCCAAACTGGAGCAAATTGGGAAATGAAAACGAAAAAAAAAAAAAAAAAAAAAAAAAAAAAAAAAAAAAAAAAAAAAAAAAAAAAAAAAAAAAAAAAAAAAAAAAAAAAAAAAAAAAAAAAAAAAAAAAAACAAAACAAAACGAAACGTGAATCAGTGTGTCAAGTGCGAATCGGCGTGTCATCGAGTGTCCGGTGCGGGTGTGGCGACCTTGGAGCCGCACCCATGCTTTCTAGGTTGTACTTGTACATCGCTTGGACCCACACCATTCCTCTCTGTTTGGCTTTGTTGAAGCTCATTTCTTGTTTGGCTTTTTTCACCACCAATACACCTCTCCTCCTTCCTGGAGCTCTTCAATGTCGAAAACGTTTCAAACGCCCTAAAACAAATAAGAAAACAAGTTAGAGAGAGAGAGAGAGAGAGAGAGAGAGAGAGAGAGAATATGGAAGAAGACTAGAAGAGTAATGCTCAAATAAATCAACTAACCCACTCCAACCCATGCCTCCGATGAGCTTTTGAGTGAGGAATGGAGGGAGAGAGGTTTTTTTTGAGTGAGAGGTTTTGTTTTTGTTTTTGTTTTTGTTTTTTTAAATTTTATGAGTGAGGAAAGGAATGGAGTGTGAAGAGTAGGAAAGGGTGTCAGCTCAATTACAATAGGTAGAAGACGAGCGAATTTTAGAAGAGTGGGTCCCATAAAGATAGCGGAGAGAGATTGAAGAGAGAGAGAGAGAGAGAGAGAGAGAGAGAATTTGTTAGAAACGGGCTATTGCATTTGTCTGTAGCAGTGGTCCCCTAATTTTTTTTTTTTTTTTTTTAAAGAATAGAAGTATACAATATAGGGATTTATTTTTGTTAAAACGAGGATTACATACAAAGTGTATGTTTGGATTGCGTTTGTGCGTTTTGCTGAAAAAAATGTTGGTCCCACGACACTGTTCACAGACTCACAAAAGTCATCTAAACACAAATTTCAATATAAATTTGGGTCCTACAGCACTATTTACACATTTAAAATTTATTTTGCTACAGTGTTTTTAGTTTTCAATTTTCAACAAATAAGCGGTACCCAAACACATCCAAAGTCTTCAAATAAATACTTGGATCTCGAGAGAATAGCCAAGAAAGAGTATGAAATAATTTAATCAGAAATATATAAGTTATGTTGACATCATTTAGGTCATCATATAATTAAGTAAATTATTTATTTAATCTATGGGGGTAAAAACACAACATTGTGTATTAGGCCTAGGGCCCTATTTTAAGGTTAAGGTGTGTCCGAAGAGAAGAAAATGATGGAGAAGGATTCTATATGGGAGAAATATACCTGGAAATGATCGAGGAGTATAGTCCAAAGAGAGCATCAGAATTCCGAAGAGGGTATTCTCCTCGGATATAAAGAGTTTCGATCAAGCAAATACCTGGGAGGTACGAGTGATCTTCCTAACGATTCCAATGATAAAGATAAGTTTTGGGCATGTATGGAGATGATAAGAACGAAGAAATATCTAAAGGAAAAGCTGCTACCACCGCATTAAATGCATTGCAGCAACTTTTCTTATCGCATTAATGTGGAGAAGACCTCTGAACAGTGCAATCTCAACTACTGCTGCTCATGGAGAACCGACGAAGATATATGATTGGATATATGCTCAAGTGAACGTTGAGATGAAGACGAGTGGATGACCAAGATAGTCTAAAAGAAAACTATATAAATGTAAGAGACCTCCTACAGAAGGGGGGTGGAAAATTAAAAAAAAAAAAAAAAAATCTATTGTAGCTGTAAGGATGATATATACAAAAGTTTGACTCTTCGAACGTGAATAAAATTTAAGTTTCAAGTTTATGCTTACACTGATTCATGAGTAATGTCATTGTTGAACATTGTTTAATTCACAACTAGCCCTGCTCTTTCACCTACTCTTTACAAATTCATTGTTTTGGGTTCATTAGGCTCATAATCCAAATCTTTTGGGCTTGGCCTACAAATCTTGACCCCACATAATCTATTAAAAAATATGTGATTTTATTACATAGTTAATTAAGAATGAGGAATTTTTGTGTGTGTGCACCAAACCTTGAGATTGAAAAGTACGAGATGGTTTGATTTAGGTTAAAATGCAAAACTGACCCTTTAACTTTCTTCAGATTTCATTTCAGTCCTTTAACTTTACTTTCGTTCATTTCAGTCCTCTAAGTTTCAAATTTATTCAATTAAGACATTTTCATTAACTTTTGTTAAAATTTTTTGAAAAAAAAATATGGAAAATATTTTTCAATCATTAATTGAATTTTTTTAATTTAAAAACTTTGAAGAAAAATTTATAAAATTGAAAAATTAACCACAACATATAACAAAAGTTGATGGAAAAGCCTTAATTGAACTTGAAAGTTAGAGCACTTAAATGAGTAAAAGCAAAGTTAGAGGACTGAAATGAAATCTGAAGAAACTTAGAGGGTCAGTTTTGCATTTAACTCTTTGATTTATCAATTCTAGATAAAACTGTTTTACCTATTTGGAAAAATTGTTTTACTTATTTGGGAAAATTTACAATTGGCAATGCAATTTACAAATTGAACTAATTCGTTAATTTATAATATAAAATTTTAAACTTTTAATATGGAGTGTCATATATATATATATATATAGAGTCTTTGTTGTAGCCATGCGTGGAATCCATGCAGTTGAATATGTTGTCACCAAAAACGCTGGGAACGCTGCTGGTGGAGTTCGATTCCACAATGAAATTGGGTCTGAATACAGTAAGCAAATTAACTTTGATTTCTGCCACAAATTTCATATGGAGGCCGTGAGCTTGTTTATCAA
Organism: Quercus suber; assembly: GCF_002906115.3. NCBI lineage: Eukaryota > Viridiplantae > Streptophyta > Magnoliopsida > Fagales > Fagaceae > Quercus > Quercus suber. Next base: position 393,195 of record NW_027069944.1, on the reverse strand, counting down.
TGACATGGATGGAATTGCTTATGCTAGCAACAATGAGATCAATGTTAGTGCAAGGTACATCAATGGCTATATGTTCAGGCAATGTGAAAATAGAAATCACCGGTGTATGTGTTATACCATGAAAGTACACACATATGACAGTGGAATGGTAATGGACAAAGTACTCCAAGAGGATTGATCGAAGGAATTGCTAATTATGTGAGGTTGAAGGCAGGGTATCTAAAAACATCTAATAAGTTACAGGGTGATGATGCTGAAAATCGTCAATAAGCTACACAGTCCTCACGTGCTCTAGACAAGACCTACACAACAAAGAAGAAGAAGACCCTACAGATAGTACCAGTGTGGTACCGGCCAAATACCCTCCGAAGGTTATTAAGTTAGAGAGCTTTCACAACTCTAGAGTGCCAGAGCTGGGGTAAATTATGCATACCTTGGTTTTTGAGGGTTTTCGGTTTTTTATAGTAGTGTAGAGTTGACATCCATTCCTTAGCGGAGAGGGCCTTTCCTTGTAGGGAAGATCCTCATTAATACGCGTATCTTGAGGAATCCTTTCCTTGTAGGAATCCCTTTGATTAAGGTCACCCATGGGGCACAAGATGTTTCCTTATATATACATTCATGGAGGCCAAGTAAGGCCATGCTAGACTGGTCACAAGTTTCTTTCTCCTTGTCAGCTACCTTTCATCGGCTTCTCATCCCATCTAGGCGTTCTGGTCGTCTCACACAGATGTCGTCGAACGTTGAGGTGGAGTCATCGGCCTATGATATCATCTTTTTCGCCTTCTCTGAATGCACAAGTAAAGCTGACGAGTTCATTGGGACCATCGACTTCATCACATGTAAACGAGTTTAACTAGGGGTGTCAATTTGGGTTAGCGTGTAGGGTTCGTGTCATGTCAAGATAGGGGTATTAGACTAAATGGCTCAACCCTAACCCAACCCATTTAATAATCGTGTCATGATCCTTCAACCCTAACCTGATTTGTTAATAAGGCGGGTGGACCTAATCCAACCTATTTGACACGCTTAATAAACGAGTCGTGTTAGGTTGACACGAATGTAACACAACTCATTTCAACCTACATAATATTAAATATAACATCCATCTAGAAGTAATTTTTTTTACATCCCAAAAAGCAATGCATACACTTCAAGTCTTCATCCCACATTCAAAATAATATAGTTCAACAAAAATATAACATTCATCTAGAAATAAGTTCTTTACACTCCAAAAGAAGTGCATACACTTCAACCCAAATTCAAAATAACAAAGTTTAATAAAAATAAAATAACATAGTTCAACAAAAATATAATATCCTTGGAACTAGCCAAATGCTAAGTATCAATATTGAAAGAATTTGAGCAAATAGTAGACTAATCTTAACTATGACCACGATTATCATTCATAGATTCTTTGTTGATGTCCAAATTCATAACATCTTTCACGAGCTCATCCAATTTCATTTATGCAAGTTCTATGCCCCAAACAAAAAAAAAAGTATTAGTAGTTTTAGGGTCTGTAAAATTTCAATTTCCAATTATATCCCTTATAAGTTTTTGTAATTACTTAATTTTCTTTTTAAATTTAAAATATATGTTGGATATAAAAGGTATTTGAGAAATCTAAAATAAAATAAATATTTATTTATTATACGAGTTAAACGGGTTGTGTTAAGTGGGTCATTTCGAGTTGACACAAATAAATTGGCGTGTCAAACGTGTCTATTGCGGATTACGCGTTTCTAATCGTGTCGCTTTCGGGTCGACCCGTTTATGACCCAAACCCATTAAGGCCCAATCCTAACCCAAAAAAACACGTGTCGGGTTCGTGTCATGTTCGCAGGTTAGGTCAAACATTGACACCCCTAAGTTTAACCTCTTTCAAAATTACCCTTATCAGCTGCCTCCTACTCCATGACTCCGTCAGCTTTAGCTGACGGCTTCATCACATCCTCATGCAACATATTTAAATCACTCATGAAAAGCCAAATTATAAATTACAAAAATAGTGTGGCTTAGTAAAAATCTCGACCAGTAAATAGTTCAAATGAAAAGAAACAAACCACCATCTAGTTTGATTATCAAAAATCCATTACCTCTTAGATACTGATGTAGAGTATTAGTATTTCGTACCACTTAGATACTAAGCCTCCATTTGGACATAGATTATAAATGAAAATTATTTCACTATTCAGCTTATTTTTGGTACTATTCATGGGTCTCACTGCACTTTTTGCTACTATTCATGGGTTCCACTATACTATTTCAACTAACTTTTACCTTTATCTACAAACTTTTACCTTTATCTACAGTACTTTCAACAATAAGTTTTCAATTTTAGCAAAATAAGCGATATCCAAATAAACCCTAAATAAGGGTATGATAAATTAGGGGCTGGTGGCTTTTTCTCCTTGTGTTTAGTGACTTTAGTCTCCAACAAAATAGGTAAAGTTGAAGCTTCAATCTCCTCAAGTCAGTCTTCCCTCAAACATTGCCAACCACAAACTCGATACCTCAAATAATTTTTTTTTTTTTAAATGAAAGAAATAAACAAAGAGTGAGAGTCGGAATATTTATTGATTTATGTATAGACACTGAGAAAGGAGTTTTTGTTCATGAACTCGTAGAGGAATCGTTGATCCATTAATAGAAGGAAGATCCATCAATATATAATTTTCAAAAGAAACAGGTACATTAGTGTGTGTTTAAATTGAAAGGGGAAGTGAAAGAGTTTTTTTTTTTTTTTTTTTTTTTTTTTTTTTTTTTTTTTTTTTTTTTTTTTTTTTTATCTCTCTCTCTCTCTTTTTATATATATATATATATATATATTCATTTTATGTAAATTGTGAAGATGACAAGTAATGGTTCTTGATGTTTTTAACCCAATGACATGTCAGCTCATCATCATCATCAATCTGTGCATTATGTTGTGGAATAGCAACCAATTTTATTTTTCTTTGGCATTTATCGTTCTGCACACATTACGACACAATAAAGTTCAAGCTGTATATTAATTATATGCTCTTGTGCTTCATGTCTCCATACCGTACCATCTGACTTTCTCTTTTCTGTCACTCAGATCTTTCAACTTTTTCTAATAACTAGAAGGTTGTCCGCGCGTTGCGCGGATAATGTTGTAAACTTTTATGTAAAATGGTTCAAACTCCTCGAACCTATCTCTTGTCATATGAAATGTCTAACTAAGGCATTGATTTTATGAAGCATCTTCAATAATATTTTAATTATAGCAGTGCTAAGGTTGCAGAGTGATTTATGTCTAGGCAAAGCAACAAACACACTCTGATATTGTCAAGGCTCTTGTGGACAGCTGTACATGATACTTGACCAATAAATAAATAAATAAATAAATAAATCAACCAGCTTCAATGATGATTGAGCTAGACATGATTCAGCATATTTAACAAATTTTTAACAAAGTTGTATCAGTATAATATATTTAACAATTTTTTTAATACCACTTTGAGTTAATATAGATTATAGGGCTAACCTTCAAATAATGGAGACACCACATAATTTTTTTTGCCCACTTAGTTCTTAATTTGTACCTTTGCAGTTCTCATTGTTTCTTTCTTTGTTCCTATTTTTAACAATTGAGTTTTTGTTATTTAGTAGGACATAGAATATGTGTAGATTGTGTTGATTATTTTAAAACTTTGCTTCCAAATAATACTTAACCTCTCAATAGGTAAAAGAAAATTATTCACCTAAAAATAATAAGAACTTTCTAACCCGTAGTTAAGTTAATTTGTTTCACTCGTGTCAATTATATATGCTGCTACATCATACAATCAAATAAAAATTATAAATTTTCTTTAAGCATTTTATCAAACACCATGGATTCGAAATAAAATATATAATTACTCCTGGGCTCTTAGCACTTCAAATCTGACAAAAGTTTTGCCTCCATTGGCGTTTTGAATGTGATCCAATCCATATAGATACATGGGTATGTGCTCCAACTACACGTGGCATGGAGGACCTTGATTTGCTGATTAAGCTTCTTCCTCATTAATCTTTCTACCTGCCTAACAAAACTGGATTATTTCCTCAACTTATCTTTGCCTTAGGGTCTAAATAGTACCCAATTTAACTAATTTTCTTAATCACATCCTCATGTAACATATTTAAATCACTCACCAAAAGCCAAATTATAAATTACAAAAACGGTGTGGCTCAGTAAAAATCTCGACCAGTAAATAGTTGAAATGAAAAGAAACAAACCACCATCTAGTTTGATTATCAAAAACCCATTACCTCTTAGATACTGATGTAGAGTATTAGTATTTTGTACCTCTTAGGGGCCGGTGGCTTTTTCTCCTTGGGTTTAGTGACTTTAGTCTCCAACCAAAATAGGTAAAGTTGAAGCTTCAATCTCCTCGAGTTTGTCTTCCCTCAAACATTGCAAACCACAAACTCGGTACCTCAAATAAAATAAAAAATAAAATAAAAGAAAGAAACAAAGAGTGAGAGTCGGAATATTTATTGATTTATTTATAGACACTGAGAAAGGAGGTTTTGTCCATGAACTCGTAGAGGAATCGTTGATCCATTAATAGAAGGAAGATCCATCAATATATAATTTTCAAAAGAAATAGGTACATTAGTGTGTGTTTAAATTTAAAGGGGAAGTTCCCTCATTAAAAAAAAATAAATAAATAAAAAAAATTTTGAAAGGGGAAGTGAAAGAGTTTTTATTTTTTATTTTTTTTTCTAGAAGAATTGAAGAGTTAAGAGAGAGAATAAGTGAATAAAAAAAATTTTAAGATGGGTTTGATCTCAACAGAAATATATTAAAATTTAACAATTCAAAGCTTGGCCTCACTTTGCCAAGTGCTTATCCGTAGTGTGCATTTAAATTTGAAAGGCAAAGTGAAAGAGTTTTTTTGTTTTTTTTTTTTGTTTTTTTTGTTTTGTTCATAAGAAGTGAAGAGTTTGGAGAGAGAAATAACTAAATTGATTTTTGTAGAAGCAATACGTGCTAAACATAAAAGCTGTCTTGTTTTAATTTTTGAGGTTGGAATGAAACAACATTGTTTCATAATAAAGAAGATTGCAGATGAATAGTCTTTTTTTTTTTTTTTTTTGAGAAGGAGATGAATAGTCATCTTAATAGAGTGCATCAACATGTTTGTACTAAGAGCTTTCTAGATTAATAAGAATCTCCTAGTGTTTCTAATGGTGATATGTAGGATTTAAAACCCCCTCCCCCAACTATTAAATTATCAAGAAAAAGAAAAAGGAAGGGAAAGAAAAAGATATGTATGACATCAAAGTATAATGCTCAATAAAATACCATAGAATTATTATGAAACCATCCCATTAGATAATAATACATCATAAGATACCAAAAAGATAATGTTGGGCACAAAAACAAATTATGAGTAAGTATAGAACTAAACCAATTGGTGAGAAAAAGAACAACAAAATACCTATTTGAAGATGCAAGCAAGCTGATGTGTAGTAAGATAGTTAACTTATCATTTAGTATAGCATACCTCATTTCATTGTTCTTCAAATCTTTATAAGAATGAAATTGTAGCTTATATGGCCTTGGAAATATTGCAATAGCTAATTTTGTACTATTATAATCAATTGCAAATTTTTGTTAGAAAATATATAGAAATTGTACAATTCTACATAAATCAAGCATAGAAAGTTACAATCTGAGCATAGTAATGATTACCCCAATTAATATATTTTTAATCCATTAGAGAGGCCTTTTTGGATATAAACCACTGTAAATTTCTTTAAAACCTTCTCCTTTCTCCTTGTGTGTGTATTAAAAATATTTAGTATTCAAAAAAAAAAAAAAAATCCATTGGAGTATGTTGCGATATTTGAATTATGATTAATAAAAAAGTAGCAATAGTATCACATAATAACAACTACTCACACACATAAACGTGTGTGCATACCCAAAAATATATACAAATGCATAAAGGTTGTATTAAAACTCTTCGATTTTATCCCAAAAAAAAAAAAAAAAAATCTTTTGGATAAAAACAACCTTCTTAGCTCAAGAGCTCTCCTACGTCCTAACACCACCAAGCTACACATCATGGTTCTTCTTAATTTCTACCACCAAAAAATTACACATTAAAATTATTAGTAACAATATAAAAGGATTAAAGTGCATGTATTTTCGTGAGGTTAAAGAAATGATCTTTCAAATTGTGTGGTTTTTCGTTAGACATTTATCTTTTTGCAATTGTCAAAGTGATATTTTTTTTTTTTGTTTTTGTTTTTGTCAGAGTCTTCAAGTGTTAATTCTTGTGGTGGCTTAAACTTCATAAAACTTAAATGAGAATCAAGCAAATAACAACATTTTTACATGTTACCTTTGCGAAAGTCTCCCTTTTGGATGTATCAAATCAATCAAGAAAAATAATATATATGAATCAAGTTGTATATAACAATACTGAAACATCAACTTAACAACTACACAAATTTGGAAAAAGGAAAAAAAAGAAGAAGAAAAAAGGAAAACAATAATTACGTTGATATCATTGAAGTTGCAATGATATTTCTTTCTCTACATATTGTGAAAGACATTGAGGAATTCAGAAAATAAATTAACTATCTACCAAAAAACACAAAATTGGAAGATGTGGCACCATAATGTTAGACACAAATAATTAGTAAAATGCATAATTTAATATTTTGCTTCCCCAAAAAGGCCATACGAATCAAGTACATGTAATAAAGGAAAATCTTGGTACCCAGAGGGAGAGAGAGTAGAAAATTACCATGAGGGACCCTGGGCAGGTATGTGCAAGATGGGGAATATTGTTGATTACCAACCCATGTGAATGAACATGTGCTTCCATGGAAGATTCTTTTGCCCTTGGATCCAGCACAAATTTCATGAGATGAAGATAATATTTCCTAGGAACGCAATAAGACAACATGTTATTTCAGAAAACTATACAACACATAATTATAATCTCAGCAAATAGCAACATAAGCAAAAGCAAAATGCATACTGTGACAGATGAAGAGGAGTAGGCGTGGTGCGTTCCTTTTTTTTTTTTTTTTTTTTTTTTTTTTTTTTTACTGATGGTGTGGTATATTTTAGGAATTGGAAAACTAAAAATTTGAAAATTTAAAAACAAAGAAGCTGAAGAAACAATGGTCAATTAAAACCTTTGGAGAGTGTGGTTAATTTGGAAAAGAAAGAGTCATTAACTATCTATTACTTGAAGTTTAGTAAAACGAAGAGTCATTAGGAATACGAAGAGTTTTATTTATTTATTTATTTATTTATTTTTTGAGAAGATGGTGAGAATTTACTTCTCCTTTTCAAAGAGTATGCCACTTGGCAAAACCTTAGACCCTCACATGATGAGGTCTCTGCTTTTATATATATATTGATGGTTCCATCAAGTTTTATTTACAATTTTACATAGACTTTAATAATATTTCATAAACCTCCATTTTGACCTTTCTTGTTCTGTTAGATGTTACTACTTGCTAAATAATGTCCATATTTGGCTTTTACAACAACCTGGATAACTGGATTACCCTTGCTGGTTTCCTTGGGCTGACATATTTTAAATTACTTGGAAGAATAAGAGAGGACCATCAATTATTTGTGCATCTTGGTTATGATTTTTTAATTAGGGAATCTTAGTTTCCGTCTTCCTATTTTGAGTTAAACTTCACTACTCTTTGATGTGGGGGAGGCCAGAGAGGGGGGATTTATACTTTGGATGACTCCATTGGAAAGACTGGGAAATGCTATTTGACCTAAAGGTCATTGCCACTTTTGAAATAGAGATTCAAATTTTGGCATCTTTCTCTGTTTCCATCTCTGAGGAGGCAATGGCTTTGTGTTGTCCTTGTAGTGGCATTCATGATTCACCTCTTTTTGACATTGTCTTTTCTTGCTCTCTTACATGGAGGAACATTAGTTGAATTGATCTTGACGAAAATGTTTTGATATTATGAAATATTATTGAAGTCTATGTAAATATTATGACTTGTTTATTGGATTGAAGTCAATTTAGTTTTGGATTCACTCACTAGCTTGTTTTACTTATGGCATTTTTCTTGCTGCAATCTTTTTTTTTTTTCCTGTTTTTTATATTTTATTTTGGATTCCCAATTTAGAAAATCTTTTCTTTTGTTACTTTGTACATTAAGCCAATTGATTATTTATAAGCTACTAAGTGATATGTCAATGGGCTTTTTTTGAGCTTATGAGAACATCTACACGCATTTGTAAATATAAGTTGCTAAGTGATTCTTAATCTGTGATGCAACAAATTTTGGGCTTATGAGAACATCTGCGCACATCTGTAAAAATCCAATTTTTTTGAATAACACCCAATGGCATGTTAAGATCTAGTCTTTTTAGGGTCTGTTTGGATATTGCTTATTTTGCTGAAAACTTAAAACTTTTTTTTTTTTTTGGAGAAATCAAACTGATTTTTTAGGGTCTGTTTGGATATTGCTTATTTTGCTGAAAACTTAAAACTTTTTTTTTTTTTTGGAGAAATCAAACTGAAAACTTATTACTGAAATCATTGTAGCAAAATAATTTTTCAATCTAAAAACACTGTGTATAACTCTTGCTGCGTTTTTCCTTGGGCTGCTAGTCCACGAACAGTGCATGGGACCCGGGCCCCAAAATGCCAAACGCAGCATTTACTCTACAAATGCCCAATCCAAACGCACACTTAGTCTTCTGACTATTAACTATGGATTTTTTATTTTATATTTGTGATGCATTTGAGTGGGCTTGAATTTTCTTGCTCTGTTTTCCCCAGAACTTTGGTTTCAATTATATTTATGACACCATATGTAATATATGCTTTGGCCATGTATTAAATAGTTTGAACTAAACCTAAAACCTAGATTTTAGAGTTCAAAATGGTGCTCCTCCAATATGCTTTGGATAAAAAGCATGTTATTTTCTAAGAACTCCATGGTTGCAGAGAAAAAATGTCAAGTTAAACTTTTGTTCATTTCTATAGAGTAGAAGATTAGAAATTAAGAGCTATCTCATCTAACAAATGTCAAAATTTTGAGTTTTTATGTTTTGAAAATTTACTAAATGTGTGAAGTCATGGATGTGGTAGTAAATGATGAGCATAAAGAGAACATGTGATCTAACAGTAGGATTGACAAAGTATTAATCTCGTATAAATGTCTATATATTGTTTAAGTTTCACAAGTTTGTAACTTGAACCCATTTCTATTGTTTTTGAAAAAAAAAAAAGTGATAGACTTTGGTTAGGCATTTCAATTGGACTTGTAGCAGAGACACAGACGTAGAAGCCTTTTAGAATTTATTCTTTCAAATTACACTTTCTAGTAGAAATTATCATCATTCTTAACATGTTCCTATTATTTGTTGTTTGCTATAGGTGGACCCATCAGGTTCATATTTTTCTTGGAAAGCTTCTGCAATGGGGAAAAATGTCTCTAATGCAAAGACATTTCTTGAAAAGAGGTATTAGGTTTGATTCACTTACCAGCTAAGTGTTAGAGAAACTTTTTTTTTTTTTTTTTTTGGGGGGGGGGGGGGGGGGGTGTTAATATATCATTTGTCTCAATTCATACAATGAAATGAATTGAATTAGGGCTCATGTATGTGAATTTCACATGTACTATCCTTTTAACTTTCTTTGCATTGGCCATAATTTCCCACTAAAATATTGTTTACCTGTCTGTCTTACAGGTATACAGATGATATGGAGCTTGATGATGCCCGTCCACCCTTCAATATTAACCTTGAAGGAAGGGTAGGCGTTGTAGCTTTGAGTTCTACTTCTATACTAAAACCATTGTCACAGTATACATGTGAAGGTTCTTTTCGATGAATGCCAATCAAATAAATCTAAGCATTTTTCTTTGGATCTTTTTTGTTCTAGTTGATTAATATCCCATTACCTTTCAAAGAGAGTTGCCTAAAATCTATTAAGGAAAGAGGACTTATTTCTCTCTTCTTTCAATATTTTTCATCAAATTTGTGCTTAAGCTTCACAGAGGAATCCTTTCAACAATACTTTGTAGCAATGTATTAGCTTTAGCATTATTCCAGAGTCTTCTCGTTTAATTTAGCTCGCTAATGCTTCTTGTGTCCTATCTAAGTTTGAGGACAAATCTCTGGCAAAAACATCGAGATTGGCATAATTGGTATAGACAAAAAGTTCAAGCAAGTTTCCCTGTTCTCTTTTGCGTAAAACTACACGTGGTTGTAGATGGATTTTTCCCTTTTTATTTTTTATTTTTTTAGGGTGGGATGGTGGTTTCTTGGTATTTTTATGTATTTGTTTCTTATCTACGATCATGGTTGAATAATGCTATGGCATGAATAAGTAAAACTGATCTGATTTTTGTGCTTGGTTTAGTGATTATCCAAGCCATAGGGGCATGTTTGAACCTGACTCGTTTACATTTGTACAAGCATGAATTTGAAAATTAAAGACCTAGCAAAAATGTGAAGATGAAAAAGTTTGTTTGATATAATATTTTAATTCATAAAATATACTATGGCTCTTCATAAAGATGGGTTGAATGTGAGAAGTAAAAGTAAAACATAAAGTTATTCTTTGTTTACTAAATTTCACTCTAGTTGTGATAAGCCTTTTTTTTTTTTTTTTCTTTTTTTTTTTTTTTGTAATCCCAGTTATTTATTATAATGCAGTTTTGATTTTAAACTTATCACAGAAGTTCATATTTCCAATTTGAGTTTTGAATTAAATTCTGTAAACTTTGACTTTGACCTTCGCTATCCTAATTCACCCTTTGGTTATAAATACAGAAGTTTGGTTGCTTATGTTTTCTTGTTTGAATGATTTAAATTTTGGCAGAGGACTAACACCAGCTGAAATTGATGATTACTTGGCTGAAGTGGAGTAGTTCATTTCCCTTTAATAAAGAAACTGGGGAGAACTTTTATTACAGGGCAAGGACTGGTTGAGTTATACGATTTATACAGTTCCTTGTTACTGCAAAATGCCTTGTTTGTCATGATGATCTACTTAATTATGTACTAGTACTCTCTTCCCCCCTTTTCCTCTCTCTCTCTCTCTCTCTCTGTTGCAAGTGGTAGTGGCTACTGATTGGATGATTTTGTTTACTAAAGTTACTATTCGATATCACTTTAGTAAGTATCACCTTTTTTATTTTACTTTTTTTGCTAACTTGATGGCATATGCATGTGGTCTAATCTCGTTTGTATTTTTTTTTTTTTTAAGTAAGAGAATATTTTTTTAGAAAGAATGAACGCCTGAAGGACAGAGTCCTTAAATACATACGAAAACAAATGAGGTCCAAAAAATGACAATAAAACTTCAAGACACTCCCACAATCGAAGTAGCATATTGATTGTTCTTTGTTTTCAATAGTTCGGATCCCTCCATATTGTTCACATAATGCAATGCTTTGTTGCTTGCCACAACATTATTGCCTCCCCAGCAATAGTGCAATGCAGCAACAAGTGCTTAAACCATTTCACAACCAATAATTCCATTCAACAAAACTATCTATACTTAGTATGCAATTCAAATTTGTTAGTATAAAAAAAGATACCCTACGTGTAACCTTACTACCCCAACCTAAACACCTTTCCAAAGGGAATATGGAGTAAGGTGTAAGTCACGAACGCACTAAACTACCTTGCAATGGAGTGTTGGTTTGAAAACAAGACCTACAAAGATTGATCTTCACATCATAAATCATGCCAAAACATTTCACTATTGCCATTTCCCACCCTAATCAATATGAAATTATAAAATCTTTTCCAACCAGCTAAAATGCCTTTCCACATACTACAACCATGAGGTCTTCTCACTACCATCTTAAACCAATCACCCTACTGCCCCTTATATTTAGCCTTGATGGCACCATGTCAAAATTGCTCCTGTTCATTCCCATATCTCCATAACTATTTACTAAGCAAAGTTTTATTTAAAATGGTTGATTGTGAGTGATGAACAACTACTTTCATATGAACTTATCACTTCTTTTATGTCACTCACAGTCAACTACTTCAGAGTTATAACAAAAATTGCTTTCCTAAACTTTTTCAACTAAATATGAAGATTCCTAAACCTTACCATCATACCACTCATGTCCCTGGTAGCAAACTAGGGATCCCCATCCAAAAGTTCCAATTAGTTAATAATAAATAATACCCACCAAAATTTCCCCATATACTTTTGAATTCTGAAAGACCTCTTCTTGAGGACATAATAATAAAGCAAAAGCCCAAAAGCCCTCTAGTGCCCTCTCTATATTCAACAAAGTAATCTCCATCCAAAATTATTAATATTCAAGAACCTAAAGACTCCCATAACCCAATTGAACCATCAAACTTGGCCCAATTTTTCCGAAGTCCACAAGCCCTCCCAAAGAATCCCAAAAAGAAAGTTTAGCCCAATTGAAAATAGTCCTGCCCAAAGTAAATACTAATTTCTGGATTTGAGATCAAGTCATGCCCTGACCATGTCTTGTATAGTTGTGTTAGAATAGAAAGTTGTATTATGGTTATTGCAAAAGATGCTAATCCCATCCCGCATCTAAAACTTCCAATGCATCTCTTACCCATCTGAGAAACCCCGAAACAAGTTTGCAGAAACTGAGGCCAAGCTTAAAAACCTTGGCAAATATCCCATCTTCGGTTGAGACCAAAGAGGCGGGCTAAAACTTTCTACCACCCACTGTGATTCTCTTAGCATGGAATTGTTGTGATGTAGCTTGGTCCTCGATAATAAGATCGCTTTCGGCCCTTGGTTAGAAGCTACACACGACTATTTTCTTTTCATTGAAACAAAAGTAACTATTACAAAATATCCTCCACACTTTAAAGCTAAGAAATGCTACCTATTTGATTAAAAGAGAAACAAAAAACCAACTTAAGGTGCACACACAGTGGAAATGGATGGAGGGGCAGATTTGTTGATTTTACATCTACCCCCCTCTTCTCTCAATTTTCTCTCCTCTGAATCACTCCAAATTGGGATAATAAGATTTGGGTAGATCCCACACACACACACACTAGTCCTCACCAAGATTTTTTTAATTGTCTCTTCCAACTAAACAATATAAAAGTTCTTTTTCTCTCCTTTTTTTCAGACATGGCCCTATTGCATGGCACTAAATAAAAGAAAACAGTTTTTGGAGTTGCATAAAACGCATTGCAATCCCTTTCAATGGGCCTTAAAAATGTACAAAGGAGACTTTAATGCCATCCAATCTCAAATCTGTTAAAAAGAAATGGTTTTAGTACCGCCCTTTTGAGCACCCTTTGTCTTTTACGTGATAGCTTACAATTGATTATCAGATACTTTTATATGAATTCACAATTTTTTTGGCACCTCACTGTTAATTGCATAGAAAATTTGTAACAAAATAATGTATATAAAACTAGATCTTACTTGAATTATCCCTTAAAAGGGAAGCTGCCTTTTGGCTTCATCTTCGTCTCATGGTTTTACATGTCTAACGAAGAACAATATCTTTCTTTCTTCTTCTTCTTCCTTTTTTTTTTTTTTTTTTTTGGGGAAGGGGGGTCAAAAAAGTAATACTACCATTCTACCAATAATTATTTTCACACAAGTTAAGTTTTGTAAACATTTTATTGAATGAGCTAGGTCTTATTGTTTGAAATTTGAAATCTCACTCAATCCAAATCCATTACAATTTTATCTTTTATCTTTAATTTTTTTTCCCTAAATTAAATAAGCACTTGGTGCTGCTACTTTCATGATCTTTTTGTTCTGGGTTGCACTTGTGCTTCCTACAGCTAGGTTAAATCAATATATATTTATATATATATATATATACACATAAAAGCAGAGATCTCATGCTGTAGTGCATGTGCTCCCGTGACATTCTAAACTTGCATTTAGCTTTAAAAATGGGCTTTCATTTAAAAAGCACAAGCCTAATTAATGAATTAGAATCCAACCACTCTATTTGAGTTCTTTGCACTCCTCTTAAAAACTGAAACATTTGGCAAGAGTTCTGCACATTCCTCTTAAAAATGAAACAGCAAAACTAATTCACCTCTCTGTCTCTTCCTCTTTCTCTCTCTTAACTCTTTAGTTCTAAGTTCTAACTCACACTTTTGTGTCTCTCCTTTTATAGCTTGCTGACTCTCTCTCTATTTCTTTCAATTCATTTATTTTTATTTTTTATTTCAGGTACTGAGTTTGTGGTCTGCATGTTTAAGGGAATGCAAGCTCGGGAAAATCAAATCTTTAATTTAATCGGTTGTGGTACAAAATACTAAACCAAAGGAGTAACAACCATTTGGCAATGAATATCAAAACCTTCTTTTATCACCGTTGGAAACACAGTGAAGAATATGACTATTTCACTGTTTGGGTTTTCCACTCTTTCTTTATAGGATGCTTCATGCTAATAGAGCTATAAGCTACTCACATTGTCTTGTTCTAACAACTGAAAACCTAGTTAACCTAATTCCCTAATGTAATATCATTCTTGCACATATGATCTTCAATCTTGTTGAAATAAATAGGTAGAGAAAGGACAAGAATTGTTCTGAAGAGAATCTTGGTGTATATTTTTTGTATTCTTACCTCTCCTCAAATGTCTAGCCTTTAGTGAGGAATTGATAGGTCATATTGAACATGGCAGTACTCTGGGGTTTTTGTTGGCTTGATATTCCAGTAGATAATACACATATGAGACTGTAGAAATTGAAAGTTCAAATAGCGTATAAAATATCAATGAACGTTTAAACCCCCAATTACAAAAATACCAACACAAGCTTATAAACAAAGAGTATATGTGTGGAATATGAAATTTAAGCTATATCTAAATTGGTAACACACTCTAAACCATAATTAACTACAAACACAGTAGCAATTAAAAGGTAAAGAGAAAGGAAAGAGAGATGCAAACACAAAGATAATACGACAATATGTTATCAAAGAGGAAATCGAAGTACACGGCGAAAAACCTCTCTGTAGCCCTCTAAGTAGTTAATGATCCACTAAAGAATATAGTTGGGATACATTAATAGCAGAAGACCCTCCAAGTCTAATCTACCTAGTGCACCTAAGCCTTCCAAGCTTCTTGGTTCAACAGGGTTATGTTGAAACATGTCTTCTTTAGCTTACCGGATCCCACAATAAACCCATTGCATCAACCAAATGAATTGGTCCTCTCTGAACTGCTTCCCAAGCACCAAAACACCTTCTCACTGATATGAGTATGGTGAGATAAAGATTTGACAAATGTACCTCTCAAGGATATGTCAATGGAGAGGGTGAGAGTAGAGGAATTTGGAGAATAAAATGATAAAGATTATGAATGAGTCAATCTTGTTTTCCTCTAGGGTTTCTCTCTCAAAATTCTCTTTAGAAGATCTCTACATTTTGTGGGTATAAGGGTATTTATAGTAGTGTGTATGAGGAATACGAAAAGTCAGTTTTTATCCAAACAGGGCATTCTAGTGACTCAACCTTGCAACTAGAATGAGTCGTGAGTCTCAGTTGCGAGTTAACTGTCTAGCCAAACTGGAATTTTTATCCTGTAATGCTCAAGCTGTCGTGACCTTTTAGCTCCCCTGCATACTTCACATGTGTGCCACTTTGGCGACTTGCCAGTCACGAATCAATCGCGAGATCCAGTTGTGAGACTTCTTTGATTGCACACATCTTGAGTTTTCTTCACATTCTCTCATATACAACCCTTACATAAATTCCACCTAAATATAGGGTATCTAAATGCTAAATTACAAGCAAATTTAGTGTCGAATAAAGCCAACACATGATTGAATAAATTCAACCTTACAGAAATAACTTCTTTCAAGTAGATGAAGGTGCTGCATATTCCCATAGCCCAAGCTATCTTGTTGGTGATAAATCAAACCCTCAAAAGGTTCTATGCAATGATTAATGGACAAACGTATCTACACATGTTGCCTTCAAATTAAGAATAGGTGGTCTAAAAAATCCTTAGAAAGATTTTGCAACCTATAACTTTGAAACTTGTATTTTCCAATCGTTCCCTTTGCCCTCTGTATCTCCTTCGCAGATGGTTAGTGAAGAAGGACATAATTTGAAATATAAATTTTGTTATTTATTAATTTTTGATATTATTATAAAGTTTTTGAAATTTTTGATTTAGCATTATTATTTCTTTGATTTTAGGTGTATTTAATGATTTACTATTAGGGTTCCATTATGATAGGTATTGAAAGCTCGAAGTGTGTCAAAAACACAAGAGCTGTTTAGACCCCCAAATCAAAGTTACGCCTTGGTTGATTTTACACTAACTTAATATTAAGTGCAGAATAGTGTAAACACAAGCGTATAAGCAAGAGAACTACTCTAATCCATATTTAAAGTAACACATCAGTAAAAATGAAATGAACAAGAGTAGGGAAGAAAGATGCAAACATAGATAACACAGAGATGTGTTATCGAAGAGAAAACCGAAGAACTTGACGAAAAACCTCTCCGCTGCCTTCTAAGTAGAAATTGATCCACTAGACAATCAGTTGGGATACATGGGTGAGCAAGAGACCCTCCAAGCCTAATCTACCCTTTGTACCTAAGCCCTCCAAGCTCCTACTCCAACAAGGCTTCTTGGAACTATGTCTTGTCTAGCTCTCTGGATCCCACAACAAGCTCCATGTTGCATCTGCCATCTTTGACTTTTTCCAATGCTTCCCAGTAGCACCAAAACTCCACTTGACATTCTCAAATGGTGTAGTAAGTGTTTAGGCCATCAACCTCTCAATGGTATGGAAATGGAGAGGTAGGAGATGAGGAAATTTCCAAAACAAATGTGTAAAGGATTGTAGGTATAACAATCTCTAACTCTCAAGGTGTTTGGTTAAGGTTTTCTCTCAGAAGCTCTTCTTTACATTTGTGGGTAATGTGGGTATAAATAGTGTAGGTATAGAAAGTGTGTATCAGACTGGACAGGCTGGCAGAACAAAATGTCTTATGGGTGTCTCGCAGGAAGGCCTTACTCGCAAGATACTCGCAAGACACAACTGTCTCCATTTGGCCTGACTCTTTGCATTCCAGTCATGTGCAAGGCACATGCTTCTTTTCGTGGGATAATTACTCGCGATATACCTGTGAAAACTCTTCATTCTTCATTTGCTTAAGTCTTCACACTATTCTCTCTATCACATAACCCTTATAATGAAATCCCATAATAAATACAGGGTATAAATGATTGAATAAAATTATAATCAAATTTGACATGGAATATAAGCCAACAAAAACACATAGTTGTAAATAATAACTTTACAATCTCCCCCTTTGGCTATTCGGTGATAAAACCCCTAAACAGACTCTAAACTTAAACGTGAATTTGGAAACAGTGGAAAAACTCACTCACACCTAATCTAGAAGCTGTGAAGCACTTGCATGTATATACCTGTTACCTGAAACACTTGCACACAAACAAAACTTTCATTAAGCTTATGACAAGTTAAACTCAAGGTACGTACATGAGCAAGTAAAGTGCGATCAAGTTTGTAAACAATGTAAAACATGTAAACATATCTTGATCAAACAAAAACAGTCATTCAAAATGACTACAATGAACATTTAGCAAGTAGATGCTTATCCTGACACGCAATGCAATTAAGAATAATCCCTAGGATTAATTGCATGTCCAACACTCAACCAATGCAAAATACATGAAGTATTTACATCTAGGATACAAGTTCCTACTAGGGCACAAGAGTAACGTACTTAAGACATATTACCAATTTCTTAAAAGTACAAGAAAATGCTACAAAAGCATTGAGAAATACACAAATACTGAAGATAAACTAAAATAAAAAACAGAGTATCAAAGTTTTAAACAAAAGTAGTAATAGTAAAAACAGTAAACAAAAACAGTTATAAAAGCTAAAAATAAACAGCCTGTGAACCAATAACCAATGTTTCTAAGCCTAAACCTATGCTCCCTTTAACATTGTGCAAGCTTTTTCTCAGTTCCTCTCAAACTTTTCTCCCCATTTTTGACCGGAATGGCCAAAGGGCTAGAATGCCTTGGACTCGGAGTTTGAACAATGATCGATGGATAACTCCTCTATCTGAGTAGATAAGGCTGTGATCTGTCCTTGAACATAAGCAAACTGGTTTGCTATGTACATCTGCTCAACTCTAGCTATAAGATGATCAAGTCTGTCCGGTCCTCAATCTGGTGCATAAGATGATGGCTGAGCTGAGGGCTGATTTGATGACTCTGAAGTAGTGGTAAAGCGTTCTATCTCATCCTCTGTGTCTTCTTCCTCCTGCTCAACACGTGATCGTGGTATGGTATGCACACCGGTCTTGAAGCCTTTGATGTGGGCTATGCTCCTAGTTAGTGTATGAGCACCAATAGGGTAGTCCCTCTGAACTACTGTGAGGCCACTCGGAAGTTTGAGCCTCTCCTTTGTAAGAAGGCCCATAATTAGAGTGGGGAAGGGCATGATGGTCCTGGAGTTCTACTTCATAATGCTCTTTTTCAACAAGAAGAAGATGTGTCCACAAATATCAATTTCCTTGTAGGTGAATAGATCATACAAAAATCTTGTCCTTGGGGCTGACAAAGTAGTGATATTGGTGACCGGGTACAAATTGTGAATCATCACATAGGCCAAAGTCCTCATCTCTGGTGAGAATGGTATTGTGTTCATGGAATTTTTAGTCAGTGACCCATCAAGTATTTGCACCATCTCTGCAATAAAGTCCAATCTATCCTCATATTGGGTAATGATAGGCTAAGATAGAGGACGAACTTCAAGAAAGTCCTGAATACTATCCTTTGTAATTACAAACTCTTTCCATCTCACCCAGCAGTTTATGTGATCTTCTTTTGCAGTAGCATTTGAGAAGAATTCCCTAATTATCTCTGAGTAGACAACCCCAACCGGGTTCAACAGTTTGGTCCAAGTTCTGTCTTTGAACACCTTAGGTATGAAAGTGCCCTTAAGTGATTCCAGTTGCACGACCCTTTCCATAATGATCGTTTTGTCCTTATAACAGTCATTATACTTCATATCAGCTTCAGCAGACTTGAAATGATCAGAATCAGTGCGTGCATGCTTGGAAAATTTCTTAACGGCTGCATGCTTAGTAGGAGCCATTTGTGCAAATTAACACAATCACAAATGTAAGGTTGAATTTAATCAACCATCTTGTTGACTTTATTCCGTGCCAAATTTGCTTATATTTTAGCATTTAGTAACCCTGTATTTACATGGGAATCTTGTAAGGATAGTGAGTGAGAGAGTGTGAAGAAATGCTCAAGATTGTGCAAAGAAACAAGGACTTGCGACTGGATCTCGCGAGTGGCTCGCAGCTTGCAAGTCACCAGAAGTTGTACATGTGCCAAGCATACCAGAAGCTGAAGAGTCGCGCCAGTTGTTACACTACAGGACAAAAATTCCAGGCTGACCAGACCGTTAGCTCACGACTTGAACTCGCGACTCAACCCAGTCGTGAGGTCAAGTCGCCAGAATGCCTTGTTTAGGAAAAATTGACGTTTCACATTCCATTCTCACCTTAGTATAAATACCCCTCATTCCCACGAAATGTAGAGAGCTTCCAGAGAGAATTTTGAGAGAGAAACCCTAGAGAAAACAAGATTATCTCATCCACAATCTTCACCTAAAAAACTCTTCAAATTCCTCTACTCTCTTCCTCTTCATTGATACATCCTTGAAAGGTTCTTGACTAAATCCTTTTCTCACCATATCCATGTCTGTGAGAAGGTTTTTTTGGTGTTAAGGGAAGTAGTTTGGAAGGGACCAATAACTATTGATTGATGCTATGGTTTATAGCGAAATTTGGTAAGCTAGAAAAGAAAAAGGTTCGGCGCAACCTTGTTGGAGCAAGAAGCTTGGAGGGTCTATTGTTGTTCATGTATCCCAACTATATTTTCTAGTGGATTATTGATCGCTTGAAGGGTGGCGGAGAGGTTTTACGCCGAGGGCTTTGGTTTCCTTTTCGATAACACATCGCGTGTTATCCGTGTGTTTGCATCTCTCTTCCCTTTATCTTTGCCTTATATTTTTTTTCTGTGGATGTGATTATATTTGGTTTAGATTGTTATCAATTCTGTGTTTAGATTATTATCATTTTCCGCACATACATTGTTTGATATAAAACTTGAATTGGTATTTTATTGTTTGGGGGTCTAAACATTCATAGTGTTTTTAATGCTATTTCAACATTCAATTGATATCAAAGTGGGTGCACTTGTTATGGTTTAAACACCCTAATGCGATCCTTGACCCCACATTGAGATGGATAGGTCTCAATCTCTAAATGTGCCACTATTTTTTTGTGGAAATAATTATACATTTTGGAAAGTCCGAATGAGGGCATTTTTAAGTTCTATTGATAATGCTGTGTGGGATGCAATTGAAATTGGTTGGACTAAGCTGGAGGCTGCCAGATCCACTTGGGATGAAGCAGCTCTTGCGGCGGCTAATGCTAATAGTAAAGCCTTGAATGCTATTTTTTGTGGTGTCTCTCTAGAAGAATTTCACAAGATTTCACACATCATTGTTGCTAAGGAAGCATGGGAGATTCTGGAGACTACTTATGAAGGAACAAACAAGGTGAAAGACACCAAACTACAGATGTTGACCACTCACTTTGAAGAGCTCAAGATGAGCGAGGATGAGTCCTTCGATTCTTTTTATAGTAAGTTGAACGAGGTGGTTGTCAGCAAATTCAATTTAGGAGAAAAGACGAAGGATTCTAAAATTGTAAAGAAGATCCTTCGATCACTGTCGGAAAGTTTTCGTGCCAAAGTAACAGCTATTGAAGAGAGTAAAGATCTTGACGACATTAAAGTTCAAGAGCTGGTTGGTTCTTTGCAGACATATGAATTGTCTCTACCTACGCAGAAGAAGAGCAAATCTCTTGCTCTTAAAACAATTTATGAGAGAGTGGTATCTCATGACTCTTTGGAAGAGGATGCAGTAGATAAAGATGTGGCGTATCTTGTAATGAACTTCCGGAAATTCTTGAAACTCAAGAATGGTGGGAAATTTGGTGACAAAGGAAAATTTCAGAGTTCTGAAAAGAAGAAGAAAGAATTCCAAAGGAAAGATGGTAGAGATTCCCAATCTTCTCAAGGAATCACATGCTTCGAGTGTAATGGACATAAACACTTCAAAAAGGAATGTCTCAACTATTTGAAGTCAAAGGGCAAGGTCTATACCACTACTCTAAGTGACTCAAATTCATCGAATTCTAATTTGGAGGAAAGTTGTGACGGAGAAGGAAACTACTCCGCATTCATGACCATTGCACATGTGGAGTCTTCAGATGATTTAGTACACTTATGAAGGAGCTTGGTGAGCACTCTGATTTGGAGTCTATTGGAATAGTTGAGGAGTCTAAAGATGAGAAAGTTGGAGAAGCAGTGAGATTACAAGAGACTTACAACTCACTCCTTGGAGAAGTAGTGGGACTGCAAGAGACTTATAACTCACTCCTTGAGAAGACCGGTGAATATGCTAAGGTGGTTAACGCAGCCATTAAAAAGATGAAGAGGGCCTAGAAAGATTACAGAATTCTTCTAGTGCAGTACAAGGAGGCTAAATGTGAAGTGGAGAAAATGAATGGAGAGCTATTAGAAGCTTACTCAAAAATTCGGTTCCTTGAGCATGAAGTGCTTCAAGCAAATGCTAAGGTAGACCGTGTCTCCTCCAAGAAACTTAATGAAATGCTTGCTTATCAAAAATCAGTCTCAGACAAGTCCGGAGTGGGATATACCGGAGGGAGTAGCTCATCAACCAATGTCACCAAAGAAGTGAAGTTTGTGAAGGTCAAAGAGCCAATTGTAGAAGAATCTATTCCTGATAAGGTTAAGACTGAAAAGAAGAAGAATATGGCTGATCAACGGATGTTCAATACAGTCTGTAATCCATCAGAAGCCAGACATGAAGCTAGAGGAAGATCATTTCCAAGATTACAATGGGGTCCTAGAACGAATCATATTTGTCACTATTGCGAATTGCAAAGACATACCAGACCCAACTGTCATAAGCTGAGAGCTTTAAACAATGCAAGCGCTCCTCGATCACGAGGAAGAAGAAATGACAAGAGGTCTTGGGGTGGTAAGCAAACAAGAAGTCAAAACCGTGATCCCGAAATGATGGAAATGATGAAGATGATTGGTGCCTTCACAAATTGCTTGGAAAGCTTCACAAAGAGGTTTGACAGTCCTAACTTTCGTACCCAATCCGTCAAGGATATCACCCCAAACACACGTGACGTGTGGGTGACAAAAGGTAGTCTTGCATAAGCATCATAACATGTCCATGTATCAATTCTTCCTATGCTTTGTGAATATGTTTGGTTGTATGCTTTATGCTTTTGTTTGTTTGAATTTTTGTTTGTTTATTTGTTTCGTTTTGAAATGTTTTTACATTGTTTTTGATTAATCTTTTCTTACTTTTATGTCAAAAATCCAAAAACACATAAAAAGTAGAAAATCTAAAAAGTTTGATCGACTTTGTTGAGCCTTGTCTCAAAGCATGTTTTGCCTTGTACCTTTGTACTAATGGCTTTGTGCATCTAAAAGCTTAGCTTGTCTCATATGCACTCATATCTTTGTGGGAAAAATCTTGAAATTTTTGTGATTGTTGTAAATAAATCTTCAACCTTGTCATGAATAATTAATGAATGATTTTATTGATTTTGAGACATGCATAGACTTGTGCCTATATATCTTCCCACTTTTATTTTATTGCTTTTAATTAAAGAGCTCACTAAATGTAAATCTCCAAATGAAGAGAGATATTGAGCTGCAAAATCCTGTCGCACAAACTAGTATTGATTAGGAAAAAGGGAAAGCAACCAAAATAAAATGTATGATGCCCAAAAAGCCAAAGGCTAACTCATCAATTTGAAATATTAAAAATTTTAGGCATCTATCTCACAATGAGATGTATTTATTTAAAATGATCGAATATATGATGTATATGGAGCCAAATAAAAAGTTTCAAAGAAATGTATTCAAGTTTCTATGGGAAGTCATATATGTACATTTCTATAATTGAGATGGATCACATTATCTAGTGCTAGTTGTGTATGTCTTGATTGAATTGATCATTGAAGCTTCACATTATACTAAGGACTATCTCACTTTTGATATTCACACACAACACATAAGTCTATGTTCAATGAATGCCATATTCATTTGTGTGATTGTACTTGTTTAAATGTGTTTTCACAAACTTAATCTTTGTTGATCAAACACCAAAATATTTTTGAGTATTTTAGCTTGTTTTTGGAAAGTATTTTGTTTTACAAAGATGTCAAAAATTTCAGAAAAAATGTTGCCCTATTTTGGCGACTTAGTCGCAAGTTGGTCCAGTCGCATGCCCCAGTCGCAAGCTAACTCTGAGATTTTTCGCGGCTCACTGGCGAGTCATGGTCTCAGTCGCGAAAAATACTTAGAAATTTTTTCAAAATTTGAGTTTTTATGATTTTCGCAGCTTAGTGTGGCGACTTATTCGTGGGTGGAAGGTCCAATCGCGAGGGGTACACAGGGATTTTTGCAGCTCTCCTAGCGACTGTCTCACGGGTAGACCTTTAAATCACAAAGAACACATAGAAAATTTTTTCAAGATTCTTATATTTTATGTGTTTCGCGGCTTATCTAGCGACTGACTGGCGACTTGATCTAGTTGCAAAAAACGTGTGTTTTGCGTTTTGTGGACAGTTTTTCAAAAACATTTTAGTTTTCCCTCAAATTTCAGTGACTATTCATTATCTTCCCCAAAATATCTCTCTTAAACACTCCATGCCTCTTTTGAAAAAAGCATCCATTTTTGCATCATGTCTACTCCAATCAACAAGAAAAAGGTATGGGTTTTCTCTATCTCACTTCATTTTTCATGGTTTGAGTGTGTTTTTCTTGTATCTGTGAGTTTGTTGTTGCCTTCATGCTTTGAGTTATATCGTGTTCTTAAGTGGGTTCGATTTTTTTTTGTGTTTCTTGACTGAGTGTTAGTGTTAGTGTTAGTGTGCTCTGATTCATGAGTTTGTTGCTCCATTCATATCATGTCCTTGATAGTTTCTTGGTGTTGACCTGGTTCATGTTTTTGTGATTAAATGAAATTTCTACTTCATTGTCTTATAACTGAATCTAATCAAACTGATGTTTGTTCCTTGTGGTATTGTATTTGGTTCTTTGCTGTGTGTCTGCTCTGTTGTAGATAACTCGTTGCTCCTCCAAAGGCAAAAACATTGTAACTAATGACCTGTCAACCCCGGTTGCTAAACGGACAAGACTACCATCTAAGTCATCTAGAGACTCTACCATTGAGAGATTCAGGGCAATTATTGACTCAAAGACCTACACAGACACTTTTAAAGAAGCTTCTCCCATTATGGAACGAATTGTCAAGTTTGATACCCTAGGGACAACGTTTATCCCTAAGATTTTTGAAGCAAGAGATTGGGCTGATTTATTTAGGAATTTTGAGGATGCAATTAAAGAATTGGTTAAGTAATTCTACTCTAATGCTAGATTCATAGGGGTAGAGTTGAAATACTGGGTACGAGGAACATAATTTTCCATCAATGCAGACTACATTGCTAAGGTACTTCGCATCACCAGACTAGAAAATGTGGATCGAACTCCATATGATGACAGAGTACTTCAGGCACAAGACATCCTTCAAGTTCTTGGGAATGAACATGAAGTGGAAAGCACAGGATCATCTATAGGCACTACATTGTTTTTGCCTGAATTGACACCTCTAAAGCTGATCATGTTCTCCAATCTATACCCACTATCAAACACTGCCTTCATCATTCTTGGAAGGGATAAATTCTTGTGTGACCTTATTTTCGGTGTCCCGATTGATATCTGTGCTCACATATTTCAGATCATTGGGAAAACAGCTCAATCAGTAACATGAACAATTCTTCCGTTTTGTAGTTTAATCATGAAGATTATCCTTCATGAAGGTGTTAGTCCTTCATCAGATGAGAAAATAGTGCCTTGTCCTCGACCAATATCCATACACACTCTTCAAGCAAGCAAGAGTCACTCTTCCAAGAAACCTAAGAGTGAGCCATCCACGCATGCATCTCCATCTGCTCATGCTACAGTTACTCCTGTACAATCAACTAGGACTCCATCTGTTCCCCTTGGATTTCAAACAGCCAAGCAAAGTCACTTGATTACAAATGTGTTTCATCGGATATCTGATTTAGAACAGCTTCTTCACTCATTTCACAATTAAACTCAGATGCAACTCACAACTATCGAAAGTCAACTAGATGCTATACAGCAAAAGCTTGAAGATAGCTTTTAGCTATTCCTGACAAAAAGGGGGAGAACAGCACAAAGAAAGGGGGAGATAGGCAGCATATTGAAAGGGGGAGTTGTGTTGATATACACTCACACACTTGTTTATAGTTGTTTGCTTGTTTTAGCTTATTTTTCTCTTTTGGAAAACTTGTGTTTATCTGGTACTTTTATATCTTTTATATAATGATGTTTATTCAGTTTTTTTTTTTTTTTTCCTGAAGTTTGTACCTGGTACCTTTGTAGGTTTTTAAGGTTCTTAGTTTGTGATTTGTACCCATGTTTGTTTCTATGCATGTTTTGTAGGCTTTTATGGTTTATACCATGCTTATGTAGCCTGTATGCTTTGTTGCGTTGTACTTCAAGTTAAATGTTATGCATTTTCCTTAAATACTCTCACTCTTGTGCCCTTGTAGGATTTTATTCCTAGATGCATATATTTCATGTATTGTGCATTGGTTCAGTGTTGGTTATTCAAGTGATTTGCTTTGTGCTTATCTGCTTGAATGTCCTGATGTTCATTCCAAGTGAGAATGAACATTGTGATCACTTTCTTACAGTGATTGCTTGTTTGGTCAAGCCATGATTTATTACTTTATTTCATTTTTGTTTGATCGCATTGTGCTTGTTCCATATGCATTACAAGTTTTCTGCATACAATGATGTTATTGTGTTATTGTGTTTTAGGAGATGTTTTGGTTTTATGGTTCAAGAGCTGCACAGATTCTAGAGTTAGGTGTGAGTGAGTTTTCCAACTGTTCCCAACTCACGCGTTAAGTCTAGAGTTTGTTTTAGGGTTTTGTTACGGAATAGTCAAAGGGAGAGATAGTAAGGTCGAATTTAATCAACCATCTTGTTAGCTTTATTTCGTACTAAATTTGCTTGTTTTTTAGCATTTAATAACCCTGTATTTAGGTGGGAATCTTGTAAGGATAGTAAGTGAGAGAGTGTGAAGAAATGCTTAAGATTGTGCAAAGAAAGAAGGACTTACAACTGGATCTCGCGAGTGGCTCGTGGCTTGTAAGTCGCCAAAAGTTGCACACGTGCCAAGCATGCCAGAAGCTAAAGAGTCGCGCCAGCTGTTGCACTACAAGACAAAAATTCCAAGTTGGCCAAGCTGTTAACTCACGGCTTGAACTCGCGACTCAACACAGTCACGAGGTCAAGTTGCCAGAATGCTCTATTTGGGAAAAATTGACGTTTCACATTCCATTCTCACCCTAGTATAAATACCCCTCATTCCCACAAAATATAGAGAACTTCCAGAGAGAATTTTGAGAGAGAAACCCTAGAGAAAACAAGATTGTCTTATCCACAATTTTCACCTAAGAGACTCTTCAAATTCCTCTATTCTCTTCATCTCCGTTGATACATCCTTGAGAGGTTCTTGACCAAATCCTTTTCTCATCATATCCATATCTGTGAGAATGTTCTTTTGGTGTTAAGGGAAGCATTTTAGAAGGGACCAATGACTATTGGTTGATGCTATGGTTTATAGCGGAATCCGGTAAGCTAGAAAAGAAAAAGGTTCGGCACAACCTCGTTGGAGTAGGAAGTTTGGAGAGCTTAGGTACTTGGGTAGATTAGGCTTGGAGGGTCTATTGCTGTTCATGTATCCCAACTACATTTTCTAGTGGATTATTGACCGCTTGGAGGGCAACGGAGAGGTTTTACACTGAGAGCTTCAGTTTCCTCTTCGATAACACATCGCGTGTTGTCCTTGTGTTTGCATCTCTCTTTCTTTTATCTTTACCTTATATTTTCTGTTGTGGATGTGATTATATTTGACTTAGATTGTTTATCAATTTTGTGTTTAGCTTATTATAATTTTCCGCACATACATTATTTGATATAAAGCTTGAATTGGTATTTTATTGTTTAGGGGTCTAAATGTTCATAGTGTTTTTAACGCTATTTGAACATTCAACAGAAAAGAACCAAATGTGGAAACACAAACCAGAACACAAAACTTGATTAGATTCAAGTTAGTTCAAATTAAATCAACTTGAAAATAAAGTAAAACAACTCAACATAAAGCATAAAGACTCAAAACAACATGCTAAATAGATAAACTAAGAAAATGCAACATGAAATAAATTAACTGTGCATGTGTGTGCATGTTTTGATGCATAAGAATGCAGCATGAGATGCATGGGATGTGCCTAGAGGGTGCCTAGGGTGTGCATGGCATGGCATTGAGCCACAAAAAGAGCAAAGTGTGTAAAACACACACAAATTGATCAAAATATGATTCATATGATCAAACAAGATCAAAACCAAAGATTGGAACTCAGTTGAGTCCAAAACAACACAGAAATGTCACTTAGACAATCTGTCAAACACATGACATGCAACAATGCAAAACAGTTATCAAAAATGCCTGAACATATGGAAAAATGCCTCAATACATGCTCAATCTGGCACAAGGGGCCAACACAGATGCACAAATACCAAATGGGACTCAGCCCAATCAGAAAATTTGAAAAATTTTCACAGAAATTAGAAACCCAACCCAATTTTCGAAAATCCTCAATTTTCAAAATTCTAAGCATAAATTTTTCATAATCCAAAAAGAAAGATGAAAATAGTGTAAGAAACACATACCTTGAAAGGATTTTGCAGAGATTTTTCTTGGAAATGATGGGGTTTGAATGAAATAGTGATTTGGGTTGAAAGGGGTTTGAAAGACTTATGTGAGGGAAGTGAAAATTGTTTGAAAAACTGTCACATCTACTACATAAAAACTGGAAACACACGTTTTTCGTAGGCTAGGTAGTGGCGCCATAGTCGCGAGAAGGGCCACTAAGCTTAAAAACTTTCGCGAGAAGCTTTAAGTCATGAGACAGTCGTGATAGCTTCTCTCTGATTTTTAAAAAAAATCAGTTTTAGCCAAACAGCATTTCGTGAGAAGCTCTTGGTCGCAAAGTAGTCGCGAGACAGTCACGAGAATCTCTGTGTGAAATGATGAAAATTTATTTCCTTCTCGCGAAACAACCTCTGAATCAGTTTTTGAAGAAAAAACACAAAAAATGCATTTTGAACAAAAACTAAAAGCATGAAAGTATAAAATTACTTTCAAAAACAAATAAAACACTCAAAAATCTTTTTGAGTTTGATCATCAAGTATTTGAGCATACACATCACATTTGAACATGTACAATCACACAAATGAGATAAGTATTCATTGAATCAAAGTCTTATATGTAGTGGGTGAGTATCAAGTGTGAAATAGTCCTTAGACCAGAGTGAAGGTTCAATGATCAATTCAATCAAGTCATACACAACTGATACTAGGTCAAGTGGTCTATCTCAATTATAGAAATAAACATATATAACCTCTCATAAATTGATTACACAACTTAGAAGCATTTCATTTGGCTTCTGCATAAATCATAACATTTGATCCTTTTTGGATAATACATCTTTTTTTGAGATCAGTGTTTGAAATTTTTGATATTTCAACATTGAGAATTAGCCTTTGGCTTTTTAAGCACCAAACATTCAATACAAAAAGTCACTTTTCCTTTTTCCAAGTCAAATGCTAGTATGTGCGACAAGCTTTTGCAGCTCAAAATCTCTTTTCATTTGGAGATTTACATTTGGTGAGCTCTTTCACAAAAACAAAAAAAAAATAAAGTGGGAAGAGATATAGGCACAAGTCTATGCAAGTATCAGGACCATTCCAGACTATTGACCAATCATTCATGACAAGCTTGAAGATCTATTTACAACAATCACACATAGTTTTCAAGATTTCTCTCACATAGATATATGTGCATACATAACAAGCTAAACACGTAAATGCACTAAGTCATTAGTACGAAAGTACAAGGCCAAACTCACATGTGATATACACAAAACAAGTGATCAAACTTTTTCAAGATTTTTCAACTTTTTATGGGTTTTTGAATTTTTTTTTTGAACACACTCAAACACAGGAAAAAAAAAATAAAATAAAATAAACAAAGCAAAAGCTTGAAAAAGAAACATGCTAAAACCAGAAGCAAATGATATAAATCAAAGCAAGCATGTAAAGATGCATGAGAAAAAGTCCTTAAACATCGAACGAATTAATGTATGGACATGTTAGAATGCTTATGCATGAGTACCTCTTTTCACCCACACGGCACATGCGTTTGGGGTGATATCCCTAAAGGATTGGGTATGAGAGTTAGGACTTTCAAACCATCTAGTAAAGCTCTCCAAGCAAGTGGTGAAGGTACCGATCATTTTCATCACATCCATCACGCCAAAATCACCATTTCGACTTCTTGATTGCTCACCAGCCTAACTTCATTTATCATTTTTAGGGTTTTTTGATCTCTGAACACTTGCATTCTTCAATGCCTTCAGCTTGTGGCAATTTGGTCTTGTGTGTCGTTGAAGTCCACAAAAATGGTAAAAATGTTGAATTCTCGGACCTCTTTACAAGTTTGGAGGTGATTTCTCTTGAACTTTAGGCTTGACCACAGTTTGATTACGAGGTTTATTCAACACGCGTTGGTCAGCTACATTCTTCTTCTTTTCGTCCTTTATTTTCTCAAGAGTAGGGACAACTCCAACCAGCTCCTTAGCTTTAACAAATCTCACATCTTTGGTGACATTGGCCGATGAGCCACTCCTTTCGGTATATCCCAACCTGGACTTATCTGAAAAATGTTTTTGAGATGAAATAACATCATCTAGCTTCTTCGTGGATACCCTCTCTATCTTGGCATTTGCTTGCACTACTTCTAGCTCAAGAAATCTGATTTTTGAATAAGCTTTAGTCAGCTCACCATTCAGTGTCTCTATTTCACACTTGGCTTCTTTATAATGAACTAGAAGACTTTTATAGTCCTCTTTTTCCTTTTTCACCTTCTTTACGGCTGCCTTGGCCACCCTTGTATATTCTCCTGACTTTTCAAGTAGGGAATTGTAGTTTTCTTGAAGACTGGCTATGTTTTCATCTTCTTCAGCATCAATTTCTTCAACAACTCCTATTGATTCTTCATCACTGTGATCCCTAAGCTCTGACGACTCATTATGGGTAATAGTCATAAAGGTAGAGTAATTTCCTTCTCTATGACAACTCTCTTCAGAATCAGAATTTGAAGAATTTGAATCACCAAGCGTTGTGACATATGCCTTGACCTTTCCTCTTAGATAGTTGGGACACTCCTTCTTAAGATGTCCATGGCCATTGTATTCATAACACAAAATGCCTTGAGGAGACTGGGAATCCTTTCCATCTTTCTTCTTAAACTCCTTCCTATCACCTTTGGAGGATGAGAACTTCCCTTTGTTAAACGGTTTCCCACTGTTCTTCATCTTTAGAAATTTCTGGAAGTTCTTTGCAAGGAATGCTACATCCTTTTTCACTCCATCTTCTTCGGAGGAATCATTAATTCTTTCGGTGATTGTTTTAAGAGTACGAGATTTACTTGTCTTATGAGAAGGCAGTCCAAGCTCATACGTTTGAAGAGACCTAATGAGCTCTTGGATCTTAATTTCATCCAAATCTTTACTTTCCTCTATGGCTGTGATTTTCGCTCGAAAGCTCTCCAGTAGGGACCTTAAAATTTTTCTCACCATCTTAGCATCCTTAATCTTTTCACCAAGATTGAGCTTTGCAATCATAATTTCGTTGAGCCTTCCACAGAATGAATCAAAGGACTCATCATCTCCCATCTTAAGCTTTTTGAATTTGGTGGTAAGCATCTGAAGCTTTGTGTCCTTCACTTTCTTTGTTCCTTCATAAGTGGTCTACAATATCTCCCAAGCTTCCTTGGCTACTGTTATGTAAGAGATCCTGTGAAACTCGTCTGGAGATACACAATAAAATATAGCATTCAAAGCTTTACTATTAGCGTTAGCTGCCGCAAGAGCTGCTTTATCCCTAGTGGATTTAGCGGCCTCCAGACTAGTCCAAATTATTTCAACTGCATCCCAAATAGTATCATTAATGGAACACAAAAATACCCTCATTTGGACTTTCCAACAAGTAAATTACTACCATCAAAATATGGTGGAATATTTAAAGATTGAGACCGGTCCATCTCAAATGGGGTCAAGAAACATACTCAGGTATTTAAACCATAGTGAGTGTACACGCTCTGATACCAATTGAAAGCTCGAAGTGTGTCGAAAACACAAGAGCTGTTTAGACCCCCAAATCAAAGTTACAGCTTGGTTAATTTTACACTAACTTAATACTAAGTACGGAATAGTGTAAACACAAGCGTATAAGAAAGAGAACTACTCTAATCCATATTTAAAGCAACACAATAGTAAAAATGAAATGAACAAGAGTAGGGAAGAAAGATGCAAATACAGATAACACCGAGACGTGTTATCAAAGAGGAAACTGAAGAACTTAACAAAAAACCTCTTTGCTGCCCTCAAAACGGAAATCGATCCACTAGACAATTAGTTGGGATACATGGGTGAGCAAGAAACCCTCCAAGCCTAATCTACCCTTTGTACCTAAGCCCTTCAAGCTCCTACTCCAACAAGACTTCTCAGAATTGTATCTTATCTAGCTCTCCGGATCCCGCAACAAGTTCCATGTTGCATCTGCCATCTTTGGCTTCTTCCAATACTTCCCAGAAGTACCAAAACTCCACTTGACACTCTCAAAAGGTGTGATAAGTGTTTGGGCTATTAACCTCTCAATGGTATGGAAATAGAGAGGTAGGAGATGAGGAAATTTCCAAAACAAATGTGTAGAGGATTGTGGGTGTGGACGACTAAATTTCTCGGTTCGAAATGAAGTCAAACAAGTAAAATAGTGTCACAAATGTGAATTTGTATTGATGAATGTGTGGTACAATTCTCTGTAATTACAAAAGAGTTATCCTCTGATTCGATCACCTTGAAAGACTTGTTGATTGGAATTTTGGTAATGTGATTTTGATTTGAACACAAGATATCCTTCAATTTGGTTGAGGGATAGATCGAAGATTGTTGAAACAGAATTACAATGAATCTCTGGCTATGAGCTTGTTAGAAATCCCTTGTTCTTCACGTTCTTCGTGTTCTTCGTGTTTCCCTTGTTCTTCACGTTCTTCGTGTTCTTCGTGTTCTTGATGTGTTCTTCGTCTTCGAAGGTTTGTGGTGGAAGTTCTTCGGGGCTTTAGAGGCTTGAATCCGTAGAGCTTCGCTGATTTGTGGTTTGTGATGTTTCTGGAGGCTTTTGAGCTTGATTCCAGTGAACTTTGAGATTTAGGAATATGATTTGGATGATTCCTCTTCGAATGTTCTTTGTATTCGAAGATTTGTGGTGGAAGTTCTTCGGGGCTTTAGAGGCTTGAATCCGCAGAGCTTCACTGATTTGTGCTTTGTTGGTGTTTTCGGACACTTTAGGCTTGATTCCCGCAAACTTTTGGATCTAGGCGGATGATTTGGATGATTTCTCTTCGAATGTTCTTCGTATTCGAAGTTGAAGTTCTTGAAGTTCTTGGAGGCTTTAGAGCTTGGTTCCGGCAGAGCTTCTGGACTTCTGAATCTTCTCTGATGCTGCTTGTGCTTCAAATGGCTCTTGGTGTCCCCCTAATGGCTTAGGAAGGCTTCTATTTATAGGAGTTTTGGGGTAGGTAAGCGACACGTGGCGGAGTCTGATTGGTGACACGTGGCAGAGCTTGATTGGTCCGCTTATGTCATCGCTTGCACGTGCTGACTGATTGTGTCATCGCTTACACGTGCGAGACTGCTTATGTCATCGCTTACACGTGCGATGATGTGTGATTGGTCTTTGCATGACACTTGGCAAATTTCTGTTGGTTTCTGAATAGTGATAGCAAAACCTAGCAGCAACATGTGGCGCTTTGTAATTGGCTGCATTTTGTGGACTTGGTAGTGTGACGTGTCAGCTTGTGATAGGTCGGGAATTTTCCTTGTCTACAAATGCCCCCTCGAGACTCGTTCACACACACAGTTTCAGAGTGTAGTGTGAGAATGAGTTTCGAAAACAGACTTTTACTCTTGGCTCTTCAAATGAAGTAATTGAAGGTGGCGGAGCTTTTAGCAGGATGAGATAATTTCCGAGGAGTAGACCCACCCATATGAAAGGATCTGGTAAGACCGAAAAGGGGTCTGCCTGTATTTGAATGGTCTTGCATGACCGAGCCTTCTCAGCAGAGATTAAGTTGAAGTAACTTCAGAAGAGTGTTTTTGGATTGTTGGCGGCGATCACATGGTGTAGAAGATGGGGAAGATGCGAGGATGGTGGTTGGGTACAGCATGCGGAGCCATGGGGCTAGCCTCGTGCTTTTAAGAGCCGCTGGTGAAGTTATATCAGAAGAGTATACTTCGGATTACGGCGAGGCCATGTGGGAAAGTGATTGAGTGCGCATGCGTCATCGTTTTACCCAGGTTGAAGTAATTTCAGAAGCTTATGGATTCTGGAGATGACGGTGTTGGTGGTGAAGAAGACGGGGATGAAGCAAAGCGAATGGGTGAAACATACGCCACCATGGTTCTGATCCTGTATGTCGGGAACCCTCTGGTGTAGGTGTTTCTAGGAGATACACCTTTGAAAATGGGATGGCTGTATGTTTGCATGGGTTCTGACAGTAGGTCATTGAATGTGCGTGCGTAATGGGACCATACTGACAGACGTTAAGTTGAAGTAATTTCAGAAAAGTTCATTCTGAAATACTTCAAGTTGAATTTAAGTTGGAGTAATTCCAGAAAGTGTGTTTTGAGGTACCAGCAACGATGACCTCTGGATCCCACGCCGATGGGAACATGGAATATGGCTTTGGCAACCCTTTACCAGCCCCAAAGGCTGAACTCTGATGAGCTGGTGCCCCGGAGGTTGTTTCAAGTGTTGGATGAAAGACAATTTGTAGGATACCCCAACACTTTTTACCATCTTCACCTATTGACACTTGTTGGGAAAGCACAACAAAGTGAAAGATGGAGCTAACTTGTGATTCTGGTCTTAAAAACCAGCCAAGTTGCTGTTTGTTCCGAACCGCTGCTTCTGTTGGAAGACCAAGCAATTGAATAGAGACTACAGGAGCCTTGAGGTTAGGCATAGGTGTCTCTGCTGGACTTGGATGTCCTGGCCAACCAAATCTGAAGAAGCATGGAACCACAATGCAGGCCTTGTTATGAATAACTTTATGGACAAAGGTGGTTGTTAGGTGGAGAAACCAAATTTGTTTGGATCTCAAAACTACAATGATGCTGTGATGAGGGTTTCTACCGAACCATGAGAGGGTTGATTTCAAACTGATTGTGAAGTGATATTGGTTGCTGAGTGTTGAGAATGATGAAGCCATAGTGAGAAATGGCTGTGAGAAGGAGGACTTGAAAATTTGAAAGAAGCAAATCTTCATTTCATGACTCAGGGTTTTTCTGGATGAGTTTTTGGTGAATCCGGCCCTTTTATTTATAGCAGAGAGATGAAGAATGGTAGATGGAGTAGTCAAGAATGGCGGATGGAAATTTTTGGTGAGAATGGTAGATTCTTGACTGGTAGATGCCGAATGGTAGGTGGGAATGTTTGGCACCGAAAGGGGAGTGGTAGGTTGGACGGGTGACCCGATGTGATTTTAAGTTCAAGACACACTTGTGAGAGTTTATCTGTACTTTTGAAAGGGAAGTCTTGATAGAGCCTGGAGAATAACCTTGAGAGG
Source organism: Quercus suber (assembly GCF_002906115.3). Taxonomy (NCBI): domain Eukaryota; kingdom Viridiplantae; phylum Streptophyta; class Magnoliopsida; order Fagales; family Fagaceae; genus Quercus; species Quercus suber. Next base: position 358,276 of record NW_027069944.1, on the reverse strand, counting down.
GTTCAAACCAAGTGGATGAATCTCAAATTTTGATATTGAGAGCTTTAGTTTTGGACATTGTCAGTACTTCGGAGATGTGAGTCAGATTGGTGATTTCCAAGTCACGAAAAACTATGCAAGACAAGTCTGGCTTGAAAATCTTGACTTTGGATTAATTTCAACACAAAAGACAACTATCTTGGAATTGAGTTATTTGTGCAATTTCTGAGTCTCAAATGATGAAACGGATTCCAAAATTGGAATGTACACGAAAAATTGAGCAAGATAGGTCCATCTTAAAAATTTTGACTTTCGGTCAACATTTTCGCAAAAGTCAACTTTTTTGAAATTGGACGTTTGCACAATTTCCAAGTCTCGAATGAAGAAACGGATCCCAAAATCGGAATGTACTCGAAAAACTGAGTGGGACAGGCCGGTCCTGAAAATTTTGACTTTTTGGTCAAAGTCAAAGGTCGAACTTGGTCAAAGCCTTTTTCTTTTTCTTTTTCTTTTTCTTTTTCTTTTTTTTTTTTTTTTTTTTTTTCTTTTCGGTTCGGCCGGGTCAGATTTTCGGGTCAAACCGGGTCGGTCTGGTCAAACGGGTCAGACCGGGGTTCTGGATGATGACGTCATCCATGACGTCATAGAGGCGCGTGTAGCGCGTGTGGTAACTGCCAGCGCGTGAGAGCGCGTGAACAGTGTGGGAGCGGCGCGTGATGCGCGTGAATCTGAGACTCGGACATCCGACGCATCTGGTGGCGCGTGGAGGCGCGTGCCTCACTTTTTGTACCTGAAATTTTCAGGTTTTATAGATATAAGGCCGTTGAAGACGCCTGTAGGGTCAGTTTTGTGAAACTTGGATCATATTTGCACAGATTTGAAGGATGAGGGCGCGATTTCCGAAACTATTTACGGCGCGTGGAGGCGCGTGGCTAGGCTTTTGGGATCGAATTTTTTGGGTTTTGTAAATCGGAGCCTTCTGGATCGACTGGTAATGCCATTTCCTTGAAATGAAGTCTGGGTTTGTACAAATACGAAGGAGCAGGCCGCGACCCTCTGAAGCTTTTTGCGGCGCGTGAAGGCGCGTGGTTTCTCCGTTGAGACTGACTTTTCTGGGTTTTGGAGATCTTTGTCCGTTTAAGATCTCTGTGGGGTCAGTTTCGTGAAATGATCTTTGGATTTTCACAAATTTGGAAGAGAAGGCCGTGCGTGAATTTGTCTTATATTAGACTGATGTGGCTTTTCTGCAGCTCTGACAAGGCGGTGCCAAGAAACTTACTTAATGTCTCTTTTGTTTGCTGAATTTTATTTTCAAAATTCGGTGCAGACTTCTTTGATTTTTAGTGCTGTGAGTTTGCAAAATCTCACTTTGAGCGTATGCTATTTTCATGCACGCGAACACCATTTTTTTCCACTTGTCGGTTGGTGAACCATTTAATAGTTTGCTGACTTTCTTCATTTTTCTTGCCTGCTATCTCAGAAGTTTTCTATATAAAGGCATGTTATTGCCTTCCTTTATCACTGAGACACATGCTGAACATTCAGCTTTCTTCTCCTGCTTTCAAAATTTTTTTTTTTTTTTTTTTTTACGTGCTTTGAGACCTTTTCCTGACAAAATTTTTTTTTGTTGCTTGTTTTTGTTTTGCAGCATGGTTTTTTTTGGCAATTAAGCTGCACCAACACTTGTCTTTTCAACGCAGCCATCTCAAGAGTCTTTGCAACAACGTTTCTGTGAGGATATTCAGCCAGGCAACAATGCTATCACCAATACTTGTCTTTGAAGTCGTACTGGCTCTGATGTAGGCAATGAAGTTATGCTAGCACTTGTTTTTGTATGAAGGTGATCCACACTTGTCTTTGTCATGAAGCTGGGCCAACTCTTGCATTTGCATTGAAGCATCACCATTACTTGTCTACTGAAGCAATATTTGCACTCGTCTTTTTTAATGAAGCCTTTTCAACATGAAGCCACGTCAACACTTCACTTGCGCCGCAGCCATGCCAATATTCGTCTTTGCCATGACATCTCGTCAACACTTCATCTGTACTGAAGTCGCACCAATATTGGCCTTTGAAGTTGCATTAGCGCCAATTTTTAAAGGCGACAAAGTTCAAACATCAAGGGTACATAGTATTATCGCCAGACAACAAGATTTTAGAGATGTCATCAAGATTTTGAAGATGCAAGGAGCTCATTAAGACTTTGAAGATGCCAACGAACCCTTGAAGTTTCAAGAAGATTGCCACCAAAACTTTGAAGATGAAAGGAGCTCTCATTAAGATTTTGAAGATGCAAGGAGATGCCAATAAAACCTTTAAGTTTCAAGAAGCTCCTACCAAGACTTTGAAGATGCAAAGATGATGCCAACAGAATCTTGAAGTTTCAAGAAGCTCCCATCAAGACTTTGAAGATGCAAAGAGATGCCAATAAAACCTTGAAGATGTGAGAAGAATGCCGCCAAGACTTTGATATTGCACGAACATGCCCTTAGAGGAGAGATGACGCAACACCAACTTCAACACCAACTTTAGATGCTGGAGGAAGGTGACGTTGTCCAAATTTCAGAGACATGATGTGAAACGGCACCACTCAGAAGGGAGATGATGTGGTTCAAATTTCGGAGTTGTGAAGTGGCACAACCTAGAAGAGAGACGATGTAGCTTAGATTTGCAAGGTACAAGAAGATGCCTCCAGAAGATAAGTGATGTAAAACATACTTTAGAGACATGTGAGGATGTCCACAAAAGAGGGGCAATGCCATGAAGACTTCATTTTTTTGCAAAAGAGGTTGAAGATTTTATTTTACTCCACAACCAAGAACTAACTTATGTTTATCATTAGTTCAAGGAAAGCTGAGTAACACAAACTCTTTGTAGCTGCCATTTTCCACCACAATGATCTTCGAGCATCATGTGGTGAGCAATTGACTGATCCTAAGCAACGCTTGCCAATTAAAAGGATCTCAAAAGCATATGGATGACCGTTGGAAAACTTTTCAAGCTAGACTGGCAATCTTTCTTCTTTTCATGTGACTGAACTTAGTAAATGATACCAAGTTGCCTACGTACCCCAGAGAGCGATCAAGTCATTACGTAGTTCAAAAGATTTTATTTTATTTTTTTGTTTTTGTTTTTGTTTTTGTTTTGTTTTGTTTTTTTTTGTTTTTTTTTTGCAAAAAAGGAGGGCTCAGTGTGTAATAGTGGGTATCACCACTAATCGAACCCGAGACCTCTCAAGGGCGACTTGGGCATCCAACCACTACGCCACACTAGCAATTGGTGACATAGAGTGGGATTAATTTCTCTTTATTGGTATGCTTTCAAAGGTAATGGAAAGACATCATGTACCCTTGCAGCATTACAGTGGGCAGTTTAAGCTCTTGCCAAGGAGCAATCCTCGATGTTCAAGCGTAGAAGTGTTTAAGGAACTTCCCATTGATGGGGCCGATCCTTGCATCATCATTGTTGATCAACTTGTAAGCTTGGTTGGTGTTTGCCCCCTGCTTGAGAGTTGGAAGTACATCACAAGCAACGGTCACATGGTTTGACCCGACAACTTCATCAAAGTCTAGATCAATCTTGTTTTCTTTGGCAAGCTTCATGATTTGTTCTTTGAAGACGAAGCATTTTTGGATTGGGTGGCCAATGACGCGATGATATTTGCAATAGTTAGGGTCATCAATTTTCCCTATGTCTTGTGGTCGCCTGCATTCTGGCAATTCAATCAGCTTCAATTGCAATAATTGTTCTAAGATGTTTGGCACATCTTCATCGGGGAACGGATATGCTTTTTGCTCACGTTCCTTAAAAGTTAGGCGACGCACTTCGTTCTTTTGCCATCCTTCAAGCTGTTTTTCATTTGCCTTCGCTCCTCTTCTTGGAACCTTGACTTCGGTAGTGTTAACAACCATTGGGTCTTTGAGGCTGACTTTTGCATTCCTATCATTCCTCCTTACTTCCCTTTTGCTTTCCTCAGGTATGGGAGGGTTTGTACTTCCATGGCTAGCAATACTCAACTCCATGTCGTGTGCACGAGTTGCTAACTCTTCAAATGTTCGAGGCTTTATCCCTTGAAGGATGTAAAGAAGTCCCCAATGCATGCCTTGGATGCACATCTCTATAGCAGAAATTTCAGAAAGTCTATCCTTGCAATCTAGACTCAAAGAACGCCACCGATTGATGTAATCAATGACGGGCTCATCTTTCCACTGTTTGGTATTAGTAAGCTCTATCATGCTCACTGTACGACGCGTGCTATAGAATCGGTCAAGAAACTCTCTTTCGAGTTGTTGCCAACTGTCGATTGACTCGGGTTCTAAGTCTGTATACCAATCAAAGGCATTTCCTTTGAGCGAACGGACAAATTGCTTTACAAGGAGGCCTCCTTGAGTCCCTGCGTTCTCACAAGTTTCTACAAAGTGAGCAATGTGTTGCTTAGGATTTCCATGGCCATCAAACTGCAAGAACTTGGGGGGTTGATACCCATTTGGCATCCTCATGTTGTCGATGCGCTTTGTGTAGGGTTTTGAATATGTGAGAGAACTTGTAGAAGAACCTCCATATTGTGCTCGGATGGTATTTGTTATCATGTCTTGTAATTGTTGGACTGATAACGAAGCAACCGAAGTAGATTGTTCTCGTCGGGGAGTGTTTTCAATTTCTCTCCCTTCGTCATCCTTTGCAGATGCGAATTTATGACTATGGCTTGATTCACCAAGATCTTGTACTTCGAGTTTGTTCATTAAAGTTGCAATTTGGAGGTCCTTATCTTCAAGTGCTTTTGTGAGAAGGACGACCCTTTGTTCCATTTCAACCATCTTTTCTTCCATTGTAGAGGTGTTAGTCATCATGACTGACACAACTTCCCAAGATGATGGAGAAGGAAGTGAATTGAAGTGAGCACATGAAATCTCATTTTTTGGGTTCCCTTTGATGGGAGAAAGATCGTGTGACCAACTTCTTGTGAAGGAAGAAGGGGATTTGCCCCCATACTTGAGGTGTTCCAAGGTGGAGACGTCCTTGTTGATGACCTTGTTTCTTGTAAGAGGGTCTAAGGAGATGATTGTCTGGACCTTGGCTTCCTTGGTTGATTGAGATTGAAGTTGATTATTTGCTTTGGGTTGGCTACAATTGATTACACCAATGTAGTTGTTGGTGGTAGCCGTACCAAGTTTAGTTGAAGTAGCTGTTGAAGCTTGGATGTTCTTGCTAGAGGCCATTTGAGCTGGTAGCAAGATGATGAAGATTTCTTTCTTTGAAGGAGAATGAGATGAGAGGCAGAGAGGTCCCACCGGGCGTGCCAGAAAATGTGGACGACTAAATTTCTCGGTTCGAAATAAGTCAAACAAGTAAAATAGTGTCACAAATGCGAATTTGTATTGAATATATGTGTGGTACAATTCTCTGTAATTACAAAAGAGTGATCCTCTGATTCGATCTCCTTGAAAGATTTGTTAATTGGATTTGTGGTAATGTGATTTTCACTTGAACACAAAGTATCCTTCAATTTGGTTGAAGGATGGATCGAAGATTGTTGAAACGGAATTACAATGAATCTCTGGCTATGAGCTTGTTAGAAATCCTTTGTTCTTCACGTTCTTCGTGTTCTTCGTGTGTTCTTCGTGTTCTTGGTGCGTTCTTCGTCTTCGAAGGTTTGTGGTGGAAGTTCTTCGGGGCTTTAGAGGCTTGATCCGTAGAGCTTCGCTGATTTATGATTTGTTGAGGTTTCTGGAGGCTTTTGAGCTTGATTCCAGTGAACTTTGAGATTTAGGAATATGATTTGGATGATTCCTCTTCGAATGTTCTTGGTATTCGAAGGTTTGTGGTGGAAGTTCTTCGGGGCTTTAGAGGCTTGATCCGTAGAGCTTCGCTGATTTATGATTTGTTGAGGTTTCTGGAGGCTTTTGAGCTTGATTCCAGTGAACTTTGAGATTTAGGAATATGATTTGGATGATTCCTCTTCGAATGTTCTTGGTATTCGAAGGTTTGTGGTGGAAGTTCTTCGGGGCTTTAGAGGCTTGATCCGTAGAGCTTCGCTGATTTATGATTTGTTGAGGTTTCTGGAGGCTTTTGAGCTTGATTCCAGTGAACTTTGAGATTTAGGAATATGATTTGGATGATTCCTCTTCGAATGTTCTTGGTATTCGAAGGTTTGTGGTGGAAGTTCTTCGGGGCTTTAGAGGCTTGATCCGTAGAGCTTCACTGATTTGTGATTTGTTGATGTTTCTGGAGGCTTTTGAGCTTGATTCCAGTGAACTTTGAGATTTAGGAATATGATTTGGATGATTCCTCTTCGAATGTTCTTGGTATTCGAAGGTTTGTGGTGGAAGTTCTTCGGGGCTTTAGAGGCTTGTTCCGTAGAGCTTCACTGTTTTGTGATTTGTTGATGTTTCTGGAGGCTTTTGAGCTTGATTCCAGCAAACTTTTGGATCTAGGCGGATGATTTGGATAATTTCTCTTCGAATGTTCTTCGTATTCGAAGTTGAAGTTCTTGAAGTTCTTGGAGGCTTTAGAGCTTGGTTCCGGCAGAGCTTCTGGACTTCTGAGTGCTTCCAATGGCCTGGTCCTCCCTTCAAATCTCTGGATCTCCTTGATCTGATCTCCTGATCTCCAATCCTCTTCAGATCCCGCTTCAAATGCCTTAGGAAGGCTTCTATTTATAGGAGTTTAGGGGTAGGTAAGTGACACATGGCGGAGCTTGATTGGTGGCACATGGCAGAGTTTGATTGGTGACACGTGGCAGAGTTTGATTGGTCCGCTTATGTCATCGCTTACACGTGCGAGGCTGATTGTGTCATCGCTTACAAGTGCGAAGCTGATTATGTCATCGCTTACACATGCGATGATATGTGATTGGTTTTTTGCATGACACTTGGCAAATTTCTGTTGGTTTCTGAGTAATGATAGCAAAACCTAGTAGCAATACGCGGCGCTATGTAATTGGCCATATTTTGTGGACTTGGTAGTGTGACGCGTCAGCTTGTGATAGGCCGGGAATTTTTCCTGTCTACAGTGGGTATAACAATCTCTAATTCTTAAGGTGTTTGGCTAGGGTTTTCTCTCAGAAACTCTCCTTTACATTTATGGGCAATGTGGGTATAAATAATGTAGGCACAGGAAGTGTGTATCAGACTGGACAGGCTGGCAGAAGAGAATGTGTCACGGGTGTCTCGCGGGAAGGCCTTACCAGCGAGATATTCGCGAGACATAGCTGTCTCCATTTGGCCTGACTCTTCACATTCCAGTCGTGTGCAAGGCACATGCTTCTTTTTGCAGGATGCTTAGTCGCAATATACCTGCGAAAACTTTTTAGTCTTCATTTGCTTGAGTCTTCACACTATTATCTTTATTACACAACCCTTACAATGAAATCCCACAATAAATATAAGGTACAAACAATTGAGTAAAATTACAATCAAATTTGGCACGGAATATAAGCCAACAAAAACACATAGTTGTAAATAACAACTTTACAGGTATAAATTATGATAACTTTTAGAAAACATTTTCTTGTTGGTCAAGTTTTATAGAGTCTTTAAATTGGGCTCCAAGCCTGTAAACCTGAAGTATTTAGTTTAGTAAATTTTCTTATTTTTGTTTCCCTATTTTTTAGTGGGTATTTCAATAACCCTTCTTCTAGATTCAAAGAACTCTTGTTGATTAAAGGCTATTTTTTCTTGAAGCAAATGCAATTTGGTTCTTGCCATTTTCCACCCCGTCAGCTAGCCCTTTGTTGTTATTTGCTCAAAGAAAAAAAAAAATGCAATAATGTGCACTTTATTTTCTCCATAAAAAAAATTTGGTTAACTTGTTCCGATCAAATTTTGGAAAAAGTTATTTTGGATTTAAATAATAATATAAATAATTTTTAAAAACAATATAAACAAAATTGGTCTAATCTAAACCATAACATGGAGAACAATTGCAACAAGAAAATGGCTTAGAAATAAGCTATAAATTAGTAATAAATTAGCGTTTAATGACTTTAATAAGAAAATACATATATGATATCGATGTCAATCTTAGTGTTAATGTGACATAGATAGAACAACCTCTCCCCCTCCCCCCACCCCCCCCACCCCACCCCACCCCACCCCCCCCCCCCCCCCCAAAAAAAAAAAAAAAAAACCTTGCCAATGTCTTTTCATTTTTATGGGATGTTCCACCCTATGAGAATCTGGTATTTAAATTTTTTTTAGAAAATTCAAGATGATGAAGACACAAATGTTTATTCAAATTTTATCAGTTGTACTTATTGACTTCTCCTAGATGCGAACTTTGAGTCAAGCCATAACAGAAGACACAAATTTTTATAGTAATAACATGTGTTGTTTTAGCAAATATACTACTCACATATGAGGAATTGAACAATAGGTCAAAGAAATCGAATTTTCCACAAGAAATGTTTAAAAAAAGAAAAAGATATATGATATCTATGACTAAGAAAATTGCACATTAATTTGTGGCGTAGTTTCTTTTGAGAATCAATATGTGGCGTAGTTGAAAGGTGAAAATTATTTATTATTTATTATTCTAATTTTTTGAAGATAAATACCAATTTCATTAAGCACAAACAACACTAACATCCTTCCTCCACACATCCTGAATAGATTTAGGCAGGGAGTTCATATTACAACAATTACAGGGAAAGGTGTAATTGAAAATTCTCTACTCAATGCCATAACAGAAGTGGTTAAGCTAGATAACAAAGGATAATTATCCTCTCTATAACTATATCATCTTCCCTAACAGAAGTGAACAAGCAATCCACTGAAAAGAACGTTTTGAGCGAAGATTTATTTATTATTTTACTATTCTAATTTTTTAAAGATAAATACCAATTTCATTAAGCACAAACAGCACTAACATCCTTCCTCCACACATCCTGAATAGATTTAGGCAGGGAGTTCATATTACAACAATTACAGGGAAAGGTGTAATTGACAATTCCCTACTCAATGCCATAACAGAAGTGGTTAAGCTAGATAACAAAGGATAATTATCCTCTCTATAACTATATCATCTGCCCTAACAGAAGTGAATAAGCAATCCACTGAAAAGAAAGTTTTGAGTCTTTTTTAGGACTTAGAATAATTGCCCTAAAGCCATTTCATCCAAAGAAAATGGTTGGTTTTTTGGCAAAGGCAATGGTATGCTATCATTTCTTAACATAGATAGCACATCTGACATTGTGGGCCGATCATCAGTATTATTCTGTATACATAGGAGACCGATATGATCCATCTCAGCACCTTAAATTTGACACATGAATCACTAATTGATGGATCAATTAGCTCTTGCCCTTGACCTTCTTGCCATAAATTCCATGCCTGAGAAAATCATTTACAATATTAGAAGCACACATAACAATGAATATAAATAAAACCCAAAGATTAATACTAATTGACATACGTATCCTACTAAATTGAGTTGGTAGTCAACATGGTAGAAGCTGTTGTTTTTTCTACCACTCACAATTTCAAGCATCAAGACTCCAAAGCTATAGACGTCAGATTTTATGGAGAACACGCCTTCCATGGCATATCAGGGAGATATATAACCACTACATCAAAACACAATAAATATTTCATTTCACAAGTGATTGAATTGAGCACATGTAATAGTAAGATTAATAGGACTTTAATCATCACAAGTGTAAGAGTATATTATTAACTTACTCTGTTCCAACAATTACATTAGTGTTTGCTTCCAATTCATCTGGTTTGAAAATTCGTGCTATGCCAAAATCAGATATCTTAGGATTCATGTTTTTGTCAAGGAGTATGTTTCCGGCTTTTAAATCTCTATGAATTATTCTTGGTCTTGAGTATTTATGGAGATATAGCAGTCCTTGAGCAATTCCTGCTATTATATTGAAACGTTTTTTCCAATCTAATAACTTGCTTCTCTTTGAATCTATCAAATAAACAATGAATAGATGTGATCAATAATCTAGTTCTAACAAGTGATATAATAAACTTTATTTTTTTTTTTTGAAAAATAAATAAAGGAAGTACTAGATAAAAGGCAATGTTTTTCTTACCAAATAGAAAGCAATCTAAACTTTTGTTGGGCATGTATTCATAAACCAACATCCTCTCTTCCCCATGAATGCAACAACAATAAATTTTAACAATATTCACATGATGGAGTTTAGGCATGAATCAACTCATTCCTAAACTCAGGTATCCCTGTCCTGAATTTCGCCCTAATCGCTTTATCGCTATTGTTTGCCCCCTGCCAATTCTCCCTGATGTGGTGATTAAAAAGATTAATTCAGCTTAGATGTATGTTACTCAAAACTACTTGATGTAGAAATTTATTTAGAGGTGACCTTATACACAGGCCCAAAGCCTCCTTCTCCAAGCTTGTTTTCTAATGAAAAATTGTTTGTTGCAGCCATGACACATGTATAGCTAATTACACTGAAACGAGCTCCATCATTCCCATCATTTAGAATTTCATTCATGTTGATAGATGGGTCCAAGCTTAATGAAGCAAGGCATCNTCAGTGAAAGAGAAAATTAGACATACCTTAGTTTAGTTAGTTTTAATAATGGTTTAATTTTTAAAATTCTTGCCCTAGATTCATTTTTTGTTGCATCTGTAATTTGTGTAATCCCAGAGTACAAGGCACATAAACCTTGAATAAGATCCATATTTAAGATCCTTAGCCATGGATAATTTCTGTACTATCTATACATAAGCAACAAACATTTTTCCAGTAAAACTTCAATTAAGATAATTAAGATGCAATACACATGAATATCTAGCTAGGGAAAAACTTTTAATGAACAAAACTTTAGTGTGTGTACATGTAGAGAGAGAGAGAGAGAGAGAGAGAGAGAGGGAGGAGAGATCCAAGCTGCTATTTCTTGATCAAGAAGTTTGGAGAAAGCTCGATCTTAATCTGTTTGTGAACTGAGGAAAAGATTGAACATATCTAAATCTGCTGTGATGACCCTACCTGCATCGTCACAAATTATCTATATATATATACACTTAAAAGTTGCACTATTCACAACCCAGATTCGAAGTTGCTCAAATTCAATGCCTCTTGCATTATTGGTAATTTTCCTTATATAAATATGCATGAAATTAAAAGTTGCATTATATATATATATATATATATATTGCTCAAATTCAATGACTCTTGCAATGTGAACCTTCTTTCTGTAGAAACTAGGAACCTTGAGGAATTGAGTGTATCACCTGATTTAAGATTATTCACATTTACGCCATGAGAAGAAGTACACAACAAGCAAGAGAAAAATAGAATGAACACAAATTTGAGAATTTTTATCATGTTGTTAGCCAGTAAGATAGACACTAATGACTTTTCACTTGTTTGCTAATTAGCTAGCTACTTATATGCTCATGCCAGTGTATAGCGCGGGTCTATAAGGAAACACACAACTGCTGCCTGCTAAGGTCAAACACGTTAGGCGGTCCACCGAAAAAAGACTTTTTTTTGGAGAAACATTACTGAAAGAAGACTGGTTATATTGAGACATAACCAAAAATTTATTAAAGAAATAATTTCATTGGTTAATGAACTATGCATAGACACAAAAGTATCTAAGGTATGAATGACTATCACAAATCTGTGGTTGGATTATTTTACTAAATAAGTATGCTCCTACACTTCATTTCACATTGCCTCTTTATTTTTTTATCTCTTCCTAAAAATTTAATGTAATATGATTTTTTTTTGTCAACCATCTATTCTATTAAAACTCTATATTATGGGTTTTGGGCCCCAATTGTCACAAAATAAATCAAATTTTAGTTAAGTAATTAATTAATTATGCTCTTGATTGAATTGATTTTAACATATCACACAAGCACAGGTCACATATGACACCAATATGATAACCAATGAAAATTGATGAAACAATCCGTTTCACAATTAAAAAAAATTGAGGATGATTTAACCTAAACAATTCTCAAGATAACATATCCACTAGAATAGAATCGAAGTTTGTACAACAGATTTAACCATAAATCTAGTTCTACCTCATTTAGTACTTATTAGTGTGACTACATGTAATTTTGAAATTCACAGTCTCTTCTATTTTGGATAGTTGCAGACGAACTCTCCTATTCGTGACTCCGAGATCTACTCTGAAAGATTTAATTAGTAATAATGTTTAGCTGATTTAGAAACTTCGCTCTATCATTAGATTTGTTGTTTGCATGTAATCTCTAGTTGATGCTTCAACAGAGCTTGGAAAAATCCAGATCTGTGCAGTAACAATGCTCTTGTGTGTGTAAAAACATGCTCTAAAATTTGTATTTATATATACTTAAGTTCCATCAAAACCCTAGATTGCTGAAAAAAGAAGTTGAGAATCCAAACTACTTGAGTCTTGATTGGTTGAGGCATGCTGTTCAATTGGTTGAGATAAGTGGTTTTCGACCTGTCAAGCTATAGTTGAAATGCAGTCTTGCAGAGGTCCCTATTCTGCATTCTTGATCAAATATTATCTAATGTAATTTTATTTAGACAAAATAAGTCTAAACTATTACAATTGTTCATGGTTGCCAATCTAAAAATGTGGACTTAACAATATCATTAGACATTTTTATAATTGTGTGTTGCATATGAAACTATATAGTATGCTAATTAAAAATAAATAAATAAATAAATATAATAAAGGGTATCATTAAAAAAAATGATACTAATAAAGGGTTTAATAGAGAATAAAAAATTATAATTCAATTAAAAAAATATATTAAAATAATAACGTGAAATTGTGAAGTCTCATTTGCTTATTTGGCATAATGTTAAGGTTTGATTTGAGATAATTAACTAAGGGGTAACAAGAGCACACTACGGTGATAATTAAAAGTAATTTTTTTGCTGAATAAATTAAATATTAAATATTAAATATTATAATATAACATTAGTTTTAAGAAACAAAAAATTAAGTTGTATACAAATCAGTTAATTTCAGATAGATTAAATAATAAATATTAATTTTATATGCCTTAACATATATATAAACCCCCTTTTACACCGTTTATAATCATTTTATTTTTCTATCATAATTGATGTTCTAATTAACAGTCCATCCATTGGAATGTTTAAATGTATAGTTTGAGATACTAATAAATGGAAAATAAATCCTAGCTCCAAAAAACTTTGGGCTCTTGTTATTTCAATATTGTGACTTACTATATCTCACTCCACTATAAAAACATAATTGTACTATATTCTATAGGGTTTATTTAATTGTACAAGATATCCCGTGACTGAAAATTCATTTGACCTATCCATAAAATATTCATAGTGAAATAAAGATAAAATAATTTACGATCACTTTATTATCAATATATTTGAAATATTTGAGTTCAGAATTTAATTTCTTGATTATTCCTATACTCTTAAAATTTCATTTTATTAAATATATATATTTTTAGTAACCCCTTACTAAAATGACAAGATATGATACTCTAAATAATTAAATCTATTTCAAGGGAATATTTCTTATCTCTTATTGAGATTATAAATTCACTCTTAAGAAATGATTTTTCTACAATGATAGATGTGATTACCCAACTTATTAAGGTTTTAACTTACATCTCACATTTGAGTCCATGATCCTTAAGATTAAAAGACTATGCTCTTTAGCAATTATGAGTTTAATTATTCAAGTAACAAAAGTTTGTAGAACAATCAATTAGATTGGTCCAATTCAATGTATTCTAATACATCCATATATCAATCAATAATCTCCACTTCCATGATCAAGGTAGAAAATCATGATTAATATGTTATACTCATGTCAAATAAAATGTTTGATTTCATCACTTACTTCAAAATAAAGTTTATATGTCACAAAGGAATTGTGATATAGATCTTCAATATTCATAAAATGAGTATAGACAAAATAAAAATATTAAGATATACTAGCTTCATCACTTGCGCTTTGCGCATGGAACGTTGTCTTGAAAGAAATATACAAAGTGGATTGAGAATTTTTTTTTTTTTTTTTTTTAAGACATGAATTAGTAGGAGGGTGTCCTATTTTGTAGACATTTTAAGTGAAGTTGAAGATATATTTTTACTAGGTTGTCCCTAAGTTTTGTTCCTGTTAAACGTAAGGTCTAGGGGTATTTCTGAATCACATACAAGTCCAATCCAAAGAGAGGAATCATGTTATAGATGGTATAGATATGTGCAAATATACTGATATATAGGATTTGAAATGAGGAAATCTAAATGAAGATAGAGGCGGTCCCTATCGATCGATGTAAAGATAAATGATTCCACTTACTTCTAATTTTAGTTAAATATATGAAAATATAGGTATCAACATAGACTAATTAAATAAATTATGTAAAATCCTTTAGTTAAATAACTTTGTATAGTCAAAATTGTTTATTGAAAATTATAGCTCTTTTTAATATGAATTGAAGCCTAGATAGTTATATAGTGATTGTAATCAAATTTATTTTACTGTTGAATGATAGTATTTTTTTTTATGTACTTTGTTAATAACTAATTAATAAGTAAAATTATCAAAAAAATAATTGGGTATATAAATTAGAACTAAGTGGAATAAGTTATAATAAGTAAATATATGATATAAATTTAATGAAGATTTATGCATGAGTTAATAATAATAATAGTAATAATAATGATTAATGCATTTAATTTTTATATTAATTGATTTTTTTTTTCCGAAAAAATATTTATATGAAAAATGACATGTGGCAAGAGTATTGGCCTTTACCCAACTAGGTGGCAAAACTTAAATGATTCTAGAGTTTTTAGAGTAAAAAGAGATAAGTTTTATTAGATAACTTATCGCTAACTCGTGCAACACTCTAGATAATTAGAAAATATTAAATATCTTCACTTTGTTTAATGCAACAATGAGTAAAAAATAAATGAAAATCAATAATTCTAATTCAAAATAAAAGTTGAAAATAGATATAAGATTGGTTTTACATATAGCAGTCATCTCAAATATAATTTGATAGTGAACTTTTAATAAGACGAAACAGACATATACACATCTTGAAATAAATCCGTATGCATATTTTTTCACCAAGCTTAAGCATAATTGGTATAGGTGTTTCTGAAACATTTACTCCATCTGATATCAAAATACTTAGGTGCCAAACATGAGAATAATATATGAAAATATTTTGATAGCATCCAATGCCTTCAAGCTTTCCTTTTGCGTTTAGTGCATCTACAGTTTTAAAGTTCAACTATGTTGCCCATCATGTAAGAAATAAAAAAATACTATAGAATTTCAGTAAGACATATTTCCTTGAAGCATACTGTGCACATAGTTTTACACAGCCTATTAACTGAAATCGTGACATTAAGTCATGATTTTTTAAATTTAAAATTATGATTTTAAGTCACAATTTTAATTTAAACTTGAGATGTGTGTAAAATGATGAGTACCACAATAATAATTTTTAAGTTGGCAAGGATCTTGAGTCCTAATAAGACTTGGTCAACATTATGACCAAATTTACAGCCATACGCAATAGTAGAAATAAGTCTAATTTTTGTATAAAAAAAAGAAATAAGTCTAATTATATATATATATATATATAAGACGCAACATTAGATACAAGTCAAAATTTTATATTAAAGAAAAATAAAACAATTGGTGAAGTGGAAATTTGTGGGACCTTGAAAGAAACATGCCAAAATTATGTATCATATATATAGATAATATCTTTGTCTACAATGAGAAGGACTTCAGGATAGTCTATCCAAATAGAAACATCCTTAGTCATCACTGCGCACCTTGGGGTAATTGCTCTACATGTACAAAGTTTTTGTAAGGTGTGGGGAGAAAAGGTTGAGATTCAAGTTTTCAAGAGAGAGTTTTACCCACACACACACACATATATATATATATATATATATTAGACTAGAGTAGAATTTATATTTTGTAAAAAAAAAAAAAAAACTCAGCCACCTAGGCAAAACTTACTAAGAACTGAGCTTCTACCATTAGCTTTTGCAGTCGGAGTTCATTGTAGAAATAGAGAGCCTTTAGTTTAGGATGGCGCTATTTCCATGAAGAGAAGTCATTAGAGAGGTCAGAAGAAAAGGGATGCATTGTCGGTTCCAATTTCCCTTATTCTCTACCCTGCGTGAAACTAATATAAAATCTTTTACGTAGTCGATTATAGTAGGCCGGGCATATCCAAGTTCATATTTTCACACGAGAGGTTCAAGAAATTGACTCTGTTGTAGTTTAAATTATAAAAAAGCTAGCCGTCCAATTATATGGTCTGTCTATACCAAAACTGAAATTGTTGGGTCTTTATCCATCATAACTATTCTCAGAAGCAAAGTTATATTAGTGAAATAGAAGATCCCTTGGCATTGAAATCAAAGGCCCAATGGAATATGTCTAGGAAATTTAGACTTTGGTTGATTTTATATCAGCATTAATCAACTTGTTAAATTAATCAATTAGGAATTTAGATTAATTTTTAGGTTTATAATAATAAATAATTAAAAAAAAAAAAAACTATTCCAAAGAAAAAACCACTACAGGAGTTTATTCATGGCTAGTAGAATTCACAATAGGAGTTTATCCATCCTAGTATTGTTATCTATAGTAAGATTTTATCCATATGACCACATGCAGATCTATCTCAATTGGACTCTTCTACCTCTCAAATCTCTTTAGTGCATGGATATCTGATCAGTGACTAATACTACAACAACAACAACAACAACAACAACAACAACAAGATTTGCAAAATGATTTTTTTTTTTTTTTTTGAGTAATGTTATATACACAAATTATTTTATATATATATTTTTTTTACAAATGATATGATGAGCGGTCATTGATAAGTAAAAATATAATGTTAGAGGTAGGCCCAATTGAAAATTAATAAGAATTTTTCATATCAATATTTTGTAAAAATATTATAAAATAATTTATGTAGGTAACATTACTCTTTTTGCCTGTACAACATCAGGAGAAATTTTGCTTAATGGATCTTGGTATGGGCTTTTACTATTTATATATGATTGCTTGCTTGGCGTGATCAACTTCAAATTCATGAGCAAGGAGCCGTTTCCTTCGCCTTTTCTAATTTCACTTTTCTTTTTTCCTTTTTTTTTTCTTTTTTTTTTAAATTTCTATTATATATATTATTGTTACGCGAGAAAGACGAAGAATTGACTATAATTGCGGCATACGGTGAATAAAATAAAATAATGTCGGTGGTCCACTATGTTTTGTCGAATAACAAAATCATACTACTCGGTTTGATCTTTAACATGGTTTACCACTTTCTTTATGATGGCCATCATCTACAACGCCATATAGCCTTTGAGAAACATCCAAGTCATATTAGTAAAATATTAGATTTTTGACATTAAAACGAAGAAGGCTATAAACAATGTTATCAATGAAAGAAAAAAAGAAAAAGAAAAAGAGGCACGTCACTCGAATATGTTTGTAGTTATTTTTTCCAACCTACTAGCTAATTGATCATTTATAAGATTATTATTGTGTATTATTTAAACAAGTTACGCACATAACTTACTAAAGAAATAATGTGTGACAAAAACTGCACATGATTTCTTTAATTATCACATATTGAGATAAAGTAAAATAACTCTATATAAAGTATTTGGAGCCAAACTTTTTCTGGCCATGCCCATTGGCTAAAACATTAAAATTGACACGACAATGGCACTTTACAAAAAGAAGGGTTAAAATAAAATTTCAAATTGTGATTTTTTATTTTTTTTATTTTTGGATAAGAACCATGAAGTATGTGTTAGATTTTAATTTTATCCCTTGATTATTAGTTCTATCAATTTCTTTCAAAGTTTTAAAATGCCTCAATATAAAAGAAATTGTTAATGTGATTGATCTTTATATATATATATATATATATAAAATAAAAAATGTTTGATTTTTAATTAACCTCATAATATTGTACTAGATAAGCTTTTGGAGAATTAATGTGTTTATAGACCCTTGTTAAAATACCAGCTAACTAGATTAATTAGATTATTTTATGAACAACCTTTGGTTAATGCAACAATTGCCAATATCATGCACAAAAAGCATAACAGAAATAAAATAGCACACAACGATATGGTGACCCCAGAAAAACCAATAGAATAAAAATTTCACAATAAAAATCCTAGGGTTTTTGACTAACAACCCTCAAGGAAAAATAAATCCACTAACCTTATAGAATTCCATATATCAATTGATGACAACTACAAAAATAAAATAAAATAAAATAAAACTCAAGATGGAGAGTAGCAAGAGCAAAGAAAGTGTGGTTTCTTTCTTGGTTGGCCTTATTTTAAGAGAGTCTTTGTCTCTCTCGTATCAATATTAAATTCATGTAATTAATGTTGGATTTCAATAATAAAAAAATTTGAGTAAGGATTTTAGTAAGTAATTAATTTGTAAAACTATTAATTCTTATTCTAATTTTGATAAAGAAAGTAAGGAAAAAAATTTTCATTTTCCATCTTTTTATTTGGAAAATTGAAAAATTTTGCACTCTAAAACTGCCATAAATAAAGTAACAACAGTAACATACTGCACAACATTTCAAGAGAATATAATTTTTATTGACTAAAATTTTTGCATTGTGAGACAGATAGACAATGCATTCTTTTGCATTATAGAGGGGCTAATATATATATATATATATATATAGAGAGAGAGAGAGAGAAGAGAGAGAGAGAGAGAGAGAGAGAGAGAGAGAGAGGAGAGAGAGAGAGAGAGAGAGAGAGAGAGAGAGAGAGAGAGAGAGAGAGAGAGCTGGGTTCAAGTTACACCTGGTATAATTCTAAATAATATTGCACTACCCAATAACTTGTTAATGAAATTATATTTTAAAAATTTTACCGTTGGATTATATGTTCTATATTTTCTAAACATGTATGCCGATTTTCATACCAATTGAATGTGATTTACCATTCAATACATAAACTCATCTTTTATGCATTATTTTAAACTACTAAAACTCAAGTTTATACAATTGATGGATGACATGATTATTGATCTTTGATCACCTTAAAATTTTGTAAGCATAGAGAATATACCAAGGTAATGTAATCCAACATTCAATTTGTCAAAATTCACTTCCAATTAAAAAAATATTGATTGGTGTAATATTGTTTAGAGTTACATTTGGTGTAATTCTAAGCAATATTGCATCACCCAATAACTTGTTATAGAATTCATATTTTGAGAAACCCATCATTGAATTACATAATCTATATGTTCTTAACATGCATGACAATTGAATGTAATTTACCATTCGATCCATAAACTCATCTTTTATGTATTATTTTAAACTACAAAAACTTGAATTTAAATAATTGATTGATGATATGGCCATTGATGTTTGATTATCTTTAAATTTTGCAAACACGGAAAATATACGAAGATAATGTAATTTAACGGTGAATTTATTAAAATTTATATTTAATTAAAAAATATTGAGTGATGTAATATTACTTAAAGTTACACAAAGTGTAACTTAAACCCTAGTGTATATATAGTTTTTATTGTTATTATTTTTGTTAAACTATTAGTAAGATAATAGAGGACCTTCTTTTTTTCATTTGGGGGATTTAGTTCATTGCCTATTTAGCCAAAATCCTAATGGTTTTGATCGACTATAATTGTCATGAAATCAGTCAACAACGAAACCTAATACCGTTTATTTTGCAATTATTTGGATGGAGAGTTTACTTTTTTTTTTTTTTTTTAAGTACTTAGTAACTTTTATTAAGAAGAAAAGAAATTCAATATATCTTAAGCTAATGAGGACTTAAGGTCTATTTAGATACCGCTTATTTTGCTAAAAACTGAAAACTTATTACTGAAAACACTGTAGCAAAATAATTTTTAAAACACAAAACACTGTAGCAATGAGTGATTGCTGCATTTTTCATGGGTTTGGTGGTCTATAAACAATGCCGTCGGACCCCAAAAAAACGCAAAATGTAACTTAATTGCTGGACAAACGCACAATTAATCATGTTAGGATTTTTCTCTAAGTTATAAAAATTTTCAACACCTTTAATATATAATTCATGTACTAGTATGTTTCCCTGTTGCCTCGCGTAAGACACTAGTACCTGAAAAGAAACGAAAGATGATTTTTAAGCTGGCATTTGTCAAAAGTAGACACTTTGGTCAAAACCATAATTGCCGGACAGATGCCCACCAGCTTAAGGAATAAATTTTTAATTGGTTTTTTGTTCTTTATTGACTACATTCTTCCCTTCTTGGCAAGCCTATATATATATATATATATATTTTTTGATAAGTCGTACAACACTTTTCCTTTTGTTTTTTAAAAATTCAATTTTGATTAAAATCATAAAATTTCAAATAATAACGAGTGGCTTATCAAGCGTGACTTCTTTTTATTTTTGATTTATTTTTTATCCTTCTTTATCTAATTTAGCGTGGAATAATGTAATGAACTACTTTGAAATAGCGAATAGAGATGAAGGCCCATGGTTTTATGCTTTTATTTTCATATGGTTTTGTGAGAACTAGGATTGTAGGCATCATTTTATGTTTTTGTTTTATCCTCCCTCTTCTCCTTTTCATGAGAGGCCCAGTTTAATATATATATATATACACACATGCGCGCGCGAACATAAATTTTTTTCCCTTGGATTCTCTCTTTCTACTAATCCCATTAAAAACAAACAAATACTATCAATTAATTTCTCAAAAATGAACTATGGATAGTTTAAACACAGAATTTCAAATTTGGAAATCAATCAATTAAAATAGTTTCACAAATATATTTTTGTATTGATGAATGAGTGGGTATAATTATTTGTATTTGTATTCTATTACCAAAAAAAAAAAAACTTTTGAATCAATCTCCTTGAAAAAGATTTCAATTCAAGAATTGTGTTGATTTAGTCTTGAGTTGAACACAAGTTGTTCCCCACTTTGATTGAAAAGTGGATCAAGAGATTTTCAGAATGGATTTCGATGAATAGATCTCTGATTGTGCATTTGTTAAAGACTTCTCGTTCTTTGTGTACTTTTGAATGTTCATCATCTTCAAAGATTTGTGGTGAAAGTTTCTTGAGACTTTAGAGATTAAATCCGATAAAATTGCAATTGATTAGAGTTCTTGAACTTTCAAGAGACTTTGAAGCTTGAATCCAATAGAACTCTAAGACTTGGAGGGATTATTTGGATGAATGTTTTGAATGTTCTTTGCATTCAAAGAGTTGTGGTGGAAGTTTTTTGTGGTTTTAGGGGCTAGACTAAATGGAGTTTTACTAATTTGAATTCTTTTGTATTTTATGGAGACCTTTTTGAGCTTAATTCTACTGAACTCTGATTTAGAAGGATGATTTAAATGATTTCTCTCTGAAAGTTCTAATTTGAAGTTCTTGATGTTCTTAACAGCTTTGGACCATGATTCTGATAGAGTTTGAGACTATTGAGTGTCCTTTTTAGGAGACTGATGGAAATCTCTATTTATAAGAGTCTTGAAAAGGTTTGATGACAAATGATTAACTATGATTGGTAACACATGCATAATTTAAATGGAGAGATTTTAAATCTTATTTTAAAAGGGCCACATGACGTAATTTGATTAGCCAATTTTTTAAATTTAAAATAACACATGACAATATTTGATTAAGCTATTTGTGCAATTCTAAATTTAAAATATCAACATCTACCAACATGTGATTGACATTTGGATATTTTTGTAATTTTTATTTAGTGATATTTTGAAATTTTCTATTGGTCTGAATAACAAAAGTGGTACCCACTAAGTAACACATGGTGCTTTGCAATTAGTCCTACTATACGATCTTAGTGATATAATATGACAATTTGCAATTGGTTAAAAATTATGCATTCAATAAATGCCCCCTTGGCGCTTGTTCACGTACACTGTCTTTTTGTGTGGCGTGTAAATGGGTCTCAAAATTTGAATTGGATACTTGAATCTTGAACTCTGTCAATGCTTTGTTGAAGATTTTTTTTTTTTTTTTTGGTGCGTTGCATGTTTTTCCTTCATGTATTGCTGTTTGATGTTTTGTGAGGCCAAGAAAAAGCCACAACCATTTGTAAGTCAAACCTAATCATGTCCCATTATTATTATTATTATTAATGCAGCCTCAGCCTCTAACAATTGTTAGGGCATCCTGATGGCTCAAATTTGTTTCCAAGTGTAGACAAATCTGAAAGGAGATCTCCTTTGTCGTTGTATAGGTATTGTTCTTCTTCCTCTTAGCATTACGTGTTTGCTTTGATCTTTCTTTCTTTCTTTCTTTTCTTCTTTAGTCAACTTCATGATCAGTTCCATGGCTTTTTGTATTGCATCTTCACGCAACCGGCCAGCAACCTTTTTTTACGTATATCACATAAATTAAAGCCTCTGCGTGTAAATTAATTCCTTGGCCCTTGTATCTTGTCTTTAGGTCTCACAAATGACGAATGTGTTTCTTTTTTCTTTGGTAGCATAAAGAACCCACGGCATCAACATATTTTGTGGCTCCAAGTTTTACTGCTTCTTCCTTCCATTTTTTTCCCACCAGTCGTAACACTTATATAAGAGGATCGCCCTATGGAGGATTCTATCCTAGAATAGTGTTAGCTTCACTCTCTCTCTCTCTCTCTCTCTCTCTCTTCGTTGCATGAAAAACTGAAACTTAATCAATGAATTAGAGAATTACGAAAAACTGAAACTTTATTTTCTTTTATTTTTTTAGACATGCCATGGGATTTTCTTCGGGCAATTTGTTTATGTTTTTGTAAAACTTATTCTTTTGGCTTTCTTTGTTCCTTGGACCTTCAATGCTCATGTTGCCACCCTAAATCTTCGCACTATTTCTCTATAGGCCGGCCACAAATTATTTTCATTTTGGTCAATGAGTGGTGCACTTAAAAGGATGGAACTCCGCATGACCTTCAAATTTGATTCTCACATAGCAAGGCCAAGAACCCCAATTGCCCACTTTTCATGCATAAAAGTCCTTGCGTTTCAATTTTTTTTCATGGTCTTTTCCATGGTTTGGCTTGTTCCTCTCTCCTTCTTCTTCTTCTTCTTCTTCTGGTTGTGTTTTTTTTTTTTTTTTTTCTTTTGAAGCAACTGGCCATTGATTGTATTGTGGTGTTCATCCTTGCAATGATGCTCTCGCTAGCGACCATCGGCACACATCCTTGCAACAAAGCCACATTGGCACTTGTCTTTGCAACAAAACTGTATTGGTAGTGTTAGGACATATGTGAATCATGTTAGGAACATATGTCAATATTTTATGTAGTTGGTTAATCTTTTGACAAAACACATTTTACTTGTAATTGGGTAAATCTAAAATGTGTTTAATACTTCAAAAAATATGTTGTTCAAGTCTAGTATTAAAGTCATGAAGATTAGACCAAGAAACAAATTAAGAAAAGTTATTCATTAAAGCTGAACAGATAGCTCGACACCTACGGACAAATAGCTCGACAGCTCTCGACAACTAGGTTATTTATCGAGCTCTTCAGTTGATTGTTATCGCAATCTCGACACCTCTCGACAGCTAGTAGATCGATCGAGAAAGCTTCTGTCTCCTTGATAGCTCCTCGATAGTTTGTCGATAGCTGTATCTGTCGAAATTTAAAACTCGACACCTCCTCGATACCTCCCGATCAATCAAGGTTACGAAAATCAAAATTTTCAAATCTGATTATGTATTAATGTAGGGTTTCTTTTCTCACTACCCTAGACCTATATAAGGCTTATTTTAGAAGTCGTCACATAAGAGAATACAAAGAAAACATATGAAAAAGTTGACCGATGCCTTATTCTCCCTGAAAGAAACTACTGCGTCTTTTGCGCCTTAAGGTTTTGTAACCAAGTGCTTCTTAATTTTCATTGTTGATGAAGTGAAGAACTTTGCAGTCAACATCTTCTTCTAGTTGGTGATTGAAGTCGAGTACTAGGATCCACGCAATTGGTTAGTCACGTACTGGGATTCGTGAATCATCAAAGGGTGGCATTCATATATTGAAGAGTTCAAAGATTCTAAAGCAGTAGAAGGTTTCTGCTGTGAGTTCATTTACTGGGATTGTAGAGTCTAGGGACAAAGGTTTTGTACTAGATCTGAAACTTCTCTTTACTATAGTGAATTGCTTTTTGGGAAGGTTTCCCCCCAGGTTTTTTTATTGTGAAACTAGTTTGTTTCATTAGTTTTCCTAGGTCATCATATCTTGTCTTATTTACTTTTCCGTTGCATTCATGATTTTGACATGATATTGATATTTGTTTGTTTCAACAAGTTTTATTCATAATAAATCTAATTAACAACTTGGATTTAAAACTTGTTAATTCTATCAACCGGGGTCTAAATTTCCCAACAGGCAGTCTGGCATCCATATTTTCAATAGAGCCACACTTGCATATGTTTTTGCAATAAAGCTGTATTGACATTCATTTTTGCAATGAATTCATATTGGCTGTTTGTTCTATTTAGACCTCTTAAAATCAGATTGTTTAACCTAATTAATAAACCAAGCAATTACCTAGGTTGATTATTTAGATATAGGTTAAACACATGCAATTATATCACTAAGTGCAAAAAATTAAAGTAGACAAACGATATAATGACTCTACAAAACTAATGAAACTAACAGTTTCAAGGTAAAAAACCTGGGAGCATTTAATATAACTATTCTTAAGGTAAACAAATTCACTATGATAGAATGCAAGTTTACAATAGATTTTCTACCTAAATCTAAAGCAACCTTTTGTAAAACTTACTCACACGACCACATGCAACTCCTACTCCACGGACTCTTCTATCTAAATTTGTTGAGCACAAACACCTACATTTGTGACTTTGAGATCCCATTCAAAGGTTTTAGATCACCATCAGTAGTAAATCTTTATGCGGCAACTTGTTTCTACCAATTCTTGATTGTGGATCTTGTTTCGGTAAATGCTTGTTGAGTTAGAAGGTTACAGAAACCTCACAGATCTCACAAGAGTAACTCACAAGACTTCCAACGGCTTCTAAAATGTAATCAGGGTTTTTCTTTTATGCCTAGTAGTGTTCAATTCAACTCTAAACATTTTTACGGGATTTGGGCCTGATTTAAAATCTGCAGAATACAAATTTCAATTGGTCGAACCTTTCTTTCGATCGGTTAAGCTACACAGAATCTGAACTCTTCTTTCTGCAGCTTCATAGTTCTTGAATCTTGACTTTAACAATCTTGAGCAATGTTTAACACTTAATCTAGATATGTTTTTGTTCTCGGTTTGTCAACATACATAAAATTAGAACCTAAACATTTATTCTTAAATATTTAGAACCTAATACTGGCATCTATCTTTGGAATGAAACTATACTGGTACGTGACTTAAAAGATTGAATCATCACCTCTTTCAAGGCATACTTCTAATTCTTTGATTAAACATACCAACTTCATGTTCAAAAGGCAAAAAATAAAACGTTAAAAGATAGCTTAATATATATATATATATATTTTTTTTTTTTTGGGCAAATTCTATATATATGTAAGATATACTTGTGTTACATATACCGCAAAATCGTTTTATACCAAAAAAAAAAAATTGTAGTCAACAACATGAGCATGCTTTTAATTAAGTTTTCATGCCAAATACAAGGACTAAAAACTTAAGTAATCATATTCATAAATATCTATACTTTGAACTTTTACTTCCATATATTCCTTGCATGAAATGATCATATACTTGAGGGGTGAACCTCTAAAAGGGCACTTGATTGTTTACTTGACGGATGAAGTGACTGATTAAGTCATGATGTGTCCTTCGATTGATTAGGTGTTGATGAATTATGTGATGTGCCTTGTGGTTGGGACTGATTTTTAACCTCAACTAAATGATAACATTTTATAGATAATATTAATTATTTATAAAAATTAATATTAATATAGATAATTATTCACAAAAGTTTACACAAAAAATTAATATTTCAAAATGCATGAATACTATGAAAAACTCTATGAGTGAATGACAATGTTTTAAAATTTGTGGGGATAACTTAATACAATTGAATATCTTAACTCTTAAAGCTAAAAATCACTTAATTTATTAAAATTGTTATATTTTTTCAATTTGGTGGTATATTGGATCTTTAATTCACTATGTTCTTTTTCTAAAAAATTATGCATTATTTCATGTCTTTACTAAAGGTTGCATGGGTGACATGACCAACAAAAGTTCCCATGGCAGAACTGTGATAATATTCATGAAAAAAAAAAAAAAAAAGAAAAAAAAAAAAAAAGAAAGAAAAACCCACTTGCTCCCAACTTAATGGTTGATAGTTAAAAAAAAAAAAAAAAAAGAAAAAAAAAAAAAAAGAAAGAAAAACCCACTTGCTCCCAACTTAATGGTTGATAGTAAATTAGTGTGAGGATAATGGTTATAGTCCAAGAGTAGTTGTTAGGTGTGCCAAGTAGTTGTATTAGGCTTCCAAAATTGTTCATTGTATTTTTCGGTGTCCCACAAAACTAACATTTTAGTTTTTTTTTTTTTTTTTTTTTACAAAACATTTTAGTAATTAATCATATTATTTCTAAAGTAAGCAATATATTCTATGAGGAAAAAGAATTACTTTCACCAAAGTTTGAATAAATTAGAATTATTCATAAAATTCAAGGCTCACATGCACATATTCAAAACTAAAGATAAAAGAAGATGTAATTGACCCATTTATGACCTGATTCAAAACACACCTTGTAGGGTCTATTTTTGTAGCCCAAGCCCAAACTGTTTGGATTATGAGCTCAAGGAATCCAGAATAATGAATTTGTAGAAAGTGGGTGAAAGAGCTAGATTGATTGTGAATTAAACAATAGTTAACTATGGTGTTAAAGAAGGAACTAACATAAAAACACACTTCAAAACTTTTCAATTTGATGTCTGAGGAGGAATATTATTGAATGAAAGATGAATACAATTCCTAGAGCTGTAGTCCACTTCTTTTTTCTCCCTCTCCCATCTCCAGAGGCTTTTTTCCTTTATATAGCATCCTCCCTCATCATCTTCATCGTCCACTTATTCTTCATCTAAATATCCACTTGAGTATATGTCACGTCAGGTCTTCTCTTTAGCTCTCTGTGAGTGATAGTAGCTGAGATGACACTGTTCAGGGGTATTCTCCACATTAATGCAGCCAGAAAAACAGATGTAGTGCATTTAATGTGGTGGTGGCAGTTTTTTCTTTTAGATATTTCTCCATTCTTCTCATCTCCAGGCATGCCCAAAGCTTATCCAGATCACTGAAGTCGCTAGGAAGATCACTCGAACCCTCTAGATATTTGCTTGACCAAGAATTTTTGCATCCGAGGAGAATGACCTCTTCGATCGGACCATTAGTTCTCTCTTCGGACTGTTCCTCCTTCATTTTCAGGTATCTTTCTTTCATATGGACTCATTCTCAATAGTCTTTACCTCTTCGGACACACAGTATCCTTTAAATAGGGCTTGAGGCCCAATACATAAATTTGGGCTTCCACCCCCCACACACCTAATTGCCACCCCTATCGGTTACTAATTTCTAGATGTACAACCCTTTTAAATAAGTGTTTGACACCGTAGAAAGATTATTCATGCGAGTCTTCAAGCTACATGATCGCCTTTATTAAGTCATCAAATGTGGGTTAAATGTGGGATCATAG
The DNA here is from genome assembly GCF_002906115.3 of Quercus suber. Classification (NCBI taxonomy): domain Eukaryota; kingdom Viridiplantae; phylum Streptophyta; class Magnoliopsida; order Fagales; family Fagaceae; genus Quercus; species Quercus suber. Next base: position 330,620 of record NW_027069944.1, on the reverse strand, counting down.
TACTAATACAAATAACTGAAGCTATAAGCATTTAAAGAGAAAAGACATGCTTATTGTTTGCCCCAATCTCTAGGGATCGGGTACCACATGAAATCATGGTGTTAGATGACCTCAGGCTCATTGTCAAACAGACTCCCATATGGCCGATACCAATGTACAAACCAAGAATGGAGCAGGGAATATGCTATTTCCACTCACACAGAAAATAAATGTGACTTATCGCTTCAAGTTCTGATTTAGCTCCAACAGTCTGTAAGATAGACCTTTACATAAAACTTGACAAGCAAATATTAATGCACCTGGATGTACTTTCTCCTTTCACCACACTATATATAAGTCTTCATCTTTAATCAAAATGAGAGTATGGAAAGATTTAATTCTGGTTTACTATTAAAGCTGTTGGAATCATTGCTTTATTAGAAGTATGAATTGCGCTGAGCCTGATATTTGCTCTTTTTCAGTTCTAACTTACTGCTGGATGTGTATTAATGTGTTTCAACATTTGCTAGACATATAATAACCTATCTCATTCTACCATTGGAGTCTCACTATTTTATTTCCCTCACACGCTTGGACATGTATCACCTTAATCATTGCTTTTATTGCTAGACACGAATTAAGGTTCACTTATCACATCTACCTCACTTATCGAATTTTGGGTCTAGCCTTTAGGCCAATGCTGACGTCAGTAGTTAGGGTGTTAACTAAAAATTGAAGGAAAAAAAAAAAAAAAAAAAAAAGATCTCACCGTGTTGCAGAGGATCATGGTCTCACTATAGTTGAAATCTATGGCAACATTTCAACAAGGATAGTGGAGTTTGAACAAAGGAATTTGTCCACTGCCATGTGGTTATTTTATTATATATTTTTAGGAGCAATTTTAATAAAATTAACAAATTATCTTATCATTACATTTCTATAACGCTATATAGAAATGGTTTTAATTAAAACAAAATAAACCATGTCTAAACTCTCATTTACTATTACAAAAATTGGTTATTCACAGTTTAAATTTATTTTTAAATGGTCCATTTAAAAGAACAATTAGGAGAAAAAGAAAAATAAAGGAGATATCAAAATTAATCTATATACCTCATATTCTTAGGGTTTTTTTTTTTTTTTTTTTTTTTTTATGGTACAAATTAATATTAAAGCTGAAAAAATTGGCAACATACTCAAATTAGAATGAAGAAGAGAAAGTAGATGATAAGTATTTAGAATAATAGCATAAATTGATTTTTTAATATATGCAGCTCAATAAGTCAAAAGGATCATAGGTTCACAGCTGTAAACTTTTTATTTCTTGTTAAGACATATGTGATTCACTTGTTAGGAACATGTCACTACTTTATGTAATTGGCTAATCCTTTGACAAAATGTACTTTACTTGTAATTTGGTAGATCTAGAATGTGTTTAATACTTCAAGAAACTTGCTTCAAGTTCAAATATTGAAGCTATGCAAGTCTGTCCAAGATTCAAGTGCAAAAAGTGTTATTCACTAAAACTCGACAGCTAGCTATCTATCGAGACCTGTAGAGTTGTTGAAGCCTGTGCCTCGACAGCAGCTCGACAGATAGGGTATTTGTCGAGGTTTATGAAAAACAGAATTTCAGTTCTATTTTGACTTCAATCTATGATTATGTATTTGGGCTTTCTTTTCTCACAACCCTAAACATATAAAAGGATTATTTTAAGAGCCGTCAAAAGTAGACACAAGTTACACAAGTGTTGAGCAAAGTTTGTTCAAGTAAATTGTGATCGGAGATAGAATTTGCCCCAATTCATCTTTCTGGTGAAGAAGTTGTTGTGTTTGTACATTGTAGGGTTTTGTAACCAAGCATCTTCTCGATTTTCATCACTATGATGAACTGAAAAACTTTGCGGCTAACAACCTTCTCTAATTGGTGATTGAAGTCACGTACTAGGATCCGCGCAATTGGTTAGTCACGTATTGGGAGCCATGTATCAAAAGGAGAGATTGTCACTACAAAACAAGTCCAATTGAATATTGGGGTAAGGGTTTAACTGTAGGTTGGTATAAGGTACTGAAATTCCTTTACTTGTAACCGCTTGTTGTGATAATAGTAGATTCTCGGGAGTGGTGACCTTAAAATCACCAGGTAAGATTTTTACCGTGTAGGTTTTCTCCATTCGTAAATAAATCACTGTGTCAATTTATTTTCCACTGCATAGTTAGTTTAATTAGTGATTTGTTTGTGCTACCACGCGTTTTCATGTTAATTGATTAATTAATAAACATGGTTAATTAATCAATTAATTTGATCACGAGGGGTCAATGCGTTTTTTGGCCTATTAAGTGGTATCAAAGCAGGTACACTCTGATTTAGATTAATCTTTGTTGTGTTGATCCATTGACCCCTATTGTCATGGCTGCAAATGGCTTGAAGAGATCTTTTTTTTTTTTTCAAATACATCTTGTTTTTCTAATCTCTTCTTGTTTGAGTGTACCAGAAAATACAAGTCTAAAAGTTGTTAGGACATATGTGTTTCACTTGTTAAGAACATATATCATTCTTTTATGTAATTGGCTAATCCTTTGACAAAATGCACTTTACTTGTAATTGGGTAGTTCTAGGTGTTTTTAATATTTCAAGAAATAAGGTTTCAAGATCAGGTATTGAAGTCATCAAGTTTGTCCAAGAAAACAAGCTGATAGTGCAAATTCATTAAAGTTAGACATATAAAAGGATTGATTTTAGGGCCGTCAAACAGTTCACAAGTTGCACAAGCATTGAGAAAACTTTGTTGAAACAAATTGTGACTAGAGATAAAGTTCTTGCCCTAGTTCATCTCTTCTGAAGAAGTTGCTATGTATTTGCACATTTGGGTTTTGTGACCAAGCATCTTCTTGATCTTTATCGTGTAGGATGAATTGAAGAACTTTGCAGTCAATCTCTCTTTCAATTGGTGTTGAAGTCATGTACTAGGATCCGCGCATTAGTTAGTCACGTAATTGGGAGCCGTACAACAAAAAGGGAGATCTGTCACTACAGAACAAATCCAATTGGGTATTGGGGTAAGGGTTCAATTATAGGTTGGTAAAGTATTTGAGATTCCTTTACTTGTAACTGCTTGTTGTGATAATAGTGGAGTTTCGGGAGTGGTGACTTGAAAATCACCCGGTGGGGTTTTTGCCGTAAGGGTTTTTCCCATTCGTAAACAAATCACCGTGTCATTTAATTTCTGCTGCATAATTAGTTTATTGGTGATTTGTTTGTACTTTCATGTGTTTGCATGTTAAATTGATTAATTAATAATTTGGCTAATTAATTAATTGGTTTAATCACAAGGGGTCATTTAGTTTGTGGCCTATCAAGTAGTATCAGAGCAGGCACACTCTGATTAAGTTTAATCTTTGCTGTGTTGATCCGTTGACCCCTGTTTGTCATGGATAGAGGACAGTCATTAATCATACCTCATTTATTTGATGGCACTAACTATGCATACTGGAAAGTACGCATGAGAGCTTTCTTGCAATCTTTAGATAAGAAGGTGTGGTAAGTTGTAGAAATTGGCTGGACCAAGCCAAAGGAAGTGTCGGCCGTTTGGGATGAAGCCAAGATCAAGGCGGCAAACTTCAACAGCAGAGCGTTGAATGCCCTATTTAGCGCAGTCACCAATGAGGAATTCAAGAAGATATCCTCTACTGAAACTGCAAAGGAAGCATCGGCCATCCTCCAGACAACTTATGAGGGTACTAAGACTGTCAAGGATTCAAAACTTCAAAGGCTCACTACAAGCTTTGAAGAAATAAAGATGGAGGAGGATGAGTCGCTCGATGAGTTCTATGCTAAACTTAAGGACATAGTGAACTCTGCTTTCAATCTTGGGGAAACCATTCCTAAACCCAAGATTGTAAGGAAAGTACTTAGATCTCTACCCGAGAGATTCTATGCCAAGATTATGGCAATAGAAGAATCAAAGGATATTGATAAGATCCCTTTGACTGAGCTAGTTGGAAACTTGCAGACCTATGAGCTAGGGTTGACCAGAATTGGCAAGACTGGTAAAGGCAAGAGCATGGCCTTAAAGGTAAAGAGCAGTGACATAGATGAGTCTTCTGATGATGAAGATTCCAAGATGAAGTCCTACATCACCAGGCAGTTCAAGAAGTTTATGAAGAATGCCAATGGAAGGAACTTCGACAAGGACCGTAGACAATCCAGTTCCTTTCACTTTAAGGGGCAAGACAAAGGAAAAAATGATGCTAAAGATGGTGGTCAGTACACCATTCTTGCAGGACCAAAGTGCTTTGGATGTCATGGATTTGGTCACATGAAGTATGAATACCCCACATATCTCAAGAGCATTGGGAAGAGTAAGGCACTTGCTGCAACCTTGAGTGACATTAAGTCTGAAGATGATTCCGATAATGAGGATGACGGAATCTTAAATGCCTTCACTGCCACAGTCAATCCTACTGGAGGGATTGTTGATAAAGTAGAAGAAGAAGAAGAATTGGTGGATTCTAAATGTGAGAAGATGGATGATCAAGATGATATCCATTCAGCCTATGAGAAACTATACAAGCTCTCTGAGAAGCATGAGAAACTGTATAGGCTGGTCACCAAGAAGCTCAGTGATGTGGAACTTGATTGTGAAGAGCTTTCCACAAAGTTTGATAAAGCTAATCAAACAATTGGTGCACTAATGTTTGAGAACAATTTCTTGGCTGAGAAGACCAAGAAGCTTGAAGATGAGCTGTTTCAAGTTAGAGCTCAATTGGAGAGGACTTCAAGTGTAAAGCTTGATGAGATGCTTAGCAATCAAAAATCTATTTCAGATCGAACAGGTTTAGAGTATGGTCTTTCTTCCTCTAATACTGCTTCTACTAGTGCTACTGTTTTTGTTTCTCCTGCTAATAATATTGAAATTGAAAACACTAATGTTAAAACTGAATTAGCTAGTGAGAACCTAGACAAGGGTAAATCTATATTAGGAGCACCCCCAAAACAGGATAAGAAAGATATTAAAAACCCTAGGTCTAAGAAGGCTAACTCTCAAAAGCCAAAACAGAAGAATTAGCATCTCTGTCATCATTGTGGAGCTACTGATCATACTCGACCAAATTGCTACAAGTGGCTAGCCACTCAACAGAGCAACGGTATGATAGCTTCTGGAAGCCAAAATCAGCTTCAATCCTCTCTTGCTCCTCTTGGAGATCTTCTGAAAACCCTCATGTTCCTTTCTAACTTTAACGATTTTAATTCTTCCCCCTCACCGCCAGTTCAAGGGTTCAATCAAAGGAAAGGTTCTTCCAAGGTGTGGAAGAAAAAGGACTCTAAGTGATTTTATCACTTTCTTCTATCTTCTTGTTTTTGTTTGTTGCATTACTTATGTGTTTTGCATTTTTTTGAGTCAGACTAGTTTTATACTTTGCTTTGATAACATGTTTTTATTTGTTTATTTTCAGTTTTGTTTATTTTGTTTTTGATATAAAAATTAAAAAAAAAATTGAAAAATTGAAAAATACAAAAACATGTGTGTTTTCTGTACATTGGTACCTGTGTACCTTGGATGGCCATTGAAACAAAGTCTTCTAAACTTTGTATCATTTGTAACTTAGATGAGCATCTCTATGCACAACTAAGCAAGTGACCTTTGTGGCTCTTGCTTGCGATGAGTAAGATTAAGTCATCTCTTGAACTTAACACTCATATCACTCTTTTTGACGGGTAGGACTAGAAAATTCTAAGAGAAAGGCATAAATAACCATCTTATCACTGTTGCCCACCAATCATAATATGACACCTGTATGCTTTGGCATAGCAAAAGTGCAATGTCATAAACACCTGTATGTTTCAACATAGCAAAAGTGCAGTGTCAAAGACATCCGTATGCTTCGGCATAGCAAAAGTGCAATGTCTATACTTAACATGTTGGGTATTTTTTTTTTCTCTCTCTTATATGCCCATGCATGATATACTTAAAAGAAAATATGCAAAGAAAATAAAAAGCAAAAAGATTTAAATGCTTTAAATATGATTGCAAGCGTGTTTTCTAGGAGATGTGGGAGTTATAGGATGTATCTCAAAGGTGATAGTCCTCATCAAACAGTTATAATTGTGTGTGAGTTAAAGTTATTTTCTCATATCTCAGATCGTCATAACATGTATACATATATGCAATCTTGCGATGTTTCTCACACATAACACTCAATATTCTTTGATACTCTTGTTACATGTGTAGGTACAATGTGATTTGGTCATCACAAGTGTTTTACATGTGCTAATGTATACTTACTAAATTGTCTTGACTTGTTTTTGAAAAATAAAATTGGTTAGACTTGTTTAGTGTGTGTGTGTGTGTTTCTAAGGATTCATGTGCTTAAAATGTTTGATGAGAGATGATTTTGAGAGCTTAATATGTTGATTGGATCATTGATTGAGGTACATGTTGGATTGCATTCATGTCTGTGTTTTTCACTTCTCGAAAAACTGTTTTAAAAAGCAAGCTCGACACCTCCTCGATACCTAGCTATCTATCGAGCTTCTTAAGCTTTTCTTAATCATAATCTTGATACCTCCTGGACACCTAGTGGATCAATTGAGAAAATTTCTGTCTCCTCGATACCTTCTCGACACTTGATGGATCGATCGAGCTTCTGTTCTTGGTTCAGGTGTTCATTCCTCGACACCTCCTCGACACCTACAGTTGTCGACGTGCATTTTCTCAACACCTTTCTCGACAGATGACTCGACACTTCTTGATACCTCATCTGTCGAGATTTACTGAGGTTCCTATATAAGCTCTGTTCGAGATCCAGTTCTCATTTCTCGATCTCTCTCGATCTATCCGCGACTGTTCACCTTCCAAACTCAGTTTTCTCACTCAAAACCTTCAACCCATGTGATTTATGGCCCTTCCTTGCTTCAAATCACTTGGTATGATCTCTTTTTCCTTCATTCTTCATGAATTTCATGTTTTGAATCTTAGGTTTTGGGTTTTTTGAAAAATTTTGGGGTTTTTCAAAATTGATGAGTTTTTCTTGAAATTTTGGGATGGGTTTTCATTTAAATGTGTTCAAAAGTCATGAATTGCATCACATTTGCATTAGAATGGTATTTTCATACATTTAGATGTGTGTACTATGTTTGTGTCTAGTAGGTTTGGATCAGGCTGAGCCCATGATGAAATTTCTTTTGCATGTCACATGTTCATGCATCCTCATACATACGTACTCTCTATTCAATATATTTGATATATTTGAATTGCTTCGGGACTTTTCTAATTGTCTCTTTCTTTCTCTCTCTCTCATTCTGTTTATGTTAGTAGTGTCTATAGCACCTAAGTGTAAATCTACTCCAGCTCAGAAGCCTCTACATTCTAGAGCTTCTTCATCTTCTGATTCTGCTCCTCGTAATCTTTGGTTCTATGATGATGATGACCACAAGGCATTTTCGGAGAACTTTTCTAGACGAGGTGTTCATTCAGAACGCCAAGTCATTTTGGTGGACTTCGTCGACACTGACTTTCTCTCTATCATTCACAATCGGGGATGGTAGTCACTATGTGACGTTTCAGTCACATGTCCTCTCGTGCTCATTCAGGAGTTTTACTCCAACATGCACGGGATTGATAGTTCAGTATCTCTCTTTTTCACTCGTGTTCGAGGTACACGCATCCCTATCACACCACAGCTTGTTGCAGATGTGCTTAGGGTTCCTAGGATAGAGTTTCCTGACTATCCTTCTTGTGAGCATCTAAGAACTGTGTCCAAGGATGATGTAAGGTTGAAATTTATCAACCATCTTGTTAGCTTTATTCCGTGCCAATTTGCTTTTAATTTAGCACTTAGTAACCCTATATTTAGGTGGGATTATTATAAGGGTAGTGTGTGAGAAGAGGTGAAGAAAAGCTCAAGTATGTGCAAGAAACCAGGGTTTCGCAGCTAGGACTCGCGGCTAACTCGCGACTGGCAAGCCGCCAACTGCAGGCATGTGAGATGCACACATAGGGAGCTGAAGGGTCGCGCCAGCTGTCGCACTACAGGAAAAAAGTCTCAGGCTGGCCAAGCCGTTACGTCGCGACTTGAACTCGTAACTTGGACAAGCTGCGAGGTCAAGCCGCCAATCAGCCCTGTTTGGCAAAAACTGTCTCTTCGTATTCCAATCACACACCACTATATATAGACCCTTATACCCAATAAATGGAGAGAGCTTCTAGAGAGAATTTTGTGAGAGAAACCCTAGAGAAAAACAAGATTGCCTTATCCCTAATCTTTACCTTAGAGACTCTACAAATTCCTCTACTCTCTTCCCCTCTATTGTCACATCCTTGAGAGGTCATTGACCAAATCCTCATCTCACCACACCTACGTTTGTGAAAAGGTTCATTTGGTGTTAAGGGAAGCAGTTTGGAAGGAACCAATATACATTAGTTGTTGCTATGGTCTAGTAGCAGAATCCGGGAAGTTAAAGAAGAAATAGGTTCAGCGTAACCTCGTTGGAGCAAAAAGCTTGGAGGGCTTAGGTACTTGGGTAGATTAGGCTTGGAGGGTCTTCTGCTGTTCATGTATCCCAACTACATTCTTTAATGGATTATTTGACCGCTTGGAGGGCGGCGGAGAGGTTTTACGCTGAGGACTTCGGTTTCCTCTTCGATGACACATCGTGTGTTGTCCGTGTGTTTGCATCTTCCTTCCCTTTAACTTTACCTTATATTTACTGCTGTGGATGTGTTTATATTTGGTATAAATTAGTTATCAATTCTGTGATTGGCTTATGTTCATGTTCCGCACATTAATTGTTTGATTATAAGCTTAAATTGATATTTTATTATTTGGGGTCTAAACATTTAAGGCTATTTTAGACACATATTGAACTTTCAGATGAGCTCATATCTGCTTTCTGTGAGTGCCCTTCGGAGTGGGGTGAGCGTCAGTACACATCATGTCGACCTTTTGTTAAAGGTCCTAGATTCTTAAACATGGTGATTACTTTTGTACTCCATCCGCTTTCTCACTACAACTCCATCATAGAGCCTCGTGCTCGATTTTTGTTATCCCTCCTTGAGCATCTTACCATAGATTTTTCTTCTCATTTCATTTTGTCTATTATAGATGTTCATTTGGATACGGCGACCCGTGATAAGCTTATCTTTCCTTTTACTATCACGAGGATTCTATGCCATTTTTCCATTCCTTTTCCCATCTTCGACCATTTCACTTTCATGTGTGTCATAGATGCCGCTATCGTAGAACATAGTAAGGCTCAGTTTAAGTCGAGACAGCAAGATTTCACTCCTTCCTCCCGTTCAGCTCCATCTCGATCTGCTCCATCTACATCAGCTCCTTCTTCCTCTATAAGTGATGTTACACTTAGAGACATCATGGCACAGCTGTAGCACATGGATGCTCGCCTCGATACACTCTCCACTAAGTTGTATTAGGTGAACATTTGTGTTGGTTGTATTGCACGACGGCAGGCGACCATGGGTGGTTTTGCTCCTAAGGCTACTCATTCACCACCTCCTCTAGCGGCTTCTGATTTTGAGGAGGATGATGACGAGGACGATGATGCTTTGGATGATGATGATGGAGATGCTAGTTTTACTGGTGAGATGTCTACTTGACACTCTACCCTTTGTCACTCGTGACAAAAAAGGGGAGTAGTTTTGGAATATGAGAGTAGTTATCTTAGAAGGAGAGTTAGTCTAGGACATTTTTGTTAAGGGGAGTGTTGATACTGTTGATACTTGAGGGATGTAGTGAGGATATGATGTATCTTTTCTTTTCTTATCTTTTAGATATATTGTTTTTGTATATGAGGTCTTGTGACCAGTTTTACATACATTATACTTATGGCACATACATTGTTTCTCTCACTTATCTCTACATGTGTTGTTTCTTCTCTATCTTTATACACATGTTTCTTATATTTGTATACAATCTATTATTTCTGTTTAACACAAGATGCCTTGATGAGTTTTGTTTAAAATGTTTCAGAAATACAGGTTGTTAAAGTCTACTTGCTATAAACTCTTTTCTTACAAAGTTTTTCAAGGGTTTGTGTTAGGATAAATTTTATTGTATTCAACAAGTGAATATGAGTTGAGTGATTTATGACTTCTCTCATATGTTCATTTGTTTGTTATGGTTTTATCACGGATTGCCAAAGGGGGAGATTGTTAGACATATGTGTTTCACTTGTTAAGAACATATGTCATTTTTTTATGTAATTGGCTAATCCTTTGATAAAACGCACTTGTAATTGGGTAGTTCTAGGTATTTTTAATACTTCAAGAAACAAAGTTTCAAGATCAAGTGTTGAAGTCATCAAGTCTGTCCAAGAAAATAAGTTGATAATGCAAATTCATTAAAACTCAACAGCTGCATCTATCGAGCTTAAGAAAGCTATTCAAGCTTGTAAGCTCGACATCTGCTCGACAGCTTCTCGACACCTTCTATCTGTCGAGATTTAAGAAATTCAGAATTTTGATCTGATTTCTTGGAATCCATGAATGTGTCTTTGAGCCTTCTTTTTTCCTAACCCTAGACATATAAAAGGATTATTTTTAGAGCCGTCAAACAGTTCACAAGTTACACAAGTATTGAGAAAACTCTGTTGAAGTAAATTGTGACCAGAGATGAAGTTCTTGCCCTAGTTCATCTCTTCTGAAGAAGTTGCTGTGTATTTGCACCTTTGGGTTTTGTGACCAAGCATCTTCTTGATTTTCATCATGTAGGATGAACTGAAGAATTTTGCAGGCAACCTCTCTTTCAGTTGGTGTTGAAGTCGTGTACTGGGTTCTGCGTATTGGTTAGTCACGTACTTGGGAGCCATGCAACAAAAAGGGGGAACCGTCACTACAGAACAAGTCCAATTGAGTATTGGGGTAAGGGTTCAACTGTAGGTTGGTAAGGTACTTGGGGTTCCTTTACTTGTAACCGCTTGTTGTGACAATAGTAGAGTTTCGGGAGTGATGACTTAAAAATCACCCGGTGAGGTTTTTGCCGTAAGGGTTTTCCCCATTCGTAAACAAATCACCATATCATTTAATTTTCGCTGCATAATTAGTTTATTGGTAATTTTTTTGTGCTTCCACACGTTTGCATGTTAAATTGATTAATTAATAACTTGGCTAATTAATTAATTGGTTTAATTACAAGGGGTCATTCAGTTTATGGCCTATCAAAAGTTATTTGAATTATATTATGATGAATATTAGAAAAGATCTTAGGTTGACCAAGAAGAAACTAGATTGTCTCAAAATGAAAATGTGGAATGGAGTTTGTCTGATAAGAGTGAAAATTAAAGGTTTAGCTTGTAAAAGGCAGATGAGAGAAAGCACCATTCCCACTGATCTGTCATTTAAGCACGAAGTTTGTTTTATGATGAAGTTCGCATTTAAGGTTATGGACACATGTTTATGGTACCTTGACAACGGTTGCTTAAGACACATGACTGGAGACCGATTTCTCTTCAAGGTTTTCGAGTCTAAGAAAGGTGGCAATGTCACTTTTGGTGATGGGAGCAAATCACAGATTAAAGGAAAAGGAATCATCTTTCCACTTGGACTACCAGACATAATAAGTGGTGGTTGCACTCTTGACAATTGTTGTGGATTGGTTCCTGATGCTAATATTATGTGCAATAGTATTTGTTTACCAAATAAAGATCTATGGCACCAACGGATGAGACATGCTAGTTACAAACATCTATCTATTGTATCTAAGTATGAATCGGTCTTAGGGATACTAAAGCTTAGTAAAGTAAGCAATGTGGTGTGTGGACCATGTTAGCTTGGGAAATAGACGAAAGCTAAGCATCCAGGTACTCAGACATCTACTACATCTAAACCATTGGAGCTTCTACATCTGGATCTTATAGGTCCAACCAGAATCGAGTCTTTTGGTGGTAAGAGATATATCATGGTTCTAGTAGAAGACTTCACGAGGTACACTTGGGTTATACTCTTACAATCCAAGTCAGATGCTCCTAAGCACATTGAAGCCTTGTGCACAAGATTGCCGAATGAAAAGAGCCTGAAGATTGATCGAATTCGAAGTGATCATGGTAAAGAATTCGAGAACTCATATATAGATTCTTTTTGCACAAGATCAGGCATATCTCAAGAATTCTCTGCTCCTATTACTCCTCAGCAGAATTGTGTAGTAAAAAGAAAGAACAGGGTTATTTAGGAGATGGCTAGAGCTATGTTGCACAATAAGGATGTGGCTAGAAACTTGTGGGGAAAGGCCGTTAACAATGCATGTCATACAGTTAATAGAGTGTACTTTAGACCTGGTACTAAGAAGACTCCATATGAGTGATGGAAAGGAAGAAGCCAAATGTGAAGTATTTCAGAATCTTTGGAAGCACTTGTTTTATTCTCAAGGATAGAGAGAATGTGAGAAAATTTGATTCCAGAAGCGATGAAGGAATATTTCTAGGGTACTCCTCTACAAGCAAGGCTTATCGGGTATACAACAGAAGAACCATGAAGGTAATGGAAACAGTGAATGTTGTTATTGATGAGTCTTCAGATTCTGGTTCTAAGAAGGTTAGTGAGGAATTCCCCAAAGAAATTCTTCCTCTTAAGGCAAAGGAAGTTCCAAAAATTGTTGAACAAGAGCTTGCATCCAAGTACTCCTGGTACTCCTAGTGTCATGGAAGATTCTGCAGATATATCCACTTCACCAGATTCTAAATCCCATGAAGAGAAAAGACCTTCTTCTAGGATTAAATTAAATCATCCTCCTGACGTTATTATGGGAAACATGAATGAACTCACATTAAGGAAGCGTACAGTTGATAAATGTGTTGCTAACATTGTGTCTTATTCTTATTATTTGTCACAGGTTGAACCTGCTAAAGTTGAGGAAGCTCTTCAGGATGAAAGCTGGGTTGAAGCAATGCATGATAAATTGCTTCAGTTTTAGAGAAATGATGTCTAGACTCTAGTACCTAGACCGAAGGGTGAGTACATCATCGGCACAAAGTGGATATTCCGCAATAAGACTGACTAGAAGGGCAATGTGATTCGCAATAAGACTCGTCTTGTAGCTCAAGGATACTCACAAATGGAAGGAGTAAACTATGATGAAACATTTGCCCCAGTTATCCGTATGGAGTCCATCAGAATTCTCCTAGGCCTAGCATATCACTTAAAGTTCAAGTTTTACCAAATGGACGTAAAGACTACTTTCTTGAATGAGATACTTAAAGAAGATGTCTATGTGGCTCAACCAAAAGGATTCATTAATCCTTACTTCCTGCATCATATGTTGTATCTCAAGAAGGCACTTTATGGGTTGAAGCAAGCCCCTAAAGTTTGGTATGATCGGCTCATACAATACTTGGTGTCACATGGGTTCATAAGCGGAAAGGCTGATCAGACTCTCTTCATAAAAGGGGAAGATGGCGTGTTGATCATTGCTCAAGTCTATGTTGATGATATCATATTTGGATCGATGAAGAATGAACTTGCACATAACTTCTCAAAACTCATGCAAACCGAGTTCGTGATGAGCATGATTGGAGAGCTGACTCACTTCTTTGGATTGCAGATTCGTCAACAAGATTCAGGTATATTCCTATCTCAGTCTAAATATGAGTCTTGTGAAAAAGTTTGGTTTGGAATCTGCTAGTTCTATTAGAATCCCTATGAGCCCAAGTGTTAAACTCACTGTTGACTTGTTAGAAAAAAGTATTGATCCATCTCTCTGTAGAAGCATGATATGCAGTCTTCTTTACCTTACTACTAGTAGACCTAACATTAGTTACAGTTTGGAAATGTGTGCTAGGTATCAAGCTAATTCCAAAGAATCATATGACTGCTTTCACCTATCTTTCAATGTGTTGTTTATTTTCTTTCTTTATACACATGTTTCTTATTTATTGTATGCAATCTATTATTTCTATTTCACATAACGATGTCTTGATGAGTTTTGTTTAAAGTGTTTCAGAAATAGAGGTTGTCAAAGTCTACTTGCCATAAACTCTTTTTTTACAAAGTTTTTCAAGGGTTTGCGTTAGGATAGATTTTATTTTATGTAACAAGTGAATATGAGTTAAGTGATTTATGACTTCTCTTATATCTCATTTGTTTGTTGTGGTTTTGTCATGGATTGCCAAAGGGAGAGATTGTTAGGACATATGTGATCACTTGTTAGGAACATATGTCACTACTTTATGTAATTGACTAATTCTTTGACAAAATACACTTTAAGAAACTTGTTTCAAGTTCAAGTGTTGAAGTAATCCAAGTCTATCCAAGATTTAAGTGCAGAAAGTGCTATTCATTAAAACTCGACAGCTAGCTATCTATTGAGACTTGTAGAGCTGTTAAAACCCGTAGCTCGACAGCAGCTCGACAGATAGGGTATCTATCGAGATTTATGAAAAACAGAATTTCAGTTCTATTTTGACTCCAATCCATGATCATGTGTTTGGACTTTCTTTTCTCACTACCCTAGACATATGAAAAGATTATTTTAAAGGCCGTCAAAGGTAGACATAAGTTGCACAAGTGTTGAGCAAAGTTTGTTCAAGCAAATTGTGCCCGGAGATAGAATTTGCCATAGTTCATCCTTCTTGTGAAGAAGTTGCTACATTTGTATACCATAGGATTTTGTGACCAAACATCTTCTTGATCATCATCGTTGTGATGAACTAAAGAACTTTGCAGCCAACAACCTTCTCTAATTGGTGATTGAAGTCGTGTACTAGGATCCGCGCAATTAGTTAGTCACGTACTAGGAGCCGTGCATAAAAAGGAGAGATTGTCACTATAGAACAACTCCAATTGGGTACTGGAGTAAGGGTTTAACTGTAGCTTGGTATAAGGTACTGATATTCCTTTACTTGTAACCACTTGTTGTGATAATAGTGGATTTTCGGGAGTAGTAACTTTAAAATCACCCGATAGGGTTTTTGCCATGTAGGTTTTCCCCATTTGTAAACAAATCACTGTGTCAATTTATTTTCCGCTGCATACTTTGTTTAATTGATGATTTGTTTGTGCTACCACGCGTTTACATGTTAATTTGATTAATTAATAAATTTGGCTAATTAATCAATTAATTTCATCACGAGGGGTCAATACGTTTTTTGGCCCATCATTTCTTTCTAACTATATCTTGGCTGGTCATAAAGCCTTCTTATGACATTGTAAAGAATCTATCCCTTTTTTAAATCTTTTTTAATGAGATGTATGTTGTGCTGTTAGCAATATAATTTCGAATAAGAACGTGTAAATATAAAGCTTTTTAATAAGGAATATTGTAATATTTATAATACAAGCAATTGATAGCTATAAAAATCACGATAAAGCTTGAAATTTTTTTATGTAATTTTTGAAATCTTAGGTTTAAGACTATTATTTCATTGATTTAATGTGCATTTTGTGTTTTTCTAGTAAAATTAGAGCCCTATTATGGTAGAGTATTAATATGGATATGTTTTAGAATATATTTTCTTGTCAGTTAAATTTTACAGGAGTCTTTAAATTGGACTCCAAACCTGTAAATAAAAGTTGTATTCATTTTAATAAAAATTTAAGAGTTTTGTCATTCTATTTTTTGGTGTATTCTAATAACTCTCTCTATGGATTTAAGAAACCCTTGTAGAAAATGTTATTGGTTCTTAAAGCAATTGCGATTTGCTTTTTGTGACTTTCTGTTTGCATCGACTAGTTCTTTGTTATTATTTGTTCAAGGAAAAAAATAATAATAATAAAGCAATCCAGTACACTTTTTTCCCTCTAAAAGTTGTGGTAAGTTTGTTCTGATCTAATTTTCGGAAAAAAGTTTTTTCAGATGTACTTTTGAAAAAGAATAATATAAATTTATTTTTTAAAACAATATTAACAAAATTGGTCTAATTTAAATCGTAACACGCAAGAAAAAAAATGGTTAAGAAATAAGCAATATATTAGTGATTAATTAAATTTTAATCAAAAAATACATATGTATATATATATATATATTTTCTTTTTCTTTTTTTCTTTTCAGAAGAAGTAAAAATGGTTAAGAAATAAGCAATATATTAGTGATTAATTAAATTTTAATCAAAAAATACATATGTATATATATATATATATTTTCTTTTTCTTTTTTTCTTTTCAGAAGAAGAAAATACATATATGATGTCTCAATTTATGCGTGTCATCCTTGCACAGGGGCAATGCTAATCTTAATATGATGTCAATCTGACATGAGATACGAGACCACCCTCGCAACTCTTTTTCATTTTTATGGGATGTTCATGTTCCACCCTGATGCGAATCTGGTATTTAAAACTTTTTTGCCAAAAAATGTTCTCCCGGATGCAAACCTTGACTCGAGCCTATAGTAATATTCTGTAGTAATTTGGGATTTTCCTTGTTTTTTTTATTGTGCTAAAATGAAATAACTCATATATATGGTCATTAATTTGGGATTTCCCTTGTTTGTTTATTGAACTTCAAAGACCCCATCTTCTCAAAATAATAATAATAAAAAATCAAAAAAACCAAAATGAACTTCATTAACTGTGTTAATTAATTAATTTAGCAAATATATTACTCACATAAATGCGTCAAAGACATAGAATTTTCTACAAGAAATGTTATAATTTAAAAAAAAAAAAATTAGAAAAAGAAAGATGATAACTATATGACCAAAAAAAAAAAAAAAAAATTGCACATTCGTAGCTTAGTTGAAACTTGTAAGGTGAAAATAGCAGAATTAGTATTTGTTAGGAATGGTTACATGGAAATATGGAATTGACAATCCTCTACTCAAACTTTGCCCATCAAAAAAATTTGCAGGAAAACAAATAAATATCATCTCTATATAATCCGCCCTAACAGAAGTGGACAAGCAATCCACTGAAAGAACTTTTGAGTTTTTATTACACAGTAACACATAGTTGCCCTAATTACATTTCATTCAAAAGAAAATGGTGGATTTTTTGGTAAAGGCAATGTTGTACCTTCATTTGTTAACATAGATAGCACATCTGACAAGGTAGGCCGATCATTGGTACTATTTTGTATACATAGAAGACCAATATGGATCCATCTCAACAGTTTATATTTGACACATGGATTACTTATTGTTGGATCAATAAGTTGTAGCCCTTGACCTTCTTGCCGTAAATCCCATGCCTATAAAAAAGTCACAATCATTTACAATATTAGAAGCATAAATAACTATGAAAATAAATAAAATCCAAAGCTTAAATTTAATTGACATACATATCTTGCTAGATTGAGTGTGCAATCAACATTGTAGATACTGTTGTTTTTTCTACCACTCACGATTTCAAGCATTAAGATTCCAAAGCTATAAATATCGGTCTTTATAGATAACACACCTTCTATAACATACTTCGGAGACATATAACCACTACATCAAAACACAATAGACATTTTAATTTCATAAATTATTTAATTGAGCATAAGTAAAATTAGTATTTTAATAAGAACTTCAATTATCACAAGAATAGGAATTTATTGTTAACTTACTATGTTCCAACAATTCTATTAGTGTTTGCTTCCAATTCATCCACTTTGAATATTTTTGCCATGCCAAAATGAGAAATCTTGGGATTTATGTTCTTGTCAAGGAGTATGTTACTAGCTTTTAAGTCTCTATGAATTATTTTTGTTCTTGAGTATTTATGGAGGTAGAGCAATCCATGAGCGATTCCTTCAATTATGTTGAAACATTTTTTCCAATCTAGTAACTTGCTCTTGTTCGAATCTATTCAATATAAACAATTTATGTGACCAATAATCTGGGAAAGGTGATTTAATTAAATAAATACCTTTTTTTTTTTTTTTTTTTTTTTGTAAATAAGCGGAGGAAGTCTTACATAAGTGTCAATGTTTCACTAACCAAATAGAAAGTAACCTAAACTTTTGTTGGGCATATATTCATATATTAGCATCCTCTCTTCTACATGAATGCAACAACCAATAAGTTTGAAAATATTTATATGAAGGAGTTTAAGCATGACAATCAACTCATTCTTGAACTCAAGTATTCCTTGTCCAGAATTTCTCCCTAATCGCTTTACTGCTATTTTTTTTCCTCCTGCCAATTTTCCCTGATGTGATGATTAAAAAGGTTTAATTTAGCTTAGGTATAAATGAATTAAAACTAATTTTTATAGAAAATTATATAGAAGTTACCTTATAAACAGTTCCAAAACTCCCTTCTCCAAGCTTGTTTTCTAATGAAAAGTTGTTTGTTGCAGCCATGATACATGTGTAGTTGATTACACTGAAATCAGCCACCTTCTCTCCATCATTTTTAATTTCATCGATGTTGATAGATGCATCCAATTTTCCTAAATCAAGCAATCCATTTTCTTGGATTGTTTCATTACTCCCTGTTTAAATTTCCATAGAATATTATAATTTGCTTATATCATATTAAATGAACAAGAAATAGGTAAATTCAATATATATATATATATACACACACACAAACTATCTACCTTGAAGTACAACTTTTCTCCGTTTGAGTAGATAACATAATATGCAGCAAAAAATCACAAGTTGAACAATGGCTGTGAAAATTACAATCCATACCCACGTCTTCGATCCTCCATCCGGCCATAATTAGCTATGTTAATAATCATCATATATATAAGAAAATACTTGCTGCTTTTGATCCAAGTATTATATTTCATATGAACTATCTACAAAAAATAAAATAAAATAAAAGGAAATTAAATTTTCATGTTTTTATTTTTGCTGAAAAAGAAGAAGAAAATAAACATGTATGAAGTTCTAAATCTAACCAATTTGAGAAATCTGTATTTTTTTTTTTGGAAAACTCAGAAAAAGAGAATATATGATCCATATTTCATTAGATCCTTACTCTAGTTATTTTTACTAATGGTTTCTTCTTTAGAGTTGCTGCCTATATGCATTTAAGTTGCATCTTAAGGATCTTATGAGATATGGATCTTCTCCTTATTCAAGATTTCTATAATTTGTATAATCCCAAAGTACAAGACACATAAAACTAGAACAAGATCCAAATTTCATTAGATCCTTGGCCACGACTAATTTGAGTATCATCCTTACACTACAAAAAAAAGGTCCTGTGGCCACGTTTTTAAAATGCGGCTATAGGTTAGAAAAACGTGGCTATAGGACGTTTTGGCCTATAGCCGCGTCTTCTTAGGCTGCGTTTTCAAATGTACCATATTTTTTAGCAAATGTACCATATTTTTTTATCATAAACGTACCATATTTTTTAGCAATTAAAATTCATTGAAGTTCAAACTTCTTCGAGCTTATAAGCTAAATCACTTCAAAAAATCAAAAATCAAAATTAAAAAAAAAAAAAAAAATTGAACCAAATACATTATTCGAGCATAACTATAAGAGTCAAACTGAAATTACATTTCTCAACTACTTAGTGAAAAACACATACAAGTAAGGCATGTCAGTTTGGCGGAGCAGATCAGAGACTCAAACTCTACCATTGCCGTTGTTGCCTTCAAGCTCCACCCAGCACCACCTCCACTAGTTCAATTGCAAGCCCAGCCACCGTGACCAAAGCCCAAGCACTGCCGAAACAACCCAGCACCACTAAAACAACCCAACCCACACCGATAGAAACAAACTTCAACCACCAAAACTGATTCAACAACCCATAACCACCACCAATTCAACAACACACAGCCACCACTGATTCAAACCCAGCTCGCACTGATTTAGCAACCCACTAGCCCACCACTACACAAACCCACCGCCACACAAATCCAATGCCGATCCAAAGAGGGAGAAAAGAAAGAAGAGAGTTTGAAAGTGAGGAAGAGAAAAGAGAGAGGGAGAAGATTGATTGAGTACAAAGGGTTTGAGATGGGAGTTCTGATGTGCGATGGGAGCTAGGTCATCGTTTGAGAACAAAATGGGTTTGATTAATTTTTCGTTTTAGTATTTATATAAATCTTAAAGCCGCATTTTTAACCTGCGGCTATAGGCAAAACTGAAGCCACATGTTAAAAACGCAGCTAGAGGAAAACTAAAGTTGTGTTTTTCACACGCGGCTATAGACCTTTCTTTTTTCTTTTTTTTCTTTTTTAATTAAAACTAAATCCGCGTTATACAGACCTTTCTTTTTTTCTTTTTCTTTTTTTTTTAATTAAAAAAAAAAGTGTCCTATAGCTGCGTTTTAAAAATGCAGCAGTAGGCTAAGACCAAAAAATGCGAGTATAATACGTAAAAACGCGGCTTTAGATGTAGTCTATAGCCGCATTTTAAACACACGACTGCAGACAATAGTTTAAGCCGCATTTCCTTAAAACGCAGCTTTAGCCGGGTCTATGGCTGCGTTTTTTCAAGCGTGGCTAAAAAGGACGTGGCCTAAGACCCGCGTGTTTTGTAGTGTTAAATAACAAACTTTTTTCCTATGAAACCTTAATTACAATGCAAAAAAATGAATCTAGGGCAATAATTTTAAAGAACAAATCTTTAGTGTGAGTATATGGAGAGAGAGTATTTTTTAAGCATGTTTGAATTTGGAGAAAGCTTGATCTGAATATGTTTGTGAACTAAGTAAACGTTGAATATATATCTAAATGGAATCAAGGACCAAGAGGCGTGTAGAGGTTCTCTTGGGCCTTTTCTAAAAAAAAAAAAAAAAGTTGCAAGAGAATTAAGTATCTAACATCACATACTTAGTTTATAATTAAGTATACACACTTAAAACTTGCAATACACATAATTCAACTCTTGTTTTTTTAGAATGAAAAAATTGGGCTTTAAGGTTATATTACACCCCCGGGTAGAGAGCCAGGTGCGTACCTACTAGCCTTCAGCGTACACCTGTGTGTGAGTCACCTTATTTGAGTACACCCCCCACTAAGTATGCCCACCAACGGACTCCTGCAGGCAGCAGGACTCGAACCTAAGTGTGATACACGAAGCGCTCGAGCCTTACCCACTCAGCCAAGTCCCCGTTGGCCACATAATTCAACTCTTGATATGTAATTTTCCTTGTATAAACCACAAAGTGAACCTTTTTTTCCTTGAAGTAAACTGGGAGCCTTGAGGAATTGAGCACATCACCTGATTTGGGATTACCCACATTTACGTCGGCATGAGAACATTGAGAAGTCCACAAGCATAAGAAAAAGAGAAAGAAAACAGATTTGAGAACGTGTGTGTTGTTGGTAGCCATGATTGACAAGTGACTACTGACTTTTCACTGCTTAGCTACTTATAATATATTGATGTAGAAGTAGGCGTATAGACTGGTTATATTCTGACCAGGAAAACATAAAGCTGCTGCTAAGGTCAAACACGTTAGGCTGTTCAATGAAAGAAGACTGGTTTTATTGTGACCTAACCAACAAAAGAAAAAAACGAATACGTTTCATTGGTCAATGAAAAATAACATAGACTATCACTGATAGGTGGTTCATCAATTATTTTACTAGAAATGTTTTCTCCGAAACTTCATTTCAAATTGCCTCTTTTATCTTTTTATCTCTCTCTCTCTCTTGCTGAACAAAAGTATCTATCTATCTATATATATATATATATATATATTTTTTTTTTTTCTTTTTTAGATTGAAATTTTGAACGTAATATGATTTTTTTTTCTTATTTATTTAGTTTAGTTAAGGTATTTATAAAGAATAGTATTCTATTATTACGATTGTGATTATATATAAAATTCTATATTATAGCATTATATAATAATTTTTTTTTTGCTACAACATTAGATATTTTTATTACAATTGTGTTTTTATGTGGAATTATACCGTTTACTATTTAAGTTAAATGGATGTATTAAGATTCTTATAAATGGTTTTAAATAGATGTATAGTAAAAACTAATTAATGTCTTAGTTTAATGATAAGAGTAATTATCATGCATTGGATATCATAGAGTAGTGTTGGTTGGGTAGTGTTAACAGGCATCGTTAGGAGTTTATTAAGGATGATTTATTATGGGGTCTATTTAATAAAAATTTGGTATAAATTGATGAGCAAATTGAAAATATTACTAAAGTGATAAGCGAAACTCAAAAAGTTATTTTCATTGACTCTACAACCTATAAAGTTGGTCATATTTCCAACATAAAAAAAAATAAAAAATAAAAAAAATTTGACATAATGCTATTTCTTTAATTATGAGATAATAGATTCATGCTACTGAGATAAAGACTACTAGTAGTAGTTTTTATTTTTATTTTTTATAATTACATATTCTCTTTTAGTAGAAAGATTAAATCATTCCTATATCTCAATATAGAATTTAATCAGAATTTGTTTAACCCTCCTTTTCCACCGATTATAGAATTCACTCACAATTCTTTTTCTATCATAATCAATGTTCTGGCTGGCCATCCTTAAGGATGTTTAAATACATAGCTTGAGATAGGACTAGATTGAAAATAAAACCTAGCTCCAATAAACTTTGGACTCTTGTTATCTATGTAGCATGACTTCTATTATCTCACAAT
This sequence comes from Quercus suber, assembly GCF_002906115.3. Taxonomy (NCBI): domain Eukaryota; kingdom Viridiplantae; phylum Streptophyta; class Magnoliopsida; order Fagales; family Fagaceae; genus Quercus; species Quercus suber. Next base: position 308,181 of record NW_027069944.1, on the reverse strand, counting down.
TTGTCTCAAATTACTATTAACTAGTCACTAACCCATGCGATGCATGAGAAACCTACTAAAAATGAGATCAACTCTAAAATTAGAATCATTTTGCAAGTTAGACTACAAAATTATGTAAAAGAATTAATTTCATGTTACAGTCTAGTTTTTTTATTGGTAGTAGAATCACTTGCATGATCGAATTTGGTCTCAATGGATTAAGTGCAAATCCTTCATCTAGACATTCAAGTATTAGGATAAATGATGTGTTTTTGATAGATAAAAATTAAGATAAAAAACAATTACACATATACACAAAACAAAAACAAAAACAAAAAAATTGTTTACCAAAGAACCTCAAATATGTAAAATTTGCGAAAAAGATACATCACATATTAATGAATAAACACATCTACATAAATTTTGAATAATCCAAGTGCTGCAACATTAGAAGCAACCTTTAGGCTTCTTCACTATTTCAAGTGGCTCCTAAACAATGTCATATTTACTTCTCAGTTCTATTCAACACGTATGCATCTCATAAAATCCATAAGCAAGTTTTTGTTTTTTGTTTTTTTTAATTTTCCTTCACCCTTCTCAGTTTGACTAAAGAGAAACCAAAGTGAATAAAAAAAGTTTATAATTTAAAGCTGAAAAGTTAAAGTTTACTTCTTTATGGTGTCTCACACAAAGTAGATACAAAACTTTTTTTATAAGAGTTCAAGTTAATTTCAAAACACAAACAGGTCCAGTTCAATATGATGTAGCAAGAACCTTTGAGAATGAAACTACAACATACTTCAAATAATGATGAAATTGCCATTTCTGTAATCTGACTCTCTTCCCTACAAATAAGAGGACTCTAAATGTTGAAAGAACTTCCTCTTCTTTTAGTGGGAAAAACAGTAAGATCAAAAGTATTATGTGTAACAAATATTATCATATTAAAGTGAAAATAAATTGGTTAAGCAGAGATATTCAGCTGAACACAGATGTACCTACATCGTCTGCATCATCAAGAATCAATACAACATTTTCTTGGCCAAGCAAGATATCAAGACCCTTTTGATGTTATTGGGTGCCATGCTTACATGAAATCACTTTAGCACTTAAGTACTCTCCTAGAGGATCAAGTAGCTTAGCCATTTGCAATGCATAGTGCCGATAGGCAATCACTCATTGTATAAATGTACATCTCAAACATTTCACTTTCTTCTTTTAAAAATGTGTGAATAAAGGGCCTTAGCTTCATTAAAAGAAGAGGAAGTTCATTAAATTTAAAAAAAAGAAAATTATGTTCATTAATTCTAGACTCTTTCCATGTCTTTAAAAGTTTTACCTACCTTTGGTTAGAAATTTGAACATTCTATTGACAAATTGAAAGCACTCAAATACAACTCTCATCAACAGATTTAGAACCTAACAGTAATCATTCATGTTGACCTCTAAAAGTTCTACAACATGACAAGTTACAATGGTATATAGCCAAGCTTATTAGAGATGATCATACAAACAAAGATGGAATGTCACCATGATACCTGAAAACAAAGATATACAAAATGCTAAGCACACTGCCAATGTACAATAAAATATAAAGGTAACAGAAATACCTTGAAAATCTGTTTTTATTTTAAATATTCTTCTTCTGTAGCATATGATCTATACCAAGAACCAAGTATAGCTTCTTATGGTGTAATAAATCTGCTTATTTCAAATTGACAATTTCAGCATTGTGAAGCCGTAGTCCCAGCAAATAATGTTTAAGCTTAAATGAATTACTATTTAAAAAAGAAAAAAGAAAAAAAAGATCATCACTATACTTTATGATTCTATTATTCTTGAATAGGAATAGATTTATAAGTTCAAAATTGGTTTACATCTCTCTAGTTGTAATTTAAAAAATAGTTTCATATTAGGTGAGTATTACTTAGTGAATGAGCAGTGACACTGTCTTCCATTATGCAGAGAAGGATAACCAAAATTCATAACTCCACCAAATAGTCTTATCTCAAAGAAGGTTACCTTATGAATGTAACCCAATGCCACACCCATAGTACCCAAACCTAAATCACATTTAACGCTCAATAAAGGGAGAAGAAAAAAACTTTACCTGCAGCAGTTCCAGCCATCTGATAGTGGCGGTAGACTGGTGGTGACAGCCTTCTAAACTCTCTCCGCACCCTTACAAAGTCTCAGGAAAAAGCACAATACGGTAGCATGACAGTATGAACATCAAAGGGAAGGAAAAAAAAAAAAAATGAGCCACCCAAATTACACAAAAAAAAAACTCTCACTTAGAAGGAGAAGAAGATTATTAAGAAAGAAAATCCAAAGTATTACAACTGAAAGGGGAAAATGCAAGAAATTAGTTTTACCAATAGTGGTTTTGCCGGCTAACCGATGGTGGTAGGCTAGTGAAGGTAGGACTCTATTCTTTATCTTTGCCGGCTAAAGAAGGTGGAGTCGTTGAGTTATGGGAGACGAGGACTGACGGTGGTCTGGGTTTTGGTTTCAAAATATTATATCAGGGAAGAGTATTTGGTTTGAGAAAGGGGAGTATCTATATTTAATAAAAAGAAATAAATCAGATTTAAAAATTAAAAAAAAAATGTTGATGTAAAAAATTGTAGGAGCTTCAAAAGTTTCGGTTATATATATATATATATATATAGATAGATAATATTTTACTCCACTATAAAAACATAATTGTGCTATAAGGTTTGTTTAATTATACTAGATAAAGTTTGACTAAAAACCTTCATTTGACCTATCCATAAAATATTCATATTGAAATAAAATTAGAATACTTTACTACCAGTATATTATCTTAATTCCTGAGTTCCTAATTTAATCTCTTTACTATTCTTATGCTCTTAGAATCCCATTCCATTTGATATATATTTTAGTAACCCTTTACGAAAATTATCAAGCTTGATATTTTGAATAATTAATTCAAATGAAATATATCTCAAGGAAATATTATTTATTTCTTATTGTGATTATGGATTTCATCTTAAGAAATAATGTTCCCATAACAATACATGTAATTACCCGACTTTTTTAATTAGGTTTTAACCTACATTTCACATTTGAATCCACCATCCTCAAAATTAATCATCTATGTATGCTCTTAGTAGTTGTGAGTTTAATTATCCAGGTAACAATAGTTTGTAGAACAACGAATTAAACTGATCTAGTTCAATGTATTCTAATACATCAACATATCAATCAAAAGTCTCCATCTCCATGATCAAGATGAATATCATGATTAATATAAATTATACTCTTGTCAAATAAATTACTCATTTAATCATTTACTACGAACTAATGTTTATATGTCACAAATGAATTGTTCTTTAGATCTTCAATATTCATAAAACTAGTGTAGCTAAAATAAGAATATTAAAATGGATAAATGGAAATATGCACAAATAGAGGATTCAAACTGAGGAATCCAAACGAATGTTGAGGTGGTCCCTATTGATCAATGTAAAGATAAAAGGGAAAGTTACTTGAGATGGTTTGGTAACGTTTAAAGGAGAGAGACTAATGAACTGATAATTAAGAAAGACTGAGTTGATTCAAGTTGAGAGAATGAAAAGAGTAGAGGAAGATCAAAAAGAATATTAATAGAAGTAGTAAGAAATGACATGTCAATTAATTAAGAAAGTAACAAAATATGATTTCAAATAGAATAAAATGGGGGGGAAAGTACATGTAACCAATTGTAAATAATATTTTGAGTATCCATGTATAGCTTACCTCAAAGATTTATTTTTGTTTTTGTTGTTGTTGTTATAATATTCTTATTTGATATTAACACAACTAAATCACATATATTGTATTTCAAAAAAAAAAAAAAAAATTCACATATATTGTAACCCGTGGACTATTTCAGAAATGAATTCATAATATCAAATGATCATATAATGTTATAAAACTGTTGGTGCAAATACAATGATAATAGAAATAATACAAAGAGAAACTGAATAATACTTCTGAATTTTATTACTTTAAAGAGAGAAATTACACAATACTATTTGGACTGAAGTGCGGCATTCGCTCTCTTTAAGGAGATTCAAGTCCTTGGTTGGCTAAACTTTGTAACCAGTGCAGACCTTCTCTGACTTGTCTCCCCCTGGATACAACAGCTCAACAAGTATCGTATGACTAGAACAACCTCTGTACAAAGTGTTCAAGCCCAAAGTTCCATCAGAAAGAACACCATTCTTTGACAAGAATCTCTCTATTTTTTGTGTGTATATTGTATTTGTAGTAACTTGGATTAAGTTTGAATGAGTCTATTTATAGGCTCAATGGGCCTCACGAAATTACTACCCAATTTATTATGATTAATTAGGTCCATTATTCTAATGTAGTGGGTGTTACAAAATTAATTGCTGGATATTAACCTGATGGGCTGGAGTTACACAATTAATGGTTTGATAAGGAGTTTCTGAAGAATGAAAAGGCCCAAACAGATAGTCCATTAAGTGGGTTAATGGCTCTTTATTTTCCATAGTAAAAATGGAGTATTAATTCGGGCCATTTACTCACCAACGGATATGGTAATTGCTCTGAATGGACTGTCAAGTAGGAGGATCCAAGAGGCTAATTCATTTCCAATTTTATGCCTCCACTCTTCACCTCCCCCTTGCGCACGTATCTAGCCTAATATCTGAGTCAATACATTTTAGCCCATTAATCACCACAATTAAAAAGAATAAAATAGTCTCTATCCTTTTCAATGTGGGATATCTTCTATATTCACTCCCACATCTTTATATTTATGTTATAACATTTATTCATTTTAATTATTTAATATTAAAATGCTCCAACAAAAACAAAACACTTTTATTATTTTTTTTTAAATCATACAAGTATTTTAGAGCACTATTAATCATAAAAGTAATTTCTCATAGTATTGATCGTTAAATATCAAAATGTTAACTCAGCCATGCATGGGACCATTATTTATATTAGTTTTAGATTTCTAAATTTTGTTTTAAATGCATGTATTTTTGGCCTAACTAAAGTAATAAATCACTTAGTTTATGAAAGAGCTCTCAATTATTTTGAAATAAATTTTCTGTACATGAAAGTAAGAAACATATGAGAATGCATCAANCTTTCTAAAGAGACTAGAGAAGCATTACAAGTATATTCCAAAAAAAGCATTGATTTTTGGCTCGCAAACCAACATTGTTGAAGACCTCTTCAAACCCTTTATTATAGGTAGTAGATTAAATGATTAATTGTTAGGATCTAACCTTGGCATAGCGCACCTTTATATCATATGAGATTCAATCAAAATGTGCGTGTAACTAGAACGCAATTAATCACGGAAAAATAACAGTCGAATTATTGTAACTCTTGATTTTATGAGCAAAACTAAGCAAGTTCACACAAAAATAATTTACACAATGCAAATTGAGTACTCAACATTGGCAAACGTTGTTCTCCTCGAAACTTCTTTTGAGATAGATGCCGATGGGCGTGTAAGGGTTTCACCTAACATTAAGGGCCTGTTTGGATACAGCTGAAAACTGAAAACTGAAACTGAAAACTAAAAAATACTGTAGCAAAATAATTTTTAAATGTGTGAATAGTATCGTGGGACCCATTTTTAATGAAAAAGTTGCTGAAAAGTGAAATTTGTGGGTCCATGAACAGTAAAATTGTGCTGAAAAGTCAAACTTTGCGGCTACTGTTCAATGAACAGTAGCCGCTACAGTACTGTTACAGTGAAAAAAGTGGACTGAACCGCGTGAGGAAAAAAAAAAAAAAAAAAAAGCAAAACGCAACGCAGCAAAACGTGCGCCCCAAACGGTCTCTAAGAGTGGACATAAGACTTAATTATTTATAGAGAACATGACGATGGCAACTGTCCTCTTGGAAGTTGTTATAGGGTTGTTACGATTCAGTTATGATAGAATCTCTTAGAAGGTTCTTGATTGCATCTATTTTGTGTACTATAAATAGAGGTCAGTTTAATGTATTTTCTTTGAGCTTGTACAAAATACTTTTTATCATTCATTAGAAATCTCTCTCTGTTTTTCTTCTTTCTGCCCCTTTATGTTATAACTTCTGCCATTGTTGTCCTTTGCAAGCTCTAACTCTTGCACTTAGAACTCAATTTGGTAACTATAGTTAAGTTTATGAAGAATATGGTTATTCAATTTGTAAATTTCTATTTGATGGTGGATTTGTTCATGTAACTAATTTGTTTCACTAGTTTCTTAGGTCATCATATTGTATGTTCTTTGCTTTTCCGTACTTGCATAATGTTGATGTTTAGTTGATTAACCTAATACATTTCATAATGAATCTAATAATCAACTTAACCCTTAAAACTAGTAAGTAATCAAATCTGATAGTGGTCTAAACCCAACAAATAATAATAACAAAAAAAGAAAAGAAAAAAAAAAAAAAAATATTGTCTAGATGATGTGAGGTTCTAAGGCCTTCTTCTTCTTTAAGGCCCAACATATAAGGCCTTCTTCTTTAACTAATCTAGATGATGTGAGGTTCTAAGGATGGGAGAGCCTCCTTTTGGGTCACTACAATCTACTCCTTATAGGCGCATACATCCTTGCATATGGGGCCCACACTTTCTAGTTAAGTCAAAGCTATAATATCATAATGTAACGCCGTAAACAATATTGTCTACTTTGGAGGTTAGACCCTTCATGACTTTGTTTCTCCCAAGTACAATGTAAAGGAAAACACATTGTTAACATTTTAGATATTCAATCCACGTATAAGGCATTCTCGCTAGCTTGCCAAGAGTCCCACATCGCAATAAAAGGTCCTAGATGTTGGGTTCATAAGGAGGGATGATGGAGGGAAAGTGATGGATTGTGATATAATTTAAAATTAGATAAAAAGTGAGTTTTTTTTTTTTTTTTTGAAAGTGAACTTCACTTGTATTCAATTAAAACACTTCAGAAATTGAAGTACAACAAAGATGGGCATAAAGATAAATCAACCTAACAGTTAGCCCTATCAATTTGGCAAAGGTGATGAAGCAGAGGAGGCTCCGTTTCAAACCAGAATTGTGACATTCTTGTCTCTCTAGCCATCTTGGCTAATTCATGAGCCACTTTGTTGTATTCCCTTTTCAAGTGCTTTACTTTCCAAGTATCAAAGGAAGAGGACAGCAGCAGGATCCCTTGTATAATGGGTAGTAGCTCACCTTGCGTCATGCTAGAGGAGATAGCATCAACAACTGAGAGCGAGTCAGACTCAAGGATGACATGCGAGATCATCTTCTGTCGAGCAAGCAAGATCCCTTGTTCAACGGCTAAAGCTTCGGTGACTTCCACGCTGTATTGTGCAGGCAAAATCTTTGCACATGCAGCCACTACCATACCTCTGTAGTCTCGTATTACCACGCCCACTGCAGAGGGTCTGCCATCTTCAGAAGTTGCTCCGTCAACGTTAATCTTATGCAGACCCGATGGAGGAGCACTCCACCCAACATCCGGAGATTGCTGCCGAGAAAGGTTGATGGCAGTTGCAACATTATAGTCATTAAGTGCTCACTGTGCAGTACCCCAGATATGAACAGAGGAGGATCCTTGAGCCCCATGAACCACCTGATTCCGGTTGTACCAAATCGACCATGCCGTGACAAAAAAAGTTTCTAGGTCGTGACAAGTTCCAGCTTCCATAATTCGCAGTGCCACATTCACTACATCATTTGTTTCAATCAGGAGATTAATTGGGCATGTCTGCCAACACCACCAGACATCACAAATTTTTTTACAGTAGAGAATAGCATGTTTTGTACTTTCCCCTTCTTTTCCACATACAGGGCAGTTTGCAGCAACATCAATACCTCTTGTCATCATATTCATGCGTGTCGGCAGTCCATTAACACAAGTTCGCCAAACAAATATTCTCACTTTAGCCAGGAGCTTAAGGTGCCACATTTTCCTCCATAGCGGGGTTCTAAAGTCACCATCCGAGCATTCACCCAAACTCGGCTCTTCAACCAAAGGCAAAGCAACATAGTACGCACTCTTAACTGTGAACACACCCCTCTTGTTGCCCAACCAGATTAAGCTATCATTCGACAAACTGTAACTCAGTGGTATTTTAAGTATATTTTCAGCCTCAAAAGGGTAGAATAGTGCCCAAACCCGATCTGCCTTCCAGCGCTTTGTATTCTCGTCTATGAAAGACGAGACCATAGGGAAATCATCAATGTCTCTTTGGGGGGAGCAAACTCTGTATGTGGTGGGGGTAGGGAGCCACTTGTCCTCCCAAATGTGGATCTTTCTCCCATTTCCAACCTTCCATCTAGTGCCTCTCCTTATTACTTCTAGGCTGTTATAGATACTTTGCCAAGCATACGAAGGTGAACTTCCAAGCTTTGCACTCAAGATATCACCAGTGGGGTGATATTTAGCCCGATAGAGCCGAGCAACTAAGGTACTTGGGTTGGAAAGGAGCCGCCATCCCTGCTTAGCAAGCATAGCTAAATTGAAAGCCTTAAGGTTGCGAAATCCCATTCCTCCTTGCAGTTTAGACTTGCACATTCTCTTCCACCCCACCCACGCCTGCTTTCCCTCTTGATTCTTTTGACCCCACTAGAAGTTTCTCATCATCTGCTCCAAATCCTCACACAGGCCTTTCGGAAGTAAGAAGCAACTCATCGTGTATGTCGGGATAGCTTGAGCCACTGCCTTAATTAATATCTCCTTGCCACCCAATGAGAGCATTTTTTCTTTCCAGCCCGATCGTTTTTTCCCCACCTTTTCCTTTATTTCCGCAAAGACTTGGTTTTTTGACTTCCCAATTATAGAGGGGAGGCCAAGGTATTTACCATGCCTCGTGTCTTGCATAGGGCCAAGTGCACAATACCTCTCTTCTCGTATCGGGTGTAGTATTTTGGCTGAAAAATATAGAACACTTGTCCGCATTGATTTTTTGCCCCGATGCCATCTCATACCTCTCCAGGATTTCCACTAATGTTTGGCTCTCATGCCTATCTGCCTTACAAAATAGTAGACTATCGTCTGCGAAGAACGAGTGAGTGATTTTTGGACTCCCCCTACATACTGAAATGCCACTCAACGTCTGGTTGTTATTCGCTTCCACAATCATGGCTGAAAAGGCCTCTGTACATAACAAAAAGGCCTCTGTACATAACAAAAAAAGTGAGTTGTTTAAAACATATTGATAGATGGTTAGACATCTTTGCAAAGAACAAAAGGTTTTCAAATAAAAGCTAACAATGCAAACTGAGGACTAGGGTAGCTACTCAATCACATATATCAAGAGATGTCACTCTTTATTGTAACACCATGTCTTTGTATTTGGGAGAAACAAAGTCAGAACATGTATTTTGTATTTGGGAGAAACGAAGTCATGACTCGTGATAGGTATGAGCTGGCATGATAATTATGAGATCCAAAGCAAATAATATTGGTGACACAAGGATTCTTTGTATTTGGGAGAAACAAAGTCATAACGTGTATGAACTCCAAAGCGAATAATAATGTTGACCGGAGGATTGCGGTGTCATAGTCTTAAAATTGATTATTACCAAGGAATATAAGGTTAGACTTAATGATCTTGTTCGACTTCATGGTAAGAACTAAGAAGAAACCTGAAAATTTTAAAATAGGATTGGTAGACTAAACAATCATACTTTAATATTGTTTTAAAAAAAGAATCATATATTAATAGTCATGTATGCGCTAGTCTTATTCATCATTTAAATATAAGAACACTTGGAATAAAAATTGATGAAAGTTGAAACCATTTTTCCGGTTTCAAAATGTGGACCTTTTTTTTCCTTTACTAAACCTCTCACTTTTCCTTTTGCTCTTTAATCATTCAATTTTAAAATCATAAATTTCATATCATAATGAGTGGCTTGTCAGTAGTGACTTCTTTTTTTTTATTTTTATATTTGGTTTTTTTATTTTATTTTATCATTCTTTATATTTAGTGTGGAACAATGTAATGAACTATATTTTATAAATAATACAGCCTCTTTTTTTACATATAGATATATATAAAAAAATGAAATAAAAAAATAGGTTCTTTTAAGAAATGAGGTCCATGCTTTTTTATCTTAGAATGGTTGTGTGAGAAGGAGGATTGTCGGCATCATTTTTTGTTTTTGTTTTTATTTTTTATTTTACTTCCTCTTCTCTTTTTCTTGAAAGGCCTATTAGGTTTAGGGATATGTTTTTTTCGACATCCTTTACCAAATGGGCCTCTAATGAGAAGAAGAAAGTTATTAAAAAAAAAAAAAACTCTCTAACATCGGGCAAACCTTTAACCCTTGACACAAGGATTCTTTGTATTTGGGAGAAACAAAGTTAACAAAGTCAGAACATGTATTTTGTATTTGGGAGAAACGAAGTCATGACTCGTGATAGGTATGAGCTGGCATGATAATTATGAGATCCAAAGCAAATAATATTGGTGACACAAGGATTCTTTGTATTTGGGAGAAACAAAGTTAACAAAGTCAGAACATGTATTTTGTATTTGGGAGAAACGAAGTCATGACTCGTGATAGGTATGAGCTGGCATGATAATTATGAGATCCAAAGCAAATAATATTGGTGACACAAGGATTCTTTGTATTTGGGAGAAACAAAGTCATAACGTGTATGAACTCCAAAGCGAATAATAATGTTGACCGGAGGATTGCGGTGTCATAGTCTTAAAATTGATTATTACCAAGGAATATAAGGTTAGACTTAATGATCTTGTTCGACTTCATGGTAAGAACTAAGAAGAAACCTGAAAATTTTAAAATAGGATTGGTAGACTAAACAATCATACTTTAATATTGTTTTAAAAAAAGAATCATATATTAATAGTCATGTATGCGCTAGTCTTATTCATCATTTAAATATAAGAACACTTGGAATAAAAATTGATGAAAGTTGAAACCATTTTTCCGGTTTCAAAATGTGGACCTTTTTTTTCCTTTACTAAACCTCTCACTTTTCCTTTTGCTCTTTAATCATTCAATTTTAAAATCATAAATTTCATATCATAATGAGTGGCTTGTCAGTAGTGACTTCTTTTTTTTTATTTTTATATTTGGTTTTTTTATTTTATTTTATCATTCTTTATATTTAGTGTGGAACAATGTAATGAACTATATTTTATAAATAATACAGCCTCTTTTTTTACATATAGATATATATAAAAAAATGAAATAAAAAAATAGGTTCTTTTAAGAAATGAGGTCCATGCTTTTTTATCTTAGAATGGTTGTGTGAGAAGGAGGATTGTCGGCATCATTTTTTGTTTTTGTTTTTATTTTTTATTTTACTTCCTCTTCTCTTTTTCTTGAAAGGCCTATTAGGTTTAGGGATATGTTTTTTTCGACATCCTTTACCAAATGGGCCTCTAATGAGAAGAAGAAAGTTATTAAAAAAAAAAAAAACTCTCTAACATCGGGCAAACCTTTAACCCAACATATCACAACACATAATGTATCTTACATGGAATAATTTTTTGCCTTTTGAGTCTATCACTCTTAGTTGATTTTATTAATGTTCTGTTTGTTTTGGCGATAATATTTTCTATAAAACAAGTTATTTCTCAAAAATTATTTTCTAAAAAACTATCTTATTTTTTTATATTTGGTAACAACCTTAAATGAGTTGAAAAAAGTTTGTTAACTTTCCTTATTTAGCTTGCTGTCAGACATAATTTTTTTCCATAAATTAAGCCATATTTTTTTTGTTGATCAAATATAGTTTTCCTTTGACATATTTTTTTGATACTACCAAATACTGGAAAACATGAAAAATTATTTTTACACAAGGTTTTTCAGTGAAACAAACAAAGTGTAAAAAGACAAATACCATCAATTAATTTCTCAAATGAACTATGGATATAAATAAACTTTTTTTTTGAAAAGAATCAATATTCTTCAATTTTTTTTTTATTAATTTTTGATAGAACATTCTTCAAATTCTTAAGGGGTCAATATTTCAAAAGAACGAAAACTCCCTTTGGCATCAACATACTTAATTCCTTTTTCTTAAAGTGAACTAAAATATACTCTACTTAAAAAAGTGAAGTTTTAAAGTTATAAAAAAAAAAAACAAAAAAACAAAATAAACTAAAAGGTAAATGGAAAACTGGAAATATACACTAATTGAGTGACTATTTGAATTTGGTGTGTAACAATGAGTAGGAGTGGCGGTGAGGATCCAAGAAATTAATCCGACTCCATTAAGAAATAGAAATTCTCGTTTGGAAAAATTGTAAATAATCCAAATCCGTTAAGTAATGCAAAATTTCTTGAAAGCAGGTTGTTTTATACTGTTATAGTCAAATTGTCATTTACCTTGGAGAGGACTCAATGTCTTATGGTAGAGTCAGGTAGACCAAGCATATAGTTGGAAACTTGAAGATATGCTCAGCTACGCTCCCGTTTGTTTGTTTTTCAGTAAAATATTTTCAAATATAAAATTTTTTTTGTAAAAAGTTTTTCATATGAAACACTTTTAGTAAAATATTTTTGAGAGTTTAATGTGACATATAAAATATTTCATACATAAACCAAAAAACTCGGTAGCTCAGCCATTGTAGCTATTGGCGCTGAAGGCTCCAGTAATCGAACTCATGACGACTCCAATGATTAGATTGAAACGTTTGGATTACTTATAACTGCTGCCTGACCAACTGAACCACTAACCTAGCTACTTGATAGGGAGGAGAGCCATAATGTTTTTTTCTTGTAAAAATTTTTGCCAAATTTTTAAAGGTAAAAATTTTTACAACATATTACAAGGGATTTTATGGTCAACAAAAAAGTTTTCACATTTGACCAAATTTTAGACTGAAACAAATACGGTAAAATGCTTTTAAAAAAAAAAAAAAATCCGTAAAACATTTTACAATGAAACAAATGAAGGGGATATAGTTTAATAATTTGATGGAATCAGTCTCTAAGTGGGAGATTGATGGGTTGTATGTGAAGATTGATATAATATGTTAAGTGTTTAGGGTTAGGTAGGGCCTTAAGGGGAACAGAGTTCTTTGTGAATGAAAGCCTTAAAGCCATAGATCAAATAAAATTGGTGTATGTACCATTATTGATGGTATTTTAGATATTTGAGTAATGTATTACATATATTATGATCTAGAGAGAGAGAGAAATTGACACATAAATCTTCACATCAGCTTGAACAATGTCTAATTAAACTGATTGCATTAAGATTCACAATTTAGTCTCAATATGAATTTCTATTTCACAATTTCAATGGAAGTTGGAAATTTGGCAATCTAAGCTTACCAAATAGAAGTTTGTTAGGGGCCATTTCAAGCGACTATAAAAACATGATAATTTGATTATATTTTAATCAGTATCAAATTATAATTAAGTTTTATGATACTTGTGCTTAAAAATGCCCAAGTGTTGGGCACTTTTTTTTCTATGGTTTTTGCGATATCAATCATTCTAAAGACAGTTCAATTAACTTCGAATTGAGCTCGAATTTATCCCAATCAAATAATCAAATTTTTTTTTTTTTTTTTTTGGGCAAATTGTGGTCAAACTTGAGTTGACTGTAGTCAACCTTGGAAAAGTGTTTGGAAATGTGATTTTTTATGTAAAATTATGAAATTTGGTGGTTTGATAATTTTTTGGATTTGTTTGACCGTCGGACAACTTGGTCAAATTTTGTTCAATCAATGGAATTTTGGCTATTTTGACTCTTGACTAAGAAAAATGGCTAATTTGACATCTGATTGGGATAAATTAATAATATTGACATTCCATTAATTCGATGGTTAAAACTCCTTTTTGTGTGTGTGTGTGGAAAATTTGAGCTTTAATTGATAATTTTACATGAAAAATGAGCTTGGGCATGGGGCTCAGCTTGGACCGGGTCTCAAGCTCTGGCTCGCTTTAACAACATAGCTTTGTTCTATAGCAGAGGTGTTCTCTTTGACTTGCTGAGGCGACGCTAGCAAGCGAATAGCAACGAAGTTGCAATGTTCTTCTTGGTTGAGATGGTTCTTATGTGGCTAAGCTATTAAAAGAACTAGCGTATAACCCATGCATATGCATAGTATAATTAAAAAAATTACAATTACAAACTTATATGAATTTAAATTATGAGAGAAGTCATAAATCACTAAACTCATAATCACTTTTTGAATACAATAAAATCTAATCCTAACACAAACTCTTGATACAAAACTTTGCAAGAAGAGAGTTCATGGCATGATAGATTTTGACAACCTGTCTTTCTGAAACACTTTAAACAAAACTCATCAAGGCATCTTAGTGTGATACAGAAATAAAAGATTGCATACATATCGAAACATGTGTATAAAGAGAGGAAAGAAACAACACATGGAAAGATAGGTGAATGATAACAACATCATCATCATATATAAAAGATAAATAAGTACAATGTTTGCTATCACTGAATGGTCACAAGACCAATGTACAAAAGGATAAAGTATCTAAAAAGAAAGAAAAGAAAAGTACATAAATCCTCACTACTTCCCTCATAAATACAAAAGACACTCCTTCTATAAAAAAATGTCCTATGCTAACTCTCCTCTTAAGTACATGACTACTCTTATCCCAAAAATACTTCCCCTTTTTGTCATGAATGACAAAAGGTAAGTCACTGAGAAGCGGTCATCTCCTCATCACCGGAAGAGCTAGCATCCTCATCCTCATAATTATTATAATCATCATCACCAGTACCATCATCAGCATCCTCATCCTCAGAAGCTTCTAGAGATGGAAAGGGAGATGGAGATGCAGCGAAGCCACCCATGCAAGCCTATTATCATGCGATATGACTAACAAGGGTGTTCACCTGATACAACTCAGTAGTGAGTATATCAAGGCGAGCATCCATGCGCTTAAGCTGCGCCATGACGGCCTCAAGCGTCACACCACTCGATGAAGAAGAAGAAGGAGTGGAGGTGGATGGAACAGAAGAGGCTGGAGGAGTCGCCGTCTCAGTCTGTGGCCACTTCGGTCAAAGCTGGGCCTCGCTCCATCGAATAGACGTCGTGCTAATGGCACCCATGACGAAGAATTTAGATAGGGAATGGAAAGATGGAAAAGAATCCTTGTGATAGTCAAAGGAAAAATGAGCTTATCATGGGTCACCGTATCCTAATAGACATCGATAAGAGAAAGAATGAAGTGAGAAGGAAAGTCTATAGTAAGGTCCTCTAAGAGGGAAAGCAAAAGGTGAGCACAAGGCTCGGTAATCGAGTTATAGTGAGACAAGGGATGGAGAACAAATGTCATCACCATGTTTAGAAACCTTGAACCTTTTGCAGAGCCCGAGCATGAGGTGCCCCATGAAGAAGGTGTCTCACAAAAGAGAGACAGAAGTTCGTCTTTGGACACAGTCCTCAGACGTGGACAAGCCGAGTAGTCAGGATGCACTATCCGTGGAATGTGTAGTATCTCGGAAACAAGCTCCGGAGTGACTACGATATGTGTACCTTTAATCTGTGTAGCAAATTGAGGTATAGAGGTATCGAAATTGTGCATGTTGGAGTAGAACTCCTGTATGATCACAGTGGAACAACTCACTGGTATCTCACATGGAGATTCCCATCCCTGACTGTGAATGACAATGGGTAGAGTAGTTTCAAAAAAATTCGACAGACCTACGTGGCACTCCTAATGAACACCACATCTAGAGAAGTTCTCTGAGAAGTCCTTACAGGCCTTCTCATCACGGAATCGAATGTGAAGAGGAGTAGGGTTTGAGGAAGATGTCCCAGAACTAAGAGGGTTCCTAGACGGAGCGGATTTGTGCTTAGGTGCCATGCACAGACTATCTGAGAGAGAGAGAGAGAGAGAGAGAGAGAGAGAGAGAGAGAAAGAGAAAGAGAGAGAGAGAGAGAGGGAGAGAGAACAAAAAACATATCACAACCCAGTAGAATATATAGAAAAGAAAGGGTACGTATGCATGAAAAATGCATGAACATACGACATGCCAAAAAAAAAAAATTGCATCATGGGTTGAACCTAATCTAAATCTATCAGCACACAATTTTCAACAAAAAAACACAAATCTAAATGCGTGAAACATTGTGAAAATGCAAATGGAATGTAATGCATGATCATATAGCATCAAATATGCAAAACCTAACCCAAAAATTTCACAAAATACTCATCAATTTTCAAAAACCCCAAAAGTTTCAAGAAAACCTAAAACCGAGGTCTAAATGTGTGAAATGCATGAAGAATGAAGGATTAGGAGAGCATACTAGAGGAGAAATGCTCACACTAGGCCGAAATCCAAGTAGGGAAGGTGAAAGGGTTGAGGGAAAAGTGTTTGGGAGAGGATAGATGGCTTTTCTGTCGAGGAGAAATGAGAAAGAATGAATTTGATTTCGCGCTGAAGTTATTTAAAGAAATTGCAGCTTGATGGATTGAGGATCTGTCGAGATTTATCAAGCACAAAATCTCAACAGAAAGAATCTTGTAAAGTTGTTATTTACACTATACGTTTTGTTGGCTTTTATTCCGTGCCAAATTTGATTGTAATTTTATTCAATTTGTTGTATCCTATATTTATTGTGGAATTTCATTGTAAGGGTTGTTTGTTAGAGAGAGAGAGTGTGAAGACTCAAGCAATTGAAGAATGAAGTGTTTTCGCGGGTAGCTCGCGACTTAGCATCCCGCGAAGTAACTCATGTGCCCTGCACATGCTGGAATGTGAAGAGTTAAGCCAAATGAAGACAACTATGTCTCGCAAGTATCTCGTGGGTAAGGCTTTCCCACGAGACACCCACGAGACATTCTGTTCTGCTAGTCTGTCCAGTCTGATACACATTTTCTGTGCCTACACTATTTATACACACATTACCCACAAATGTAAAAGAGAGCTTTTGAGAGAAAACCCTAGCTAAACACCTTGAGAGTTAGAGATTGTTATACCCAGAATCTTTTACACATTTATTTTGGGAATTTCCTCATCTCCTACCTCTCCATTTCTATACCATTGAGAGGTTGATAGCCCAAACACTTACCACACCCTTTGAGAGTGTCAAGTGGATTTTTGGTGCTGCTGGGAAGCATTGGAAGAAGCCAAAGATGGCAGATAACATGGAGCTTATTGCGGAATCCGGAGAACTAGACAAGACACGGTTCCGGGAAGCCTTGTTGGAGTAGGAGCTTGGAGGGCTTAGGTACATTGGGTAGATTAGGATTGGAGGGTCTCTTGCTAACCCATGTATCCCAACTGATTGTCTAGTGGACCGATTTTCGCTTGGAGGGCGGCGGAGAGGTTTTTCACCAAGTTCTTTAGTTTCCTCTTCGATAACACGTCTCGGTGTTATCTGTGTTTGCATCTCTCTTCCCTACTCTTGTTCATTTCATTTTTGTTGTTGTGTTGCTTTAAATATAGATTAGAGTAGTTGTCTTGCTTATACGCTTGTATTTACACTATTCCGCACTTAGTATTAAGTTAGTGTAAAATCAACCAAGCCATATCTTTAATTCGGGGGTCTAAAAAACTCTTGTGTTTTTGATACATTTTCGAGCTTTCAATTGGCATCAGAGCGGGTACACTCACCGTGGTTTAAATACCTGAGTGTGTTCCTTGACCCTGTTTGAGATAGACCGGTCTCAATCTTTAAATGTTCCACCATTTTTTTATGGTAATAATTATGCTTTTTGGAAAGTCCGAATGAGAGCATTTTTGTTCTCTATTGATGATGCTATGTGGGATGCTGTTAAAGTAGGTTGGACTAGGCCAGAGGCTGCCAAATCCACTAGGGATAAGGCAGCTTTTGCGATAGCTAATGCTAATAGTAAAGCCTTGAATGCTATTTTCTTTGGTGTCTCTCCAGAAGAATTTCACAGGATCTCTCACATGACAGTAGCCAAGGAAGCTTGGGAGATATTAGAGACCAGCTATGAAGGAACAAAGAAAGTGAAGGATACAAAGTTTCATATGCTTACCACCAAATTCGAAGAGCTTAAGATGGGAGATGATGAGTCCTTTGATTCATTTTATGGAAAGCTCAACGAAATTGTGATTGCGAAGCTCAATCGTAATGAGAAGATTGAAGATGCTAAGTTGGTGAGAAAAATTTTGAGGTCCCTACGGAAGAGCTTCCGAGTGAAAGTCACAGCTATAGAGGAAAGTAAAAATTTGGATGAAATTAAGATCCAAGAGCTCATTGGGTCTCTTCAAATGTATGAGCTTGGACTACCTTTTCATAAGACAAGTAAATCTCTTGCTCTTAAAACCATCACCGAAAGAATGGATGATTCCTCCGAAGAAGATGGAGTGGAAAAGGATGTAGCATTCCTTGTAAAGAACTTCCAAAAATTTCTGAAGATGAAGAACAATGGGAAACCGTTTAGCAGAGGGAAGTTCTCATCCTCCAAAGGTGATAGGAAAGAGTTTAAGAAGAAAGAATGGAAGGATACCCAATCTCCTCAAGGCATTGTGTGTTATGAATGCAATGGCCATGGACATCTCAAAAAGGAATGTCCCAACTATCTGAGAGGGAAGGGCTAGGCATATGATACAACTCTTAGTGATTCAGATTCATCAAATTTAGATTCTGAACAGAGTTGTAATGGAGAAGGAAACTACTCCACCTTTATGACTATTGCTCGTGTTGAGTCCTCAGAGGACTTGAGTTTACTAGTGCAAGAACTTAGGGAGCATAGTGATGAGGAATCCATGGGAATTGTAGAAGAATTAGATGCTGAAGAAGATGAAGATTCAACCAGTCTACAAGAAAACTACAATTCCCTACTTAAAAAGTCAAGAGAATATACAAGGGTGGCTAAGGTGGCTGTAAAGAAGATGAAAAAGGCAAAGGAGGACTATAAAAGTCTTCTAGTGCGTTATAAAGAGGCCAAGTGTTAGATAGAGACATTGAATGGTGAGCTGACTGAAGCGTATTCAAAAATCAGATTTCTTGAGCTAGAAGTAATGCAAGCAATTGCCAAGATAGAGAGGGTATCCATAAAGAAGTTAGATGATGTTATTTCATCTCAAAAACATTTCTCAGACAATTCCGGGTTGGGATATACCGGAAGGAGTAGCTCATCGGCCAATGTCACCAAAGATGTGAGATTTGTGAAAGCCAGAGAGCCGGTTGTAGTTGTCCCTACTCTTGAGAAAATAAAGGATGAAAAGAAGAGGAATGTAGCTGACCAACGGGTGTTGAATAAGCCCCGTAGTCAAACTGTGGTCAAGCCTAAGGTTCAAGGGAAATCACCTCCAAACTAGCAAAGAGGTCCGAGAATTCAACATTTCTGTCATTTCTGTGGACTTCAAGGACACACCAGACCAAATTGCCATAAGCTGAAGGCCTTGAAGAATGCAAGTGTTCAGAGGTCAAAAAGCCCTAAAAATGACAAAAGAAATTAGGTTGGTGATCAATCCAGAGGTCAAAATGGTGATTCCGGTGTGATGGACGTGATGAAAATGATCGGTGCCTTCACCACTTGCCTGGAAAACTTCACTAGACAGTTTGAAAGTCCTAACTCTCGTATCCAATCCTTTAAGGATATCAGTCCAAACGCACATGTCGTGTGGGTGAGAAGGGGTACTCATCCATAAGCATTTTAACGTGTCCATGCATTAATACTTCCGATGTTTAGGGACATTTGCTCATGCATATCTACATGCTTGATTTGATTTGTATCATTTGCTTCTAGTTTTAGCATGTTTCTTTTACAAGCTTTTGCTGTGTTTTTGTTTTTGTTCTGTTTTTGAGTGTGTTCAAAAAATTGAAAGACCCATAAAAAGTTGAAAAATCTTCAAAAAGTTTGATCACTTGTTTTGTGTATATCACATGTGAGTTTGGCCTAGTACCTTCGTACTAATGGCATAGTGCATTTACGAGCTTATCTTGTTTTTGTATGCACATTTATCTGTGTGGGAGAAATCTTGAAAACTATGTGTGATTATTGTAAATAGATCTTCGAGCTTGTCATGAATGATTGATCAATAGTCTTGATGATCTTGATACTTGCATAGACTTGTGCCTATATATCTTCCCACTTTATTTTTTTTTTACAAAAGAACTCACCAAATGTAAATCTCTAAATGAAAAGAGATTTTGAGCTGTAAAAGCCTATTGCACATACTAGTATTTGACTAGGAAAAAGGGAAAGCGATTTTTTATATTGAAATGTATGGTGCTCAAAAAGCCAAAGGCTAATTCTAAATGTTGGTATATCAAAATATCAAGCACCGATCTAAAAAAGGAGATGTATTATCCAAAATGGATCAAATATTATGATTTATGCAGAAACCAAATGAAAAGCTTCTAAGTTGTGTAATCATTTTGTGGGAGGTCATATATGTTCATTTCTATAATTGAGATAGACCTCTTGACCTAGTATCAGCTGTGTATGACTTGATTGAATTGATCATTGAAGCTTTACTCTGGTCTAAGGACTATTTCACTCTTGATACATTCTTCCACAACACACAAGTCTTTGATTTAAGGAATGCTTATCTCATTTGTGTGATTGTATATGTTCAAATGTGATGTGTATGCTCAAACACTTGATGATCAAACCCAAAAAGATCTTTGAGTGTTTTATTTGTTTTTGAAAGTGATTTTATACTTTCATGTTTTTAGTTTTTGTTCAAAATGCATTTTTGTGTTTTTTTACAAAAACTGGTTCAGAGAGTGTTTCGCGAGAAGATCACAACTTAGAGCTTCGCGCGAAATAAGCTTGAGTGAAATAAATGTTTCATCACTTTACATAGAAAGAATCTTGTAAAGTTGTTATTTACAACTATATGTTTTGTTGGCTTTTATTTCATGCCAAATTTGATTGCAATTTTATTCAATCTGTTGTACCTTGTATATATTGTGGGATTTCATTGTAAGGGTTGTGCGTTATAGAGAGAGAGTGTAAAGACTCAAGAAATTGAAGAATGAAGTGTTTTCACGGGTATCTCGCGACTTAGCATCCCACGAAGTAATTCATGTGCCCTGCATATTTTGGAATGCAAAGAGTCAGGCCAAATGGAGACAGCTGTGTCTCGCGAGTGTCTCGCGGGTAAGGCCTTCCCGCGAGACACCCGCGAGGCATTTTGTTTTGCTAGCCTGTCCAGTCTGATACACACTTTCTGTGCCTACACTATTTATACCCACATTACCCACAAATGTAAAAGAGAGCTTCTGAGAGAAAACCCTAGCCAAACACCTTAAGAGTTAGAGATTGTTATACCCACAATCCTCTACATATTTGTTTTGAGAATTTCCTCGTCTCCTACTTCTCCATTGCCATACCATTGAGAGATTGATAGCCCAAACACTTACCACACCCTTTGAGAATGTCAAGTGAATTTTTGGTGCTGCTGGGAAGCATTGGAAGAAGCCAAAGATGGCAGATGCAACATGGAGTTTGTTGCGAGATCCGGAGAGCTAGACAAGACATGATTCCGAGAAGCCTTGTTAGAGTAGGAGCTTTAAGGGCTTAGGTACATTGGGTAGATTAGGCTTGAAGGGTCTCTTGCTAACTCATGTATCCCAACTGATTGTATAGTGGATTCATTTCCGCTTGGAGGGCGGCGGAGAGGTTTTTCGTCCAGTTCTTCGATTTCCTCTTAGTTAACACGTCTCGGTGTTATCTGTGTTTGCATCTTTCTTCCCTACTCTTGTTCATTTCATTTTTACTGCTCTGTTACTTTAAATATGGATTAGAGTAGTTGTCTTGCTTTATACGCTTGTGTTTACACTATTCCGCACCTAGTATTAAGTTAGTGTAAAATCAACCAAGCCGTATCTTTAATTTGGGGGTCTAAACATTTCTTGTGTTTTCGACATATTTTCGAGCTTTCAAATCTATCGAGGTGCTATCAAGAATCTGTCAATGGCAAAAAGACCTCGATGGATCGAACACCTATCGAGCAACTATCGGCTAGGCAAAAACTTTCTCAATAGATCGAGAATCTGTTGAGAAGCTATTGAGACAAATTCCAAATAGCTCAATGGATCAAAGATACAATAAGATCTCTCAAGATAAGAAGTCTAAGGTACTCGATAGATAGCTATCTGTCGAGGATCTGTCAAGAAGCTGTCCAGCTTGATAAAATAATTTTTCAAAGAGAAGAAAAACACACAGAAATGAATGCAATCAAGCAAGCTACTCAACCAAAGATCCAAACAACAAGTTACGATCTCAAAAACATCTCTCAACAAAAAAATGCAAAGCATTCATAGATCCAAAACACACACACACACACACACACACACACACACACAAAATAAGTCTAACCAATTTTATATTTCAAAAGCTAGTCAAGACAGTTTAGTGAGCATACATTAACACATATATCCCTTGTGATGGTCAAATCACATTATACTTGCACATGTATCAAAAGCAGCAAAGAATTTGCATGTTGTATGTGAAAACATCGTAAGAGTGCATAAGCGCCTCATGTTATGACGATTTGAGATACGAGAAAATCAATTTAACACACACATAATCATAACTGCTTGATGAGGACTACCACCTTCAAGGTACATCCTATAACTCCCATATCTCCTAGAAACACAAGTGCAACCATATTTAAATGTATTTTGATTCTTTTTGCTTTTGTTTTTCTTTGCATATTTTTTTTTTCTTTTGAGCATATCATACATCACAATTTTGCTATGCTGAAGCACACAAATGTTTTTCATGATTAGCAGACTTTAGTAGTGAGATGGTTATTTATGTCTTTCTCTTAGGATTTTTTAGTCATTCTCGTAAAAAAGAGTTATATGAGTGTTAAGTACAAGAGATTACTTAATCGTACTCATCACAAACACAAGCCACAAAGCTCACTTTCTTAGTTGTGAATTGAGATGCTCATCTAAGCTACAAGAGATACAAAGTTTAGAAAACTTTATTTCAATGGCCATCTAAGGTACACAAGTACCAACGTACACAAAACACACTGTTTTTTGTATTTTTTTATTTTTCAATTTTTTATATTTTTATGAAAAAAAAAAAAAAAACAAAAACTGAAAACAAATAAACAAAAACATGTTAAACAAAGCATAGCATAAAACTAGATTGACTCAAAAACAAAAAAGAAAAACACATAAGTAATGCATAAACAAAAAGAGGGAGAGAAAGAGAAAAAGTGACAAAATCACTTTAAGCCTTTTTCCTTCCACACCTTGGAAGAACCTTTTTGTTTGGCGAACCCTTGATCTAGGTTCAAGTTCAAAAGAAACATGAAGGCATTAAGAAGATCTCTAAGAGGAGCAAAAGAGGAAGGAAACTGATTCTGGTTTCCGGATGAGATTATACTGCTGCTTTGTTGAGTGGTTAACCACTTGTAGCAATTTGGAAAATTATGCCCTAAAGCTCCACAGTGATGACAGAGATGCTGCTTCTTCTGTTTAGACTTTTGGTTATTTCCCTTCTTACTCTTAGGGTTTCTAGTCTCTTTCTTTTCAAGCTTAGGGGATGCTCCTAAGATGGATTTGCCCTTGTCTATGTTCTCACTAGCTAAATCAGTTTTGACATCATTGTTCTTAGAATTAACATTATTAGTAGGTGAGACAAACACAGTAGTACTAGAGTAAGCAATATTAGGAAAAGAGAAATCATACCCCAAACTGATTCTATCAAAAGCATATTTTTGAAAGCTAAGAATCTCATCAAGATTTGCATTGGAAGTCCTCTCCAATTGAGCTCTAACTTGAAACAGCTCTGCTTCAAGCTTCTTGGTCTTTTCAGCCAAGAAATTGTTCTCAAACCACAATGCTTCAATGGTCTGATTAGCTTCGTCAAACTTTGTGGAGAGCTCTTCTCGATCAAGTTCCACTTCACTTAGCTTCCTGGTGGCTAGCTTATACAATTTCTCATGCTTTTTGGAGACCTTGTACAACTTTGCATAGGCTATATGGATGTCATCTTGTTCATCAATTTTCTCAAACTTAGACTCCACCAAGTCCTCTTCTTCATCTACCTCTTCAACAATCTCCTCAATAGGATTCACTGTGGTAGTGAAGGCATTGAAGATGCCCTCGTCATCATTCTCATCTGAATCATCCTTAGGCTCAGTGTCACTCAAGGTAGCAGCAAGGGCCTTGCTTTTCCCAGTAGTTTTGAGATAAGTTGGACATTCTTGTTTCATATGTCCTAAACCTTGACATCTGAAACATTTTGGTCCGAATGGAACAATGTACTGACTGCTTTCCTTAGCATCCTTCTTTCCTCTGTCTTGGTTCTTGAACTGAGAGGGACTGGACTACTTATAGTCTTTATCAAATCCTTTTGCATTGGCATTCTTCATGAAATTTTTGAACTGCCTCGTGATATAGGATTTCATCTTAGAATCCTTATCATCAGAAGACTCATCAGTATCACTGCTTTTGGCTTTCAATGCCATGCTCTTGCTCAATTTCCCAATCCTGGTTAAACCCAATTCATAGGTTTGTAAGTTGCCAACTAGCTCTATCAAAGGAATTTGGTCAATCTCCTTTGATTCCTCAATGGCGGTGATCTTGGCATGGAATCTCTCTAGTAGATATCTGAGCACCTTTCTTACAATCTTGGCATAGAAATCATCAAACGGCTAATCCTCCTCCATCTTTATCTCTTTGAAGATCGTGGTAAGCCTTTAAAGTTTTGAATCCTTGACAACCTTAGTTCCCTCATAGGTTGTCTGGAGGATAGTCCATGCTTCCTTAGTGGTTTTGGTAAAGGATATCTTCTTGAATTCCTTATTGGTGACTGCACTAAATAAACATTCAATGCTCTGCTTTTGAAGTTTTTCGCTTTGATCTTGGCATCATCCCAATCAGCCGGCGCTTCCTTTGGTTTTGTCCAACCAATCTCCACAGCTTGCAACACTTTTTCATCTAAAAACTGCAAGAAAGCTCTCATATGTTCTTTCCAATATGCATAGTTAGTGCCATCAAATAAAGGAGGGATAATTAAAGATTGTCCTCTATCCATGACAAATAGGGGTCAATGGATCACACAGTAAAGATTAACCCTAATTAGAGTGTGATCGCTCTGATACCACTTTATAAGCTAAGTGAATTAATTAGATTCAATTACATGCAATAAGCGTGGTAGCACAAACAAATCACCAACTAAGTTAAATGCAGTGAAAAATAAATTTTACAAAGGTGATTTGTTTGCGAATTGGGAAAACCACCGAGGCAAAACCCCATCGGGTGAATTTAAGGTCACCACTCCCGACAATCCACTATTATCAAAACAAGCGGTTACAAGTAAAAGGAATCCTAGTACCTAATACCAACCTATAGTTGAACCCTTACCCCAATACCCAATTAGACTTGTAATGTAGTAACAATCTCTCCTTTCAATGCATGGCTCCATGTGACTAACCAATCAATGCACAGATCCCAATACGTGACTAACACATCAATTTGAGAAATATGTTGGCTACAAAGTTCTTCAATTCATCCAAATAATGAAGATCAAGAAGCTTCTTGGTTACAAAACCCTTGGCGCAAAGACGCAATAGCTTTTACCAGGAAGATGATGAACTAGGGCAAATTGTCTCCGGTCACAATATGCATGTAACAACAAGTGTAACAACCATGTGATGGCCCTTAAAATAATCGTTATATATGTCTAGGGTTGTGAGAAAAGAAACCCTACACAAATAATTTAGATAAGTATGGAAAATAGATTTGGAAATCTGAATTTCGTAATTCTCGATAGATACTGTATCTGTCAAGTAGTTGTCGAGATTCCTTATTATACCTTGATAGATATCATTTGTCGAGTTTTAATTAACAACACTTCTTCACTTGTTTCTTGGACAGATTTGCATGGCTTCAATACTAAACTTGAACTCTTGTTCCTTAAAGTACTAAACCCATCCTAAATCTACCCAATTACAAGTAAAGTGCGTTTTATAAAAGAATTAGCCAATATTACATGACATATGTTCTAACAAGTTTCACATATATCCTAACATAGATAACACAATATGCAGAAAACAATCACAAGTAGAGAAATGGCTGTGACAATTAGCCGTGTTAGTAATCATCATTTCTGCTTTTGATCCAAGTAATATACTTCATGTCGAAATTCTACAACTATTGCTATGACCCTACCTGCATCTTCACAAATTATCTATATATATACACTTAAAAATTGCACTATTAATAACCCAGATTAGAAGTTGCTCAAATTCAATGACTCTTGTATTATTGGTAATTTTCCTTATATAAACATGCATATACTTAAAAGTTGCATTATATATATATATATATATTGCTTAAATTCAATGACTCTTACAAAGTGAACCTTCTTTTTGTAGAAACTAGGAACCTTGAGATTTGAGTGTATCACCTAATTTAAGATTATCCATATTTACGCCATGAAAAGTAGACAACAAGCATGAGAAAAATAGAAAGAAAGCTAATTTGAGAATGTTTATCATGATAGGTTTGGATTGGGTTGAACCCATGATGCAATTTGTTTTAGCATGTCACATGTTCATGCATTTTTCATGCATACGTACCCTTTCTTTTCTTTTCTTGGTACTCTGTTGTGATTTTGTTTTCAATCTCTCTCTCTCTCTCTCTCTTGGATAGACTACGTATGGCACCCAAGTGTAAATCCACTTCGTCTTGGAACCCTTTTTGTTCTAGGATATCTTCTTTTGATTATACTCCTCTTCACATTTGGTTCCATGATGAGAAGGCCTATAAGGACTTCTCGAAGAACTTCTCTAAATGTGGTTTTCATTCGGAGCACCACGTGGTTCTATTGGATTTGTCCGATACTACTTTACCCGACGTCATTCATAGTCGGGGATGGGAATCTCTCAGTGAGATACTCGTGAGTTGTCCTGTCATGATCATACAGGAGTTCTACTCCAATATGCATGGCATCGTTACCTCTATACCTCAGTTTGCTACGCATATTAGAGGTACACATATTGTAATCACTCCGGAGCTTGTTTCTGAGTTACTACACATTCTGCGGGTATTGTATCTTGATTACCCAGCTTGTCCACGGTTGAGGACTGTGTCCAAGGACGAACTTCTATCTCTATTCTGTGAGACACCTTCCTCACGGGGTGAGCGCCAAAACACCTCATGCTCGAGTTTTGCAAAAGGTCCGAGGTTCCTAAATATGGTGACGACTTTTGTTCTCCATCCATTGTGTCACTATAACTTCATTACAGAGCCTCGTGTTTGATTTTTGCTATCCCTCTTAGAGGACCTCTTTATAGACTTTTCTTCTCATTTCATTCTTTCTATCATTGATGTCTATAGGGATTCGGTGACTTGTGATAAGCTCGTTTTTCCTTCAGCTATCACATGGATCATTCTCCATCTTTCTATCCCTATTCCTAAGTCTCCTTACTTCACAGTCATGGGTGCCATTGGCGCGGCATCTGTTCGACGAAGCTAGGCCCAGATTCGACCGAAGTGGCCACGGACCGAGACGACGGATTCTCTAGCCCCCTCTTTTCCATCCACCTCTACTTCTTCTACTTCGGGTGGTGGTGTGATGCTTGAAGTGATCATGGTGCAGCTTCAGCGCATGGATCTCGTCTTGACACTTTCAGCGATGAGTTGTGTCAAGTGACCACCCGTGTCGGTCGTATCGCACAATGATAGACTCGCCTTGGTGGCTTCATCACGTCTCCCTCTCCTTCTCTAGAGACTTCTGAGGATGAGGATGCTGATGATGGTATTGATGATGAGGATGAGGATGCTAGCTCTTCTAGTAATGATGAGACGACCTCTCAGTTACTTATCCTTTGTCATTCATGACAAAAAAAGGAAGTAATTTTGGGATGAGAGTAGTCATGTATTTAGGGGGAGAGTTAGTATAGGGCATTTTTGATAGGGGGAGTGTCTTTTGCTTTTGAGGGATGTAGTGAGGATATATATACTTTTCTTTTCTTTCCTTGTAGTTACATTATCCTTTTGTACACTGGTCTTGTGACCAATTATTGATAACATACATTGTACTTATTTCTCATTTATATATATGATGATGTGTGTTATCATTCACCTATCTCTCCATGTATTGTTTCTTTTCTCTCTTTATACACATGTTTGTTTATGTATGCAATCCTTTCTTTCTGCTTCACACTAAGATGCCTTGATGAATTTTGTTTAAAGTGTTTCAGAAAGACAGGTTGTCAAAATCTATCATGCCATGAACTCTCTTCTTGCAAAATTTTTCAAGAGTTTATGTCAGGATTAGATTTTATTGTATTTAACAAGTGATTATGAGTTGAATGATTTATGACTTCTCTCATACTTCATTGGTTTGTTGTGGTTTTGTCACGGATTGCCAAAGGCAGAGATTTTTAGGACATATGTGAGACTTGTTAGAAACATAGGTTATGTAAATTGGATAATCATTTGACAAACGCACTTTACTTGTAATTGGGTAGATCTAGAATGGGTTTAGTACTTCAAGGAATAAGAGTTCAAATCTAGTATTGAAGCCATGCAAATCTGTCCAAGAAACAAGTGAAGAAGTGTTGTTCATTAAAGCTTGACAGATAGCTCGACAAATAGATATCTATCGAGGTTTAATGCTTATGCTCGACAGTTGCACGATAGAAACAGTATCTATTGAGAATTATGAAATTCAAATTTACAGATTTGTTTTCATGCATATCCAAGTGTATTCGTATAGGATTTCTTTTCTCACAACCCTAGACATATATAAGGATTATTTTAAGGGCCGTAAAAGGTGATGCAAAGTGATGTAACTCAATGCAAATTAATTGTGCATGCAAATTATGACCGAAGAAAGAATTTATCCTAATTCATCATATTCCTTGTAAAAGTTGCTGCGTCTTTGCACCTAGACTTTTGTAACCAAGGAACTTCTTGATATTCATCGTTTGGATGAATTGAACAACTTTGCAACCAACATTTCTCAAGTTGGTGTGTTAGTCACGTACTTGGATCCATTAATCAATTGGTTAGTCACGTACTGGGAGCCGTGCATTGAAAGGAGAGATTGTCACTACATTACAAGTCTAATTATGTATTAGAGTAAGGATTCAACTGTAGGCTGGTATTAGGTACTGAGATTCTTTTTATTTGTAACCGCTTGTTTTGATAATAGTGGATTCTCAAGAATGGTGACCTTAAATTCACTTAGTGGGGTTTTGCCTCGGTGTTTTTCCCCATTCGTAAACAAATCACCCATGTCAAATTTAATTTCCACTGCATTTAGTTATTTGGTGATTTGTTTGTGCTGCAATGCTTATTGCATGTAATTGAACCTAATTAATTCACTTGGCTAATTAATTGGTTAATTTACCAAAGGGGTCAATACATTCTTGGCATATCAAATATATACACACACACACACACACACACACACATATCAGTACATATTTACATATAACTATCATGTGAATAATAACTCCAACAAAATATATATAGTCAAAACACATGTAAGATATATACATAAGTAACATGTAAGATATATACTATACAATAACATGTGAGTATCTATTTATTATATAGCTAGCATGTGAATACTATAAACTATACAAAAACAAACACAACATAATAAAAAGAGAGGGTTGGGAGAATAGCACCATGCTGTCATCCACCATTTTCTCAATTTTTTTTTTTTTAATCCAAGCAAAAGATGACAAAAAGAAACTCATTAGTGCCAAGGATTATTAGGGACAATGTAAGCTTATAGGCTATTCAAAGACTTAAGAGAATGAGCCTTGAACACAGATCCACACACTACATCTATTCTAAGAAGAAGCTTGATAAGAAAGTTACAACGTTAACTTTATTATTTTGGAAATGCACATTTTTCTTAGAAAAGAAGTTATTGGGAGATTTTGAGGAAAAACATTTTTTTAAGCGGTAACAACATTTTGAAAAACTTTTCTTTTATGAAAACATGTACTTTTGAAGGAAGTAATTAAAAATTAAAAAAAAAAAACTTCTTTTTTTAATTTTTTTTTTGATATATTTTAAGAAGTACCTTTGAAAACATTTTTAAAAATAAGCATTTTTGAAAGCACTTTGGAAAAAAAATTTTGAAACATTATTTTTGTTTTTATTTTTTTGTATGTTTCGGCCTTCGTTTTTTAGAAACAGTTTTTTTTTTTTTTTTTTTTTAAATCTGAACAATAAAAAAAACAGATTTTTCTAAGTTAAAAAAAAAAAAAAATTGTATTCCTAAAAAAAACAGTTTTATAAAAAAAAGTTGGTTAAAATCCAAAATTGACCTTTTAAGTTTCAACTTTTGTTAATTCAATCATCTAAGTTTTAGTTTTGTCATTTCAATTCTCTAAATTTTAAATTTTGTCAATTCAATACTCTGTTACCTTTCAGTTAAGTGCTGTCGTTAACTAAGCCCAAACGACATCGTTTTGGGCTTTTTATTTTTATTATTTTTTAATTTTTTTAATTTTGTAATTAAAGCAAAATGGAAAATTGTTATTAAATAAAAAAAAATCAGGGGACTGACGTCGTTCCCCTGCCCCTGAAAATCAAAACTAAAAACCCCACCCCACTGATACCCTAGCCTCACCGATTTCTAAGAAAGCAACTGACAAAATAGTGAGAGATCGAGAGGGGAAAAGGAAGAGGGAGAAGGATTATCCACAATTCTCTTGTCACAAAGTAAATCCATATCTTCATTAGTTTTGATAAGTAAAACCAACATAGCAATGTAAGCAGCAAAAAATTGACCTTCGGCACAACTTGTTAGCTCAAATGCTACAATATTCTGAAATAGAGTTTCCCACAAATCAGATAATTCTACGGGTGGGATTTCCAACACATTGTTTTTGAATTCTAGGTCACCTAAGCGTTTGCCTAAACGAACCTGAAACTTTACTCCTGCAGAGTACCGAAGTTCTTCATACCCATAGTCTATTGACGATAGGCTTTTTAATGAAGATAGCAGAAAGGTTCTAAGCAGGTTTGTGATGTGTTCTATTTGCTATGCTTCATCAGGGCATATTTGCTGAATGTTAAGGTTATCAAAGAAGTGAAAAGTAAGCTTTGTCAGACTTGGGTAGTTGCCACAGGGTATTACAATTTTGAATAGTTTCTCAATAACAAAGAATGGAAGTTGATTTTCAACAATAAAAGTATTTCACCCTCTCCTCCGTTCTCTCCCTCTTCCTTTCCCCCTCTCGATTTCTCACTATTTTGCCAACTGCTTTCTTAGAAATCGATGAGGGTATTAGTGGGGTGGGGTGGGGTTTTTTGTTTTGATTTTCAGGACAGGCCCTGAATTTTTTTAATATCAAATGATGATGACAAAAAATAAATAGTAAATCACACGGTCCTTATGTGGTCGAAACAATACCTGCACAACACAAAAAGAGAAGACCTAACAGAGAGCACCGGTGTGCTGCTGGCCAAATACTCTCCGAAGGTCAAGTTAGAACTTCTCACCATTCTAGGGTGCCAGAGCTGGGGTGAATTATGCGTACCTTGGTTTGTGAGGGTTTGGGGTTTTTATAGTAGTAGAGGGTTGACATCTATTCCTTGGTTTAGAAGTCCTTTCCTTGTAGGAGTCCCTATGAATGTATTTTGCGGAATCGTTTCCTTGTGGGACTCCCCTTGATTAGCATTGAATGTGAGGTGCAAGATATTTCCTTATATGCGGATGCATAGGGGCCAAGTAAGGCCACACCAGCATCATCAAACTCATATGTAGTCTTCAACTCTCTCACGTTAGCTTCCTATTTCGTCAGCCACGGTACTGTTGTCAGCTTCGAGGTAGAGCCGTAGACTTCCTATTGTCGTTTCCAAGCAAGTGAAGTTGACGGGTTATTTAAGATTGTCGCTTTTCTCCTTATCATGGGTAAGTGCCAATATTGCAAAATTATCCTCATCATCAAATTTCCATTTTGTTTTAATTATAAAATTTTTTTAAAAAATGAAAAAGAAAAGAAAAACCCCAAAACGACGTTGTTTTAGCTTAGTTAATGGCAGCACTTAACGGAATACTAAATTGACAACATTTAAAACTTAGAAGACTGAAATGACAAAACTTGAAACTTAAAGGGTTAGTTTTGGATTGTAGCCAAAAAAGTTTTATAAAAACATATTTTTATTTTTTAAAACGGTTTTTCAGAATTTTTATTTATTTTTGAAAACAGTATTTAGAAAACAGCTTTTTTAATAAGAACAATTTTGAAATCAGATATTTAGAAAAGAAAATGATTTTGAAAATAGCTTTTAGAAAATGGTTTTTTTATTAAGAAGAACAGTTTTGAAAACAGATTTTTGATTCTGAAAGTAGTTTTTGAAAACAAATTTTTATTTTAAAAACAGTTTAAAAAAATAGCTTTATATTCCTTCAAAGGAAAGCAATTTTATGAAGACAATTTTGGAAAACAGATTCCGAAAAAAACAGACTTCTATTAGAAAACAGTTTTATAAAACAGCTTTGGAAAATAGTTTTTGAAATCAGATTTTTATTTGAAAAATAGTTTTATGAAAACAAATTATATTTCTAAAAACATTTTTAAAAAACAGATGTTTTAGAAAATAGTTTTATATATTTTTCAAAAAAGGGTTTCGGGTTTCCCCCTAAAAAGAAAGAGATTTTTTTTATATACGTTTTTAGATCCCTTAAAACACAAGTTGTTTAACCTAGTTATTTAACCAAGTGAATACTTAGGTTTATTATTCAGATCTAGGTTAAAACAAAATAATCATATCATGCAAAGTAGCAAAAAAAAAAAAAAGAACACAATGATATGATTACCTAGGAAAACCAAACCGGTAAAAAACCTGGGAAACCTAACTATCCTCAAGGTAAAAAGCAAATCTACTATGAAAGAATTGAAGTTTGTACAATAGAACTTAGACCACTAACATTCTATTGCTACCTCGAGTAGAAAACTTACTACCATGACCCCATGATAGCGCTGAGTCTACGGACTACTTCTTTCCTTGGCCTTTACAACATAAGCACCCACACTTGTGATAAAAAACACAAACTCTCCTGTTTGTGACTCCAAGACCACCCTTGAAGGTTTAGATCATTAGCATCTTTGATGACTAGAGAAGGCAACAACTTCTACAACACCTGATCTTGAGATTTTTCAAAGGAATAACACCGGTAGAGATATGAGAGAGCTANTGTTTTTGAATTCTAGGTCACCTAAGCTGTTGCCTAAACGAACCTGAAACTTTACTCCTGCAGAGTACCGAAGTTCTTCATACCCATAGTCTATTGACGATAGGCTTTTTAATGAAGATAGCAGAAAGGTTCTAAGCAGGTTTGTGATGTGTTCTATTTGCTATGCTTCATCAGGGCATATTTGCTGAATGTTAAGGTTATCAAAGAAGTGAAAAGTAAGCTTTGTCAGACTTGGGTAGTTGCCACAGGGTATTACAATTTTGAATAGTTTCTCAATAACAAAGAATGGAAGTTGATTTTCAACAATAAAAGTATTTCACCCTCTCCTCCGTTCTCTCCCTCTTCCTTTCCCCCTCTCGATTTCTCACTATTTTGCCAACTGCTTTCTTAGAAATCGATGAGGGTATTAGTGGGGTGGGGTGGGGTTTTTTGTTTTGATTTTCAGGACAGGCCCTGAATTTTTTTTAATATCAAATGATGATGACAAAAAATAAATAGTAAATCACACGGTCCTTATGTGGTCGAAACAATACCTGCACAACACAAAAAGAGAAGACCTAACAGAGAGCACCGGTGTGCTGCTGGCCAAATACTCTCCGAAGGTCAAGTTAGAACTTCTCACCATTCTAGGGTGCCAGAGCTGGGGTGAATTATGCGTACCTTGGTTTGTGAGGGTTTGGGGTTTTTATAGTAGTAGAGGGTTGACATCTATTCCTTGGTTTAGAAGTCCTTTCCTTGTAGGAGTCCCTATGAATGTATTTTGCGGAATCGTTTCCTTGTGGGACTCCCCTTGATTAGCATTGAATGTGAGGTGCAAGATATTTCCTTATATGCGGATGCATAGGGGCCAAGTAAGGCCACACCAGCATCATCAAACTCATATGTAGTCTTCAACTCTCTCACGTTAGCTTCCTATTTCGTCAGCCACGGTACTGTTGTCAGCTTCGAGGTAGAGCCGTAGACTTCCTATTGTCGTTTCCAAGCAAGTGAAGTTGACGGGGTTATTTAAGATTGTCGCTTTTCTCCTTATCATGGGTAAGTGCCAATATTGCAAAATTATCCTCATCATCAAATTTCCATTTTGTTTTAATTATAAAATTTTTTTAAAAAAATGAAAAAGAAAAGAAAAACCCCAAAACGACGTTGTTTTAGCTTAGTTAATGGCAGCACTTAACGGAATACTAAATTGACAACATTTAAAACTTAGAAGACTGAAATGACAAAACTTGAAACTTAAAGGGTTAGTTTTGGATTGTAGCCAAAAAAGTTTTATAAAAACATATTTTTATTTTTTAAAACGGTTTTTCAGAATTTTTATTTATTTTTGAAAACAGTATTTAGAAAACAG
This sequence comes from Quercus suber, assembly GCF_002906115.3. NCBI lineage: Eukaryota > Viridiplantae > Streptophyta > Magnoliopsida > Fagales > Fagaceae > Quercus > Quercus suber. The sequence goes on along the minus strand of NW_027069944.1, from coordinate 273,793 downwards.
CTTTTTTAATAAGAACAATTTTGAAATCAGATATTTAGAAAAGAAAATGATTTTGAAAATAGCTTTTAGAAAATGGTTTTTTTATTAAGAAGAACAGTTTTGAAAACAGATTTTTGATTCTGAAAGTAGTTTTTGAAAACAAATTTTTATTTTAAAAACAGTTTAAAAAAATAGCTTTATATTCCTTCAAAGGAAAGCAATTTTATGAAGACAATTTTGGAAAACAGATTCCGAAAAAAACAGACTTCTATTAGAAAACAGTTTTATAAAACAGCTTTGGAAAATAGTTTTTGAAATCAGATTTTTATTTGAAAAATAGTTTTATGAAAACAAATTATATTTCTAAAAACATTTTTAAAAAACAGATGTTTTAGAAAATAGTTTTATATATTTTTCAAAAAAGGGTTTCGGGTTTCCCCCTAAAAAGAAAGAGATTTTTTTTATATACGTTTTTAGATCCCTTAAAACACAAGTTGTTTAACCTAGTTATTTAACCAAGTGAATACTTAGGTTTATTATTCAGATCTAGGTTAAAACAAAATAATCATATCATGCAAAGTAGCAAAAAAAAAAAAAAAGAACACAATGATATGATTACCTAGGAAAACCAAACCGGTAAAAAACCTGGGAAACCTAACTATCCTCAAGGTAAAAAGCAAATCTACTATGAAAGAATTGAAGTTTGTACAATAGAACTTAGACCACTAACATTCTATTGCTACCTCGAGTAGAAAACTTACTACCATGACCCCATGATAGCTCTGAGTCTACGGACTACTTCTTTCCTTGGCCTTTACAACATAAGCACCCACACTTGTGATAAAAAACACAAACTCTCCTGTTTGTGACTCCAAGACCACCCTTGAAGGTTTAGATCATTAGCATCTTTGATGACTAGAGAAGGCAACAACTTCTACAACACCTGATCTTGAGATTTTTCAAAGGAATAACACCGGTAGAAGATATGAGAGAGCTTTTTAGGTACAAAACTCTAAAAGGAGGCACACTCTTCTCTCTCTGAAAAGCCTTGAAAACTTTAACTAGGGTTAGCTTATGATATCCTTTAAATACTGGAAAAAACGGATCGCAATTTAGGCTTCAAACGAATAAGTTATGGCCTTTTTAAGTTTGCTGATTTTTGCTGATATGTGACTTTCGATCAATCTAATCTAATTTTCGATCGATCGAACCTTGTAGAAATTGAATAGTAATTTCTTGCAATTACTCGATTCCAAACTTAATTTAAACCAAACTTTGAGCAAGTCTAAACCTAAACTAAATGTTTTGATCATAGTTTGCCAACATATACAAATTGAAGTTCTAATACATTTGTTCCTAAAGTCTTAGAACCTAACATTTTATTTATTTCGAAAAAAAAGTGGCAAAAGATTAAAAAAAAAAGCATTTTCTTAGAAAGGGTGTAGGGACATGTTTTACCCACAATATTTATTTTATGGCACATTATTAATGACAAATGTAGAGAGATAGCAAAAATAAAGTGTAGAAAAATAAATAGCTTGAAAGATACTGAGCTTGAAATTTAAATGACAAGGAAGTAAAGACATAAAAGTAATGACTGAGAAATTTAATGAAATAAATGTAAAGACTTGGAATTCAAATGACATAAAGTAAAGACTTGGAATATTGTAAAGATTGACTAAAGGTCTATATATATATGAGATGGGTTCAAGTTTTACCTTTTTTAAACCAGTAGATCCAATGGTTAAAAAAGACCCTCATTAATGCTAATATTCTAATCAATCTCATTTATTATCCTTTATTTAATATATTCCATACTTGTTTTTAAACCCAAAAAAAAAAAAAAAAAAACTATACACTCTCTCTCTCTCTCTCTCTGTGTCGTAATGTTGAATAACACAAATCAAGAGTTGAAGTGTTGTATTCTATTTCTATGTCTCTGGTCCTTGGTTATTAATAGGCTGTGTGCTTTTTTTTTTTTTTTTTTTTTGATGAACGGTTTTGTGCAGTAAAAATAATGGCTAGGAGGAGGATTGAAAGCCATTATGGCGTTGCTTTTTAGGATTTTGTTATGAACTGAAAATTAAAAAGATAACTTAGTCATTGAGGTGACTAGCCTCTAACTTAGAGGGATAATAGAGTTTTTGGTTTAATTTTTGCTTGTTCATTCATAATTCTAGTACATAAATACTAGTGAGGAGATAATCCTCATCACCACAAAATCCTAAAACATAGGACCCAACTCCTATTTGAATTGAAATACAAATATTAATCCTAATCCTAATCCTAATCTTTTAGCAAAATTCCATCCTAATCTATGCATTCTCTGCAGAAGCTTATTTAATTCAACTTAAACCATCACCCTTACTTTCTTATATTGTTATCCACATGCAATGCAATCTCCTTTGGTGTTGTCTGAACCATAGCATTCCCTTCCCCTTGAAGGCAAATCTTGTCCTACAAGATTCTGGTAGAGGAATAGTGTTTTTCCTCCATACTGCTTCTCTTCATCAAAGAGTATCAAGTAGGAAACTTGTGGGGTGTCTTACAATGGTGTCCAGGTCAATTTTTCATCCAGTTATAGCAGAGTCCCTTCTCATCGTTGTCTTGCATCTCGGACCATGATAATTTTTTGAATGTTGCTAGAGGTAATATTTGTGAGTTACTTGTTGGATTTGGACTGGATCTTGGCTGGGTAAGGAATGAGACCGTTTTGGGGCTGATCACCAATGCGTTGGAGTTTCTCCTCTTTAATCGAGCTAGGTTGGTAGCATGAACAAGTGTTGTAGGACGAAACAACTTCACCTCTGATTCATTTCATCCTTCAATCCTCCTATGTAACTCCCTATCAAAGCTTTCTCTGGCCATTCTTGCACTGGATGCATTTGCTCAAATTGGGCTTGATATTCTCTAACTGTTCCCTTTGCAAAGTTTGCTAAAGCCTCTCAAAGTCCTCAAAATCAAGGGTCCAAAAGAACACACAAGGCATGTGTAAATTCTTCCCATGAAACATTGTTTGTGTTTTCTAAACCATTGGTACCATGGAGAGCATCGTCCTGTAGGTGGAAGGAACGAGCTTTACCTTTTCCTATTTGCATTTTTTTGGTACTTGAAAATTTGTCCTTGTAAATCCACCGGTGGGATCTTCCCCATTAAATTGAGGAAAGTCTACTCGGAAATTCGGGTTTGTACAGCCCCAATTGTCCTTCCTTGAGTTCCNAGAACCTAACATTTTATTTATTTCGAAAATTTTCTTTTTAGAAAAAAAAAAAAAAAAAAAAAAAAAAAAAAAAAACCTAAAACAAAAACAAAACAAAGAAAAGGCTTTAGGTTTTGAAAACTTTTAGGAAGAACAAAATACATTTTAAAAAGATTCTTTTTTGAAAAAGATTTTATCTTTAAAGAAAAAGGTGGCAAAAGATTAAAAAAAAAAGCATTTTCTTAGAATAGGGTGTAGGGACATGTTTTACCCAAGCATATTTATTTTATGGCACATTATTAATGACAAATGTAGAGAGATAGCAAAAATAAAGTGTAGAAAAATAAATAGCTTGAAAGATACTGAGCTTGAAATTTAAATGACAAGGAAGTAAAGACATAAAAGTAATGACTGAGAAATTTAATGAAATAAATGTAAAGACTTGGAATTCAAATGACATAAAGTAAAGACTTGGAATATTGTAAAGATTGACTAAAGGTCTATATATATATGAGATGGGTTCAAGTTTTACCTTTTTTAAACCAGTAGATCCAATGGTTAAAAAAGACCCTCATTAATGCTAATATTCTAATCAATCTCATTTATTATCCTTTATTTAATATATTCCATACTTGTTTTTAAACCCAAAAAAAAAAAAAAATCTAAGCCGCTGTTACGATTGGGTGAACTTCCTTCAGGATTATGAATCTAGCTGGTTGAGCCTTCTTCATGACGGCTATTGTAAGGAGTTGTATTATTTTGGATGTCCATTCCTTCAATTCTTCATCCCATTTGAGCAATAGCATTGGAGAGAGCCTCCATGGTTTTCTTTATATTAGTAAACTCTTTAACAAACTCTTCCCTTTGGGCTTCAACTTGCTTCCAAATAGAGTGATTACTAACTTCCAAGGCTGATATGCGGTCGTCATTAGTTGTGGAACGTGTGGGTGGTGGATTGGGTTGTTCGTTATCTAGGTTTGATGCCAAATGTTATGAATTGGAAAATTAAAAACATAACTTAGTCGATTTGAGTTGACTAGCCTCCTGAACTTGAGAGGGATAGTAGAGTTTTTGGTTTAATTTTTGCTTATTTCATTCATAATTTTTGCATACATAAATACTAGTGAGGAGATAATCCTCATCACCACAAATTCCTAAAACATAGGACCCAACTCCTATTTGAATTGAAATAAAAATATTAATCCTAATCCTAATTTATTGCAAAAATTCACATCCTAATCTACTGCAGAAGCTTATTTGAATTCAACTTCAAAACCATCACCCTTATCTTCTTATATTGTTATCCACATGCAATGTAATCTCCTTTTGGTGTTGTCTAAACCATAGCAGATTTAGAGTTTTGTTGTTTCTGTCAAGTTCAAACCTTACTTCACTTGCTGCACATACTTCAGAAATATATTCTTGCAATAGGATAAACAATGTCGCCAATCTACAAGTGATTGCCAGCTATTGTATTAATAGAAGAGGATTGGAGCAATTCTTTCTTTATGGAGTATATTATTAGAATAATGTGTTTAATCTACTGCCTTATTTCAGTGGAAATCAGGTTGTGGAAGAGATCTAGTCGGTTGCAAAACTATACTCTCTCCGTGTACTTCGGCTATGACCTTTATAGCTCCTTTTTGTTATATTACTCATCAAATAGCAGAAACTGCAGATTCTCCAATATAATAATTGATAGGATAAAACAAAGAGTATAGAATTTCTGAAAAATGTAAAAAAAAAAAAAAAAAAAATGTCATAAACACACCTTTAATGACATTAAATTAAATAAAAAAACAAATGAGTAATTGTAACCAAAATTATGGTTGCTACTAATAGCTAAGGATCTTAGTAGAAAAACAAAACAAAAAATCAAAATGTATTGTTACATTATGATTAACAACATAGGTCCTTAAATAATTATATTCTAAGGTCCTTAAACAATTATATTCTAAGTTACTTGGACTCAATATATATCTCAATTCCACCAAGCAAAGCTCATTTTGTGATTCTCTTCAACCACGTGTACCTAAAGTAGAAAAAAATAAGAAGGTATAAGTAAATTTGAAACATGAGATATATATTATTATAACCAAAGTTTTTTATTTTTTATTTTTTTTAAATGACTAAAAAATTGTAATGAAAAACCTCACTTTATGCTAAATCATCAATATTATTCACCAAACTTTGTCATGTTTTCTTCATCTTGGTAATCACTTCCTTCACCATTATATTGTTTACAAGTACGATGATTATGACCATAACCCCCACAAAGTTGACAAGATGGTCTTTTTTTTGTTGCACGAGCTAAGGATATTTCAAGCCCACCTTTAATACTCCCACTGGGACCTTGTTTCTCAGTACTTTTCTTTCAACCTTTGGTTTGTGATACAAATGGATCTTTTATATTCAAAGGAAAAATGAGAGAGCAGTCTTCTACTTCAATAATGTCAGCTAATTCACCACTCTTGTGATGCATATCCATTTCATTATTTTCCTTATCTTCAAGCAGTTGATTTTCCATTCCAAAAGCTTTCTTAAGGTAAGACAATTGACTTACACGATGACAAACATGGATGCTTGGTAAGGATTTTGACATATGACGCTCATCCTCACAGCTTGATCTGTATTCTACACTTTTGATTTCTTTATTTGCTTCTTTTATCCAGCGTTGTAAAATGTAGAGGCTAGGAATCTCAAAAATATTTTTAATCTGGAAGATTAATAGCATGTGCCTACAAAAAAATTCCCATAAAATCAAAAAGTTGGCCATCACATTCGCAAACTTTTGATTTCAAGTTTAGCTTCACAATAAATGCATCATCTGGATCAAAGGAACTTGTTACTTTGTACTTATAAAAAGTTCCACTTTTCTCAACCTTTTCCTTTGTAAAATGATTACAACTCACCAATTCTTTTTGGAACTTGCTAAATATGTTTCTCGTGTAAATAGAAGCAGCCTGATGCTCTATTTTTGAGCCAATTACCAAAGAAGGTATTTTATGTCTTGAATCAAAATCTTCCTTTCATATAACTACTGTCCACTGCTTTTGCAAAATTTGACCACAAAATCCTGTAATGTAGTTCTTGACTTAGCAAAGGAGTCAAAGAACGCATTGATGCTTTCACTTCTCTGGGTAGTGTTCAGTCCTGCAAAGAAAGTATTTCTATTGTAAACCGGTATCCATGACTCTCAAATATTATATAATCCTTCAAGCCATTCATTTCTTTCCAAGCCATAAGTCAATATTAGGCTCTTCCAAGCCTCCTCAAAATTTTCCACACTAGGTGACTCATGTATGCATCTCTTCAACTCACGTTTGAATATTGACTTCTTACGATATATATGGGAAAGTTTCTCTAGAAATTTCTTCTTATTATGCCAAAGGAAAATACGATGATGAGTTCTTGGGAATACCTTTGTAATAGCTACACCCATGGATAAATCTTGATCCGTAATAATAGATTTTGGTTCCTTCCCCTACATTGCTTGAAGCCAAGTTTCAAACAACCATAGAAAAGTTTGTTCTGTCTCATCTTGCAACAATGCACAACCAAATAAAATTGATTGACAATGATGGTATAACCCGTAAAAGGAGAAAATGGTATATCATACTTGTTTGTTTTGTAAGTCATGTCAAATGTCACTACATCCCTAAAGTATTGATAACCCATCCTTGATCGTGCATCCACCCCCCCAAAAAAAAAAAAAAAATGGCCAACATCATAACATTGAATTGCATAAAATATATATATATATATATATAAATTTGGAGTTTTGAGCTTGTTGTTTTTGGCAATAGTTAAGAACAACTGAGGCATCTCCAACATCTAGATTTTTCCCCTAACATCTCTCAAGTGATTCTAGCAATCTCTACTTGTAAATATCTCGTCACATACATTGAACATCATGGCAACTTTCCTGTTGGAAGACTTTCTTCACCAAATTTTTCAACTAGACTCTTAGCAGCAGTAAACATTTTTTTGTGGCATCAAAGGTATGACACACCTTTTGGACTAATTATACCATGATTGTGGTTGTTGTCAAATCCCTACACAACCCATTTCTACAACTTCTTATTCTTCATGACCCTAAGCATTGATGCGCATCCAGTTCTAAGACTTGAGCAACTTCTATGGTTTTTTTTTTTTCATCATCTCTGCTCTCTCCACTATCAAAGTATTTTTTGTTTTGCATTGCCTTTCACAACAACGTACATAAATACAACTTGTTACATTATCACTTCTGGGTGCCTTTTTACTCGTAAGAATACGGATTCCAAACCCTTCTTTTTGGGCAAATTCTTTGTAAAAAGTTTCAACACCATCAAGTAGTAACTCTTGCTCTAATAGTCTTGAATTGTTCGGGGCATCATAAACTCTTAACATTCCATTTGCTATTTAGTAACTATAAGAAACAATATAAATAATGAACACAAATAAAAAATATGCGAACTTCTATTACTCAGACTCCTTTAAGTAATTGAACTTTTTTTCATTTTTCTTTTTCAACTTCTATTACTCAAACAAATAAGAAACCATGGTCAAGATTTTATGATTAGTTGCAAATCAAATTCCATCAAGGTTTAAAAATAAATGCAATGAATAAAATATCAATGATAGAGGATGATAAAAGCAAAGTCTAATATAATTTTAAAAAAGATTTCTTATCAGTGATTCATGTGAGAAAAAAGATGCCTATATCTACAACTGCAATCACATTTCTATATCTACAATAGTGATAAAAAAAGAGTAAAGGGGATGAACGTTGTCATTGTCTCAATGATTATAGTAATAGAATAGTAATCAACTCCAAGTTCTACAAGCCCATTTGTTCTGAAATTCTACCTAAATTATAGAAACTGGAGATAGAGACGTGGAGATACAGAACAAAATAGTCTAGAAACCACCTACAATCACATGCAATAGAATAAAATAGTTCATCAACTCAAAAAAAAAAAAAAAAAAGACTCATACCTTAAACCAAGGACCAGAGACGTTAAGATAGAGTACAACGCGTCAACTCTTGATTTGTGTTATTCAACAACCTAAAAGATTCAGGACAATTGAGTTCAAAAACATCACAAAACCGTTCATAAATTTAAAAAAAAAAAAAAAAAAAAAAAAAAAAAAAAAACAGCACACAACCTATTGATAACCAAGGACCAGAGATGTAGAGATAGAATACAACATTTCAACTCTTGATTTGTGTTATTCAACAACAATAGAGGCTGTGCTCTTTTCTTTTTTTCTTTTTTTTTCACCCCCTATTTCTACCAACGACCTGGCCGGGGAGGAGATAGAGGAAGAGTCGTGCAAATCGAGAGAGAGAGAGAGAGAGAGAGAGAGAGAGAGAGATAACGCATAGTCTTTTTTTGGGTTTAAAAATGAGTATGGAATGTATTACATAAGGGATAATAAATTAAATCAATTATAATGAGGATCTTTTTTTGACTGTTGGATCTACTTAAATCCAGTGTTTTAAAGGGTGTAACTTGAACCCATCTCTCTCTCTCTCTCTCTCTCTCTCTCTCTATATATATATATATATGTATATGTACTTGTCACTAACCCGTGCTATGCATGAGAAAGTTCTAGAAATTTATTTTAATATATTATATGTATTTTTTTCTTTATTAAGCACTAATAAATAAAATTTAAATTAATCTCATATTAATCAAGATATAATATTATATATGTTATCTCCATAGTATATTTGAACAAATAAATCAAGGTTTATAGTAACCGAACAAATAAATTAATGTTTAGAGTAACATGAGGATTAAACCATAGGTTCATATAACAATTTCAACATTAAAATTCCAACAATATAACATCAAAAACTCACTTACAGATAAATACATAAATGATTTGTTTATGTTTATATGCTTCCACTTCTCATGGATGGAAACCTTCACTACTGTATACAATAGTATTTTTGTATGATGTAATCTCATTATTACCTCAAGGCAAAGCTAAATCATGGTCCCAAACAGCAACCTAAAGTTTTTTTGTAGGCCCCTAGCAGTGTTCTTTCTTTTTCATGGTACCCTAGATCTCCCAAAAGTGAAGTTTATATGCCTTAAAAAAGAATATAACTTATTAAATTCATTGACAATAACGAAGACCTCCACATGAAAATGTTCACTTAATAGAATAAAAGTCATATTCTTTACTTTCACTAATCCACAGTTGAATTTAGTAAGTCAAATTAAAGATATCACCAAAAACTTTAAATTACATATGGTCCATCATTCCCATCATGGAAATCAAAAGATATGAACATGTGGATTGAAAATCATCATCTAAAGCATTGCCATGCCAAATAAGAAAAAGAATATATCAAGCATTGAGCACACACTTAAGACAAAATGTAAAAACCTGGAATTGAATTTGTTTCCTAATATGAAGCTCTTGATTCTTTTTTTTTTTTTCTTTTTTCATTTAAAAAAAAAAAGTTGATGAGTGCTGCTCTTGATCTAACCTCAAAATTAAAATATGCAAAATAGGAATTTAATATTTAAAAAAAAAAAAATCTATCCCTAAACTTATTGTTTAATGGGCAAAGAGAAAGCAAAGAGTTAAAAAAAATGTTTTCATATCTAAGCAATCACTAAGCCTTCATGCATGAAAATGTTTATGGAGAGGTCTCACACCATTGGCATAGATGATATGCATTTCAAAGTGTTTTTATTATTCAACCTTCTATCAAACCCCATCTATTCTATAGATCACCATGCACAATTCAAATTCCCATTCTCGCTACTTTAAAGTAGTAGCACATCAACAATAACAATATTAAACAGTTAAGTGACATTATTATGAATCTTTAGTACTCTTCTCAAATATCACTAATATGCATGAGAATTCATTCATCTGATCTACACAAAAAAATATGTGAAACAAAGAGGAATAAGTATCATATAATAAAGCTCCAACATAAATTTCTAATTCCTATAGATCAACAGTGCTGCAACTTAAATAATGCTCCCAAGTACAAGATTGTCGTGAAGTAATAACTTGGTAAGTGTAAAGTCAAATCCACATGAAAAAGGGAATTGATTTAGGGATCCACATATAACAATTTATTAAGGCGCTCAAGTTTAGAGATCCACATATAACACACCTATTGGTAGTCTTAACAATATTTATTTTATAACTCAACTAAAATTCATACGAAGGACGATATTAGTCGGATGATTTAACAATAAGAACTCAAGAATTAATTGTCTAAGGTAGTTTCATGAAATTGATTGATTTTAGGCAAAACAAAACTAGTGAATTAGTTCATAGGGAATACTAATTAAGCATTTAACGTGCCCGGAGTCTACGATAAATAAAAGAATTTGAACTAAATACTTTTCTAGATGAGTAAATCATTCAAAAACATAATAACATAAGGATTAAAATCATAAAATAATTGTTATGGACATACCAATAAATGGTTGGGTTTCACCTCTTGCCCTAGCAAGGCTTCTAGTAAGCCATAACCCAAATAAAACTCTAAAACCTGTAAAAAGACTTTAAGTAAGCCTAAATTACGTTATAAAGCATGTTACAACATATGTGGTTCACTTGTTAAGAACATATGTCATTTTTTTATGTAATTGGCTAATCCTTTGACAAAACGCACTTTACTTGTATTTGAGTAGATCTAGGATGTATTGAAATACTTCAAGAAACCATGTTTCAAGATCAAGTGTTGAAGCCTTCAAGTTTGTTCAAGAAAACAAGTTGAAAGTGCAAAGTTATTAAAGCTCGACAGCTAGCATTTGTCGAGGTTTAAAGAAGCTGTCCTGCCTGTGGCTCGACAGCTATCTCGGCAGATGCTCGACAACTTCTATCTATCGTGGTTTATAAAATCAGAATTTCTGATCTGATTTCTTGGGATCCATGTTTATGCGTTTGGGCCTTCTTTTCTCCTAACCCTAGACATATAAAAGGATTTTTTTAAGGGCCGTAAAAGAGTTCACAAGTTGCACAAGCATTGAGCAAACTTTGTTCAAGCAAATTGTGACCGAAGACAAAGTTTTGACCTAGTTCATCACTACTGAAGAAGTTGCTGTGTATTTGCACCAAAGGGTTTTGTGACCAAGCATCTTCTTGATCGTCATCGTTGGGATGAACTGAAGAATTTTGCAGCCAACAAACTTTCTCTAGTTTGTGATTAAAGTCGCGTACTGGGATTCGCGTATTGGTTAGTCACGTACTTGGGAGCCATGCATTAAAAAGGGAAACTATCACTACAGAACAAGTCTAATTGGGTATTGGGGTAAGCGTTCAACTGTAGGTTGGTAAGGTACTTGAGATTCCTTTACTTGTAACCACTTGTTGTGATAATAGTGAAGTTTCGGGAGTAGTGACCTGAAAATCACCCGGTGTGGTTTTTGCTGTCAGGTTTTTCCCATTCGTAAACAAATCACCGTGTTATTTATTTTTTACTACATAATTAGTTTATTGGTGATTTGTTTGTGCTACCACGCATTTGCATGTAAAATTGATTAATTAATAACTTGGCTAATTAATTAATTAATTTAGTCACAAGGGGTCAATACGTTTTTGGCCTATCAAGTGGTATCAAAGTAGGCACACTCTGATTAGGTTTAATCTTTGTTGTGTTGATCCATTAACCCCTGTTTGTCATGGATAGAGGACAGTCATTAATTATACCTCCTTTATTTGATGGCACTAACTATGCATACTAGAAAGTGCGCATGAGAGCTTTCTTGTAGTCTTTAGATGAAAAGGTGTGGCAAGATGTAGAGATTGGCTGGACCAAGCCAAAAGAAGCCCCTACCAATTAGGATGAAGCCAAGATCAAGGTGGCAAACTTCAACAGCAGAGCTTTGAATGCCTTATTTAGCGCAGTCACCAATGAGGAGTTCAAGAAGATATCCTCTATTGAAACTGCAAAGGAAGCATGGATTATCTTCCAAACAACCTATGTGGGTACAAAGACTGTCAAAGATTCAAAGCTTCAAAGGCTCACTATAAGCTTTGAAGAGATAAAAATGGAGGAGGATGAGTCGTTCGATGAGTTCTATGCCAAGCTCAAGGACATAGTGAACTCAGCTTTCAATCTTAGGGAAACCATACCTGAACCCAAGATTGTGAGGAAAGTGCACAAATCTCTACCTGAGAGATTCCATGCGAAGATTACGACTATAGAGGAATCAAAGGATATTGACGAGATTCCTTTGACTAAGTTGGTTGGAAACTTGCAGACCTACGAGTTAGGGTTATCTAGGATTGGCAAGTTGGGTAAAGGCAAGAGCATGGCCTTGAAGGCAAAAAGCAATGACACAGATGAGTCTTCCGATGATGAAGATTCAAAGATGAAGTCCTACATTACAAGGTAGTTCAAGAAGTTTATGAAGAATGCCAATGGAAGGAACTTCGACAAGGACCGCAGACAATCTAGTTCTTCTCAATTTAAGGGCCAAGACAAAGGGAAGAAGGATGTAAAGGATGGCGGTCAGTACACTGTTCCCGTAGGACCTAAGTGCTTTGGGTGTCATGGTTTTGGACACATGAAACAGAAGTGTCCTACATATCTCAAGAGTATTGGGAAGAGCAAGGCACTTGCTACAACCTTGAGTAACACTGAGCCTGAAGATGATTCCGACAATGAGGATGACGGAATCCTGAATGCCTTCACTGCCATAGTTAATCTTACTGAAGGGATTGTTGAAGACGTGGAAGAAGAAGAAGAATTGGTGGATGCTAAGTGTGAGAAGATGGATGATCAAGATGATATCCATATAGCCTATGAGAAATTGTACAAGCTTTTTGAGAAGCATGAGAAATTGTATAGGCTGGCTACCAAGAAACTCAGTGATGTGGAACTTGATCGTGAAGAGTTGTCCACAAAGTGTGATGAAGCTAATCAGACTATTGGAGCACCAAGGCTTGAGAACAATTTCTTGGCCGAGAAGACCAAGAAGCTTGTAGCGGAACTGTTTCAAGTCAGAGCTCAATTGGAAATGACTTCAAGTGCAAAGCTTGATGAGATGCTCAACATTTAGAAATCTGCTTCAGATCGAATAGGTTTAGGGTATGGTCTTTCTTCCTCTAATATTGCTTCTACTAGTGCTACTGTGTTTGTTCCTCTTGCTAATAATACTGAAATTAAGAACACTGATGTTAAAACTGAATTAGCTAGTGAGAACTTAGACAAGGGTAAATCTATCTTAGGAGCACACTCTAAGCAGGATAAGAAAGATGTTAAAAACCCTAGGGTTAAGAAGGGTAACTCTTAAAAGCCTAAACAGAAGAAGCAGCATCTCTGCCATCATTGTGGAGTTGCTGGTCATACTCAACCAAATTGCTATAAGTGGTTCGCTACTCAACAGAGCAATGGCATGATCGCATCTGGAAGCCAGAATCAGCTTCAATCCTCTCTTGCTCCTCTTGGTGATCTTCTCAAAGCCCTCATGTTTCGTTCGAATTTGAACGGTTTCAATTCTTCCCCCTCACCGCCGGTTCAAGGTTTTAATCAAAGGAAAGGCTCTTCCAAGATGTGGAAGAAAAAGGATTCTAAATGATTTTATCACTTTCTTCTGTCTTCTTGCTTTAATTTGTTGTTGCATTACTTATGTGTGTTTTTTTTTAGTCAGTCTAGTTTTATGCTTTGCTTTGTTTAAACATGTTTTTATTTGTTTGTTTTCAGTTTTTACTTGTTTTGTTTTTGATATAAAATAAAAAAAAATATTGAAAAATCAGAAAAATACAAAAACAGTGTGTGTTTTATGTACTTTGGTACTTGTGTACCTTGGATGACCATTGAAACAAAGTTTTCTAAACTTTGTATCTTTTGTAACTTAAATGAGCATCTCTATGCACAACTAAGCAAGTAAACTTTGTGGCTTTTGTAAGATTAAGTTATCTCTTGAACTTAACACTCGTATAACTCTTTTTGACGTGTAGGACTAGAAAATCCTAAGAGAAAGGCATAAATAGCCATCTCACCACTATTGCCCGCCAATCATAATTTGACACCTGTATACTTCGGCATAGCAAAAGTGCAGTGTCAAAGACATCCTTATGCTTCGGCATAGTAAAAGTGCAATGTCAAATGCTTAATATCTTGGGTATCTCTTTTCTATCTCTTATATGCCTATGCATGATATGCAAAATAAAAAGAAAATATGCAAAGAAAATAAAAAGCTAAAAGATCAAAAATACTTTAAATATGATTGCAAGCATGTATTCTAGGAGATGTGGGAGTTATAGGATGTACCTCGAAGGTGATAGTCCCCATTGAACAGTTATGCTTGTGTGTGAGTTAAAGTGATTTTCTCATATCTCAAATTGTCATAACATGTATGCACATATGCAATCTTGCGATGTTTTTCACACACAACACGCAATATTCTTTCCTACTCTTGATACATGTGTAGGAACAATGTGATTTGGCCATCACAAGGTTTTACATGTGCTAATGTATGCTCACTAAACTGTCTTGACTTATTTTTGAGATATAAAATTTGTTAGACTTGTTTAGTGTGTGTGTGTGTTTTTGGGGATCCATGTGCTTAAAATTACTGTTGAGAGATGTTTTTGAGAGCTTAATATGTTGATTGGATCAGTGTTTGAGTTGCATGTTGGATTTCATTCGTGTTTGTGTTTTTCTCTTCTAGAAAAAACTGTTTTTAAAAGTTGGCTCAACACCTCCTTGATACCTTGCTATCTATCGAGCTTCTCAAGCTTTTTCTTATCGCAATCCTGACACCTCCTCGACACCTGGTGGATCGATCGAGAAATCTCCTGCCACCTCGATAGCTTCTCGACACCTTGTCGATCGATCGAGATTTTGTCCTCAATCTGGTGTTTTATCCCTTGATACCTCCTCGACACCTATAGCTGTCAACCTTCTTTTTCTCGACACCTCCCTCGATAGCTGTCTCAACACCTTTCGATACCTTCATCTATCGAGATTTACTGAACTCCTATATATTTGTTCAGCGCGATCTGGTTCTCACTTTTCTCAATCTCTCTCTTGACAGTTTCTCTCTTTTCTCTCCCAAACACTCTTTTCTCGCTCAAAACCTTCAATTCACGTGATTTTCGACTCTTCTTTGCTCCAAATCACTTGGTATGCTCTCTTATCTATTCATTCTTCATGCATTTCATGTTTTAAAACCTAGGTTTTGGGGTTTTTGAAAAATTTTGGGGTTTTTCAAAATTGATGAGTGTTTATTGTAATTTTGGGATGAGTTTTCATTTACATGTGTTTAAAATCTCATGCATTGCATCACATTAGCATTATAATAGTATTTTCATGCATTTAGATGTGTGTAACATACTTGTGTGTTGGTAGGATTGGATTGGGCTGAGCCCATGATGCCTTTTACTTTGCATGTCACATACTCATGCATTTTCATGCATACGTACTCTCTTTTCAGTATATTTTGATATATTTGAAATGTTTGGGACTTTTCTGATTGTCTCATTCTCTCCCTCTCTCTCTGTGTTTACATTAGTCATGTCTATGGCACCTAAATGTAAGTCTGCTCCGTCTCGGAACCCTCTTCATTTTGGGGCATCATCTTCTTCTGATCCTACTCCTTCTAACATTCGGTTCCGTGATAAGGATGCTCGAAAGGCATACTCGGAGAACTTTTCTCGACGAGGTGTTCATTCGGAACGCTGAGTCATTTTGGCGAACTTCGCCGACACTGACCTTCTCGATGTCATTCACAGTCAGGGATGGGAGTTACTGTGTAACGTCCCGGTCACTTGTCCTCTCGTGCTTATTCAGGAGTTTTACTCCAACATGCACGAGATTGATTCTTTAGTACCTTTCTTTCACACTCGCGTTCGAGGTGTGTGCTTTGCTGTCACACTGCAGCTTGTTGCGGATGTGCTTCGTGTTTCGAGGGTAGAGCATCTTGACTACCCTGGTTGTGAGCGTCTAAGGACTGTGTCCAAAGACAAGATGATGTCTGCTTTCTATGAGCACCTATCTGTTTGGGGTGAGCGTCAGTTTACGCCATGTTGGTCTTTTGCTAAAGGTCCTTGATTCATGAACATGGTGATGACTTTTGTTTTGTACCCACTCACTCACTATAACTCTATCACAAAGCCTTGTGCTCGATTCTTGCTTTCTTTGTTCAAGCACCTCACTATAGATTTTCCTTCACATTTTATTCTTTCCATCATAGATGTGTTTAGGGATACGGCTACCCTTGATAAGCTCATCTTCCCTTCAGTTATCACGCAAATTCTACGCCATTTTTCTATTCCTTTTCCCTCTTCTGATCACTTTTCTGTCATGTGTGCCATAGACGTCGCTACCGTAAAACGTAGTAAGGCTCAGTTTAGGTCATGACAGGAGTCAGTAGCTCCTTCTTCCGGTTTGACTCCATCTTGGTCTTGGAGACATCATGGCGCAGCTGCAACGCATGGATGCTCGCCTTGATACACTCTCTACGGAGTCGTATCAAGTGAACGTTCGTGTCGGTCATATTACACGATGGTAGGCGGCTATGGGTGGTTATGCTTCTGAGGCTACTCCTTCACCACCTCCTCTAGTGGCTTCTGATTCTGATGTTGAGGATGATGATGATGATGATGGTGATGACGATGATGCTTCAGATGATGAAGCTCTACTGATGAGATGTCTACTTGAAACTCTACCCTTTGTCACTCATGACAAAAAGGGGGAGTATTTTTGAATATGAGAGTAGTTATCTTAGGGGGAGAGTTAGTATAGGACTTTTTGTTAGGGAGAGTGTTGATACTTGAGGGATGTAGTGAGGATAAGATGTATTTTTTTTTCTCTTTTCTTTCTATTATAGATACATTGTTCTTGTACCTTGGGTCTTATGATCATTTTTACACATACATTGTACTTATCTTCTTTATATGTGGATGTATGTTTCTTTCACCTATCTTTACATATGTTGTTTCTTTTCTTTCTTTATACACATGTTTCTTATACTTGTATGCAATCTATTATTTTTGTTTCACACTAAGATGCCTTGATGAGTTTTGTTTAAAGTATTTCAGAAATACAGGTTGTCAAAGTCTACTTGCCATAAACTCTTTTCTTGCAAAGTTTTTCAAGAGTTTGTGTTAGGATAGATTTCATTGTATTCAACAAGTGAATATGAGTTGAGTGATTTATGACTTCTTTCATATCTCATTTGTTTGTTGTGGTTTTGTCACAGATTGCCAAAGGGGGAGATTGTTAGGACATATGTGGTTCACTTGTTAAGAACATATGTCATTCTTTTATATAATTGGCTAATTCTTTGACAAAACGTACTTTACTTGTATTTGAGTAGATCTAGGATGTGTTGAAATACTTCAAGAAACTATGTTTCAAGATTAAGTGTTGAAACCTTCAAGTCTGTTCAAGAAAACAAGTTAAAAGTGCAAAGTTACTAAACCTCGACAGCTAGCTCAACAGCTAGCATGTGTCAAGGTTTAAAGAAGCTGTTCTGTCCGTGGCTCGATAGCTATCTCGACAGATGCTCGACAGCTTCTATCTAGACATGGCAAAATGGGCGGGTCGGGTCGGGTTCGGTTCGGGTCAGGTCAATTGGGTTAACGGGTCAAAACGGGTAATTTTTAAATGGGTCAATCAAGTTACGGGTCAATCGGGTTGCGGGTCGGGTTGAGTTAACCCATATTTTTCAAAGTTTTTTTTTTTTTTTTTTTTTTTTTTTTTTTTTTTCAATTACAAAAATAAATTAATGACAACCTGTTTAGAGAGAATGAATAAAATCAGTTAAGCAAATGAATTGCACTTAATGCCACTTGTTAATATCCTTCCAATTCTAACAGTTTTGACTTTTGAGCATGACAAAAATTATTTGTAGTCATAAATTGATGATGAAAAAAGTCTTCAATGTTAATAGTTCATTGTCAAAATGCAAATAATTACAAGTTTGCAACTTTAAAAAGAGATAAATCTTAAAACCAATAAAACAAGTGAGCCAGCAAAGTAGCAAGTTATTGGTCTTCTTAAGTGCACATGTTCCTGTTGCATTTAAAATAATAGTAAAGTTAGATTACTTAGAAATATAAACTAAACAAAAAAAGATTTAAAAATAAACACAACATATTAAGTGAAGAACTCAACTAAACTTTCAGGTTTGTTTGTAAAATTAATTGTATTGTGCATTTTGTTTTGTGCTTCAACTTTGGACAATAGAGTGAACCGAGTGAGTGATGGACTACAGCTAGCAAGCATTGACGAATGAATGAGATTGTTTTTTTTTTTTTTTTAATGGTTGTGAGTCGGCCAAGTTGGCCCTTGTGTAGAGTGTAGTGACAATAGTGTTGTGATATGTCTTGTCTACTGTCACATAAATTGAATATATTATTGGTTATAATAAACATTGAATATATTATTAAAAGTTTTGGTACTTTGTGCTTTATGCACATAGTATCAGGACGTAATTAAAAAAAAAAATTAGCGAATTTTTTTTAACGGGTTGAGTCACAGGTTATCCGGGTCGGGTCGGGTCGGGTTTACCGGCAAAAAAAAAAATCGGGTTGGGTCATGGGTCAACCCGTTTTTGTTTCGGGTCAAAAAAATCAGGTTCGGGTCAGGTATTTTTCGGGTCGGGTCAGAATTTTCTGACCCGTATTGCCATGTCTACTTCTATCTGTTGAGGTTTATAAAATAAGAATTTCTGATCTGATTTCTTGGGATCCGTGTTTATGTGTTTGGGCCTTCTTTTCTCCTAACCCTAGACATATAAACAAATTGTTTTAAGGGCCGTAAAAGAGTTCACAATGCGCAAGCATTAAGCAAACTCTGTTCAAGCAAATTGTGACTAGAGACAAAGTTTTGACCTAGTTCATTACTATTGAAGAAGTTGCTGTGTATTTGCACCAAAGGGTTTTGTGACCAAGCATCTTCTTGATCGTCATCGTTGGGATGAACTGAAGAGCTTTGCAGCCAACAAATTTTCTCTAGTTTGTGATTGAAGTCGCGTACTGGGATCACGCATTGGTTAGTCACATACTGTCACTACAAAACAAGTCCAATTGGGTATTGAGGTAAGGGTTCAACTGTAAGTTGGTAAGATACTTGAGATTCCTTTACTTGTAACCGCTTGTTGTGATAACAGTGGAGTTTTGGGAGTGGTGACCTGAAAATCACCCGATGGGGTTTTTGCCATTAAGTTTTCCCCATTTGTAAACAAATCACCGTGTTATTTATTTTTCGCTGCATAATTAGTTTATTGGTGATTTGTTTGTGCTATCACGCATTTGCATGTTAAATTGATTAATTAATAACTTGGCTAATTAATTAATTAATTTAATCACAAGGGCTCAATACATTTTTAGCCTATCAAAGCAGTTATCCCCAGAATTTCTCCCTAAGGAGCCTTTAAATAGGTCAAGGAATCCTATTACAATTTGAATTTCGGTTTGGAGAAAATCCCAGGTTTTAGGTTTCACTTAACCGACGTTTTCAGCCCACTTATCTTCATAATTCAGACTTTTGGTATACGAAAAAGTTGTAGCCCTTTAAGTTAGCTTCGCAGCCCAACTTGAATCATCTTGATTGGACATCTGAGTTGAAAGTTATGCTCTAAATACTAACTGGTGCGCAGGCTGGAATACTAATCCGAATTAGACTAGGATTTGGTACAAATTTTCTTTGATTCCTTGCTCCAATTGGACTCGAATTTAATTGGGTTGGCCTATTTTGACTTCATCATAGCTCTATTAAAAGTAAAGTCCATTAGCTTTCTTCTTTGCACAAATCCAATTATTTAATTTTATTATCCTACAAAAGATAAATTCATGCATTAAAATTTAATTAGGTTTCAAGCTTGTAAACAAAAATGAAATATTCAGTTTAGTAGAATTTCATATTTTTGTCTCTATTTTTTTTAGTGGATATTTCAATAATTCTTCTTGTGAATTCAAAGAACTCTAGTTTATTAATGACTATTTTTTATTGAGATAAATGAAATTTGGTTCTTGCTATCCTCCACCCCCATCAGCTAGCCCTTTGTTGTTATTTGCTCAAGGAAGAAAAAATGCGATAATGTGCACTTTATTTTCCCCATAAAAAATTGTGGCTAACTTGTTCCAATCAAATTTTGGAAAAAAATTATTTTGTATATATTTTTTGAAACATAATAATATAAATAATTTAAAAAACAATATAAACAAAATTGGTCTAATCTAAATTAACCATAACATGGAAACCCATTCTCAAAAAATAAAATAAAATAAAATAAAATAACATGGAAAACAATTGCAACAAGAAAACGGCTAAGAAATAAGCTATATATTAGTAATAAATTAACGTTTAATGACTTTAATCAGAAAATACATATATGATATCAATATCATAGTATTAATGTGACATTGATTGAACAACAAAACCCCCCACCCACCACAACACACCCCCCCCTCCCCCCCACCCAAAAAATAAAAACCCTTGGCAATAACATGTGTTGTTTTAGCAAATATTTTTCTCATGTATGAGGAATTGAACAAGACGTCAAAGAAATCGAATTTTCTAGAAGAAATGGTTAAAAAAAGAAAAAGAAATATGATATCTATGACTAAGAAAATTGCACGTTAATATGTAGCGTAGTTGAAAGGTGAAGATTTATTTATTAATTTTACTGTTTTAGATAAATACCAATTTCATTAAGCAAGAACAACACAAACATCCTTCCTCCACACATCCCGAGTAGATTCAGGCAGGCAGTTCATATTACAACAATTACAGGGAAAGGTATAATTAACAATTCTCTACTATGAGCCACCATTATGGCCATATATGCAAAGAAAGTTAATGGAGGAGAAAAGAAAAACTTGATCCTAACAGAAGTGGTAAAGCTAGATAACAAAGGATAATTATACTCTCTATTACTATATCATCTGCCCTAACAGAAGTGGACAAGCAATCTACTAAAAAGAGCGTTTTGAGTCTTTGTTAGGACTTGGGAATAATTTCCCTAAAGCCATTTCATCCAAAAGAAAATGGTTGGTTTTTGGGCAAAGGCATTGGTGTACTGTCATTTCTTAACATAAATAACACATCTGACATAGTGGGCCGATCATCAGTATTATTCTGTATACATAGGAGGCCGATATGGATCCATCTCAACACCTTATATTTGACACATGAATCACTTATTGAAGGATCAATTAGTTCTAGCCCTTGGCCTTCTTCCCATAAATTCCATGCCTGAGAAAATCGTTTACAATATTAGAAGCACACATAACAATGAATATAAATTAAATCCAAAGCTTAAATTTAATAGACATACATATCCTACTAAATTGAGTGTGTGATCAACATGGTAGAAGCTATTGTTTTTTCTACCACTCACGATTTCAATCATCAAGACTCCAAAGCTGTAGACATCGGATTTTATAGAGAACACCCCTTCCATAGCATACTCAGGAGACATATAGCCACTACACCAAAAGCATAATAAAAATTTCATTTCACAAGTGATTGAATTGAGCACACGTAATAGTAAGATTAAAATAGGACTTTAATCATCACAAGTGTAGGGGTCTATTATTAACTTACTATGTTCCAACAATTACGTTAGTGTTTGCTTCCAATTCATCCGGTTTGAAAATTCGTGCCATGCCAAAATCAGAAATCTTAGGATTCATGTTTTGGTCAAGGAGTATGTTACCAGCTTTTAAATCTCTATGAATTATTCTACGTCTTGAATATTTATGGAGATAAAGTAGTCCTTGAGCAATTCCTTCAATTATGTTGAAACGTTTTTTCCAATCTAATAACTTGCTCCTCTTTGAATCTATCCAATATAAACAATTAAATAGTTGTGATCAGTAATCTAGTTTTCAGAAAGTAATATAATAAACTTAAATTTTATTTCTGAAAAATAAGCAAAGGAAGTTCTAGTAAAAGTCAATGTTTTTCTAACCAAATAGAAAGCAATCTAAGCTTTTGTTGGGCATGTATTCATAAATCAACATCATCTCTTCTCCATGAATGCAACAACCAAAAAGTTTAACAATATTCACATGATGGAGTTTAGGCATGACTATCAGCTCATTCTTGAACTCCAATATTCCTTGTCCTGAATTTCGCCCTAACCGCTTTATCGCTATTGTTTGCCCCCCTGCCAATTTTGCCTGATGTGGTGATTAAAAAAGATTAATTCAGCTTAGATGTAAATTACTCAAAACTACTTGATGTAGAAGTTGTTGGGTGCATTGCACCATGGGTCCAGCCCACATGCTTTTTTCAAGAGCTCATTTAATGAGCATGGCACCCATGACTTGTGAGAAGTCTGACTTCTCTTAATGAGAAGTGAGCCAAAGTGTGTTGAACAGGCTGAAGACAAAAGAAAAGAAAGAAGCAAAAGCAAGAGTCATTCGGCTATTGCAGAGTTGAAGAAAAGAGAATTGGTTGAAGTAAAGTCAAAGTAAGTGGCTTGCATTTATTGTGATTTGATGAGAAGAGTGTGAAAGGAAGAAAGGAAGAAAAGGTGAAACAAATAAATAGGGAGGCCATTCGGCCAGTGAAGATGTGGGAAAAAAGAAGTGAAGTCCCAGAGTGTGAGGACTAAGTGTGTGAGTGAGAGCAAGCGAAAAGAGAAGAGAAAAATAGAGAGAGTAAGAGAAAATTGTGAGAGATACACAGTGAGAAAGAGAGAAGTGAGTGAAAAGAAAAAGAAAGTTTTTCTTTACTCAAGTTGTATTTCTAAGTGTTGTAATCTCTATTTAATATAGTGAAATTATTCGGAGTTTATCCCGTGATTTTTCCCTTGAGGGGAAAGGGTTTCCACGTAAATTTTTGTGTTATTGTATGGTTGTGCTTCCGTTATGCTTGCTGAAATTTATTCACAGCTATATAGAATTATTCCCAATAGAAATTTATTTAGAGGTGACCTTATACACAGGCCCAAAGCCTCCTTCTCCAAGCTTGTTTTCTAATGAAAAATTGTTTGTTGCATCCACGACACATGTATAGCTAATTACACTGAAATGAGCTCCATCCTTCACATCATTTAGAATTTCATTCAAGTTGATAGATGGGTCCAAGTTCACTAAAGCAAGTAATCCGTTTTCACCGTTTGTTTAATCACTCCCTGTTAAATTTTCATAGAACGTCATAATTTGCATATAGCATATTAAATAATCAAGAATTGGTAAATTTAAATATTATATATATATATATATATACCTTGAATTACAACTGCTCTCCGTTTGAGTAGATAACACAATATGCAGAAAACAATCACGAGTAGAGCAATGGCTGTGAAAATTGCAACGCATATCCACTTCTTTGTTCCTATACCTGGTCATATATAGCAGTGTTGATAAGAAATTGTGGAAGATGAGTGCCCTTACGAAGGGATAAACGAGTGTTAAGCATAATAAACAAAGGAGATCCATCAAAGGAATCATGCAAAGTTCAGATCCTTCAAACCCAAAACTTAACTAAAAAGGTGTTGAAATGCAAACTAATTAATATCACATATGAAGCTCCAATCTAACCAATTTTATAAATCTTTAACAGTTTGTATTTGAAACCTCAGTGAAAGAGAAAATTAGACAAGCCTTAGTTTAGTTAGTTTACTAATGGTTTGTGTTTTGAAATTCTTGACCTAGATTTATTTTTTGTTGCATCTGTAATTTGTGTAATCCCATAGTACAAGGCACATAAACCTTGAATAAGATCCACATTTCCTAAGATCCTTAGCAATTGCTAATTTGTGTACCATCTATAAGTAACAAATATTTTTCCAATAAAACCTCAATTAAGATAATTAAGATGCAATACACATGAATATCTAACTAGGGCAAAACTTTTAAAGAAAAAACTTTTAGTGTGTGTATGTGTAGAGAGAGTGGGGGAGAGAGAGAGCTGCTATTTCTTGAGGAAGTTTAAGTTTGGAGAGAGCTCGATCTGAATCTGTTTGGGAACTGAGTTAATGATTGAGCATATTTAAATGGAATCAGGGGCCAAGAGAAGTTTATAGGTTTAAAAAAAAAAATCAAAGATAATTGAGGAATTGAGTAAATGATTGAACAAACCTAGTGTTTGTATATGTAGAGAGAGAGAGAGAGAGAGAGAGATTCAAGCTGCTATTTCTTGATCAAGAAGTTTAAGTTTGGAGAAGCTCGATCTGAATCTGTTTGTGAACTGAGGAAATGATCGAACATATCTAAATCTGCTGCTATGACCTTACCTTCGTCACAAATTATCTATATATATACACTTAAAAATTGCTCTATTAATAACCCAGATTGGAAGTTGCTCAAATTCAATGACTCTTGCATTATTGGTAATTTTCCTTATATAAACATGCATATACTTAAAAGTTGCATTATATATATATATATATATTGCTCAAATTCAATGACTCTTGCAAAGTGAACCTTCTTTCTG
Organism: Quercus suber; assembly: GCF_002906115.3. Taxonomy (NCBI): domain Eukaryota; kingdom Viridiplantae; phylum Streptophyta; class Magnoliopsida; order Fagales; family Fagaceae; genus Quercus; species Quercus suber. The sequence continues at coordinate 249,248 of NW_027069944.1, read as the reverse complement.
TGGAAACTAGGAACCTTGAGGATTTGAGTGTATCACCTGATTTAAAATTATCCATATTTACGCCATGAGAAGTAGACAACAAGCATGAGAAAAATAGAAAGAAAACTAATTTGAGAATGTTTATCACGTTGTTAGCCATGACGATCGACTACTGTCGTTTCACTTGTGACCTAATTAGCAAGCTACTTATATGCTCATGTCAGCGTATAATGCGGGCCTACAAGGAAACATACAGCTACGTCCTGCTAAGGTCAAACAGGTTAGTTAAAAAAGTTAGGCCGTCCATTGGAAAAAGATTTTTTTATTGTTTTTTGAGAAACAGTGGTCTTTACGCTCCGACATCTCATTGGTTAATGACTATCACTGGTCCGTGGTCCAATTATTTTGCTAAATATGTACCGCTCCGACATCTCATTGGTTAATGACTATCACTGGTCCGTGGTCCAATTATTTTGCTAAATATGTACCGCTCCGACACTTCATTTCACATTGTCTCTTTGTATATTTATCACTTTATCTGTTGAAAATCTATATTATTGTTGTTAAAGCACTCACAGCAGCGGTGCTAAATAGTTATTGTAATTTTTAGCACCAACAATTCAGTGGCAGCTCCAGGATATATTTTTAGGGGGATCAGTAAAAAAATACATTTTTGGTAAAAAATGAATTTTACAGTTTATGTGATTTCTTTATTATAAAGTGCTATATTTATAAAATTTTCATAACACTTTTCTAATAATTTTAGGTGATAAGTTGTTATTAGTTCTAATTTAGGGCCTGTTTGGTAACATTGTTTAAATAACAGTTTTTGTTGTTTAAATACCACAACACGTATTTTCACAAAACTTAAACAATGTTATTAGAAATCTCTTACCAAACGGATCCTTAAACTCACTACTAAAATTACTATTTTTTTTTTCATCAGTAACAACCAGTAATAATCTATTATTTAAAATTTATTGTGAAAGTATTATGAACATAGCGTTTCTCATATAAGATAAACTATAAGTTTAATGCATATTGTTTATTAATATGATTTTTTTTTATAATAGTTTATTAATATGGTGAAGATACTAATTATTGTTGCTAAGATTAAATGTTGGAAATCATCTATTGCTTTTAAATACAATAAACATATGAATTATTGTTGTTAAGTAAACTCTAAGCGAGATCTAAATTCAATAAACTTTTATGTATTAGTTTATTTCAAATTTTTTAAGATCTAAATGATTTTTTTTTTTAATTTAAGAAGAATAAATTTATACGGTTGTTGTTAGGCTTACTATTCCCCCCATATTTTAGGTAAAATTGGTTTGATATTGCCTTTTTTTTTTAATGACCAAGATATTGTCAAGATAATCATAATCGAGTTCATTTCAGCTAGGCTTTAAAAAAATTAGGTCTAGGGGATTCAAAATTTTATTTTAGGAGGATCAAAAAATAAATTAAATGATATATAATATATATATATATATATATATATATATTGGCCAGCTTAGTGGGTTCATTTGAACCCCCTGAACTGTTCCTAGAGCCGCCCATGCAACAATCACAAAAATGGAGCTACAGCAGTGGAGCTATAGCAAAAAAATTTAGCTACTCAACTACAGTGCACATCTAAAGATAGATGTGAACTGTAGCTCAAAGGTAAAAAAAAAAAAAAAAAAAAGAAATTATTTTATTTTGTGTTCACACGGATGATTAGAATATGTTAATTTTTTTTTTCTTTCTCCTCCCCCATTTCTTCCCGTTGCTTCTCTCTCCCCTTAGTCGGTCCTCACACTCTTTATTTCTTCCCGTTGCAAGCTTCAATTCCTCCACTTGCCACCAACCCAAGCCCCTGCCCAACACCGACCCGAGCCCTTGCCCAGCACCAACAATGCCGATTGATCTCTTCGTTCTCCGCCAGCCACCACCAAAAAAAAAAAAAAAAAAACACCAGCTACCACCAATCATAACCCACTAGCCACAAAACACACTCAACAACCAACCACTCAACCACCGCCACAGCCACTGTCACCACCACCCACAACCTCAACCACCAAAATCATAAACAAATCACAAACCCAAAACCAAATCACAAACTCAAACCCACAACCGCATCACCACCACTAGCCGGGAAAAGGAAAAAACAAAAAACAAAAACACCAGCCACCGTCAGCCACTCAATCGGACCCATGAAGAATAGATACTGAAAATTAGATCAAACCACCAAATACCCATGGTCACTGAAGCACAGACCATTGAAAATCCTACTGGACCACCGAACCACCAAAAACCACAGTGAGAGAGAGGGACAAGCAAGAGAGAGACATTTTGGGTTCAATTGCAAGATGGAGAAGAGAGGCATTTTGGGTGAGAGAGTTGATTTCATATGAGAGAGAGAAAGGGAGAGAGGCTAGGAATGGCCACGTGGGTGATGGGAAATTTTAGAAATAGGGAGAAGCAAAGGACACAAAAAAGGAAGAGAGGCACGCGTGTAGAAATAAATTAACATTATTTTTTTATAACAATCAGCTCCAGTGAGCTGATTGCGGTGGCGTTGGCAGCGGTGGTGGTGGCAGGAGCGGTAGCGATTGCAGTGGCAGTGGCGGTGGAAGAGTCGACGGCGGCAGTGGTGGCGGCAGCGGTAGTGGCAACAGTAGCGGTTGTGGGTGGTTGTAATTGTTGTTTATTGTAATGGATATATTATTTTATTGTAATAGATATATTATTTTATTGTGATGTTTATATTATTTTATTGTGTTGAAAGTTAAAATAGATCCACTACTGCAGCATGTTTTGTAAAGTGAATAGGTAAAATAAACAAAATAACTTTTTGTGGTGCCAAATAGCTAAAATTTAGCTCCACTGTTGTGGATGCTCTTAGGGGTTTGGCCCAAAATTTTTGTTTTTTTTTTTACTTGTTATATATATATTTTTTTTAATTTTGTAGTTGGGCCCCTATTTTCCAAAACCTTAGGCCCCTCTTCTATCCAATCAGCCTAACCAGCCTCGACCAACTAGCAACTATCTAACTCAAAAACTTAATAAAAACAATAAAAGCATTCACAATAATGATTGTATTTTAGTCAAATATATATATATATATATTTTACCCCCAAAGAACCAAAAAACTGTTGATAGGCCAAGAATGTATTGACCCCTTATGATAAATTAATCAATTAATTTAGTCAAGTGAATTAATTAAGTTAATTAACTTGCAAATCACGTGGTAGCACAAACAAATCACCAAATAACTAAATATGCAGCGAAAATTAAATGACACAGTAATTTGTTTACGAATGGGGAAAACCTACACAGCAAAAACCCCATCGAGTGATTTTAAGGTCACTACTCCTGAGAATCCACTATTATCAAAATAAGTGATTACAAGTAAATGAATCCTAGTACTTTATACCAAATTACAGTTGAACCCTTACCCCAATACCCAATTGGATGTTTTCTGTAGTGACAATCCCAGTACGTGACCAACCAATAGATGTGTGGATCTTAGTATGCGAATTGATCACCAACTTAAGAAAGATGTTGGCTGTAAAGTTCTTCAGTTCATCACATGATGAAGATCGCAAAGCTCCTTGGCCACAAAACCTTAAGGTGTACAAACACAGCAGCTTCTTTAAGAGAAAGATGAACTAGGAAAAATTTGATCGCCGGTCACAATTTGCATGAATAAAAATTTGCTTCACACTTGTGCAACCTTTTACGGCCCTTAAAATAATCCTTATAGATATTTAGGGTTGTGAGAAAAGAAAGCATAAACACGTACTCATGGATTGGATTGAAATCAGTTTTGAAAAACTGAATTTTATAAACCTCGACAGATAGGGTATCTATCGAGCTAGTTGTCGAGTTTCGGGTTTCAGCAACTTTTTAAACCTCAGATGCTAGCTGTTGAGCTTTAAAATCCAGCACTTCTTCACTTGTTTCTTGGACAGACTTGCATGGTTTTAACACTTAATCTTGAAACCTTGTTTCTTGAAGTATTAAACACATCCTAGATCTACCCAATTACAAGTAAAGTGTGTTTTGTCAAAGGATTAGCCAATTACATAAAATATTGACATATGTTCATAACATCAAATCACATATGTCCTAACAATTGTGCTATTGGAGAAGTTAAAACTATTTTTTTTTTTTTTTTTGTAACTACAGTTAAAACTATTTTTTTTTTTTTTGTAACTACAGTAAACTAGTATAAATACCTGCTAACTATAGAAAATTGTTAAAAATAAAAATCTGAAATTCTCTCTCTACCTTTATTATTTCAATGAGTTGTTTATTTTATTTTAAATAAAGTGGTAAAAAAAAAAATAGAACATTTGAGGTTTGGTGTATTGTAAAGTGAGGTGGTAAAAAAAATAATATATATTTTGAGATTCTAAAGCGAAATTTTTTAGCACCACTACTGTGAATACTCTAACTTCAAAAAAAAAAAAAAATCCTAGCCAACATAGTATTAAAAAAATTATTTTATGTTTTTTTGTATCTTTGTTGGTGGATGATTGTTGTATCTTAATGTATTAAGAAACAATGATTTTGTATATTTATAATTTTTTAATAGTATATGGATGCCTATTTGGAGTTTTTTTTTTTTTTTTTTTTTTACTTATACTTCAACCTCCTCTAACTTGAAATCCTGAGTCCGTCCCTGAGAATTTAGGCCTCAATTATGTTATAAAAACTGATGAAACAATTTGTTTAAAAAAAAAATTAATAATAAATAAATAAATAACTGAGGATGATTTAACCAAAACAATCTTCAAGGAATCATATTCACTAAAATATAATAGAAATTTGTATTATAGATTTAACTCTAAATCTAATGTAGTATTTACTGGCATAACTATATGTAGCTCCAAAATCCTTGGACTCTTCTATTCGAGATAGTTGCACTCGAACTCCCTTGTTTGTGACTTAGAGATCAACTCTCAAAGATTTGATTGATAACTATGGTTAGTTAGATTATTTCAAAAAAATCGCTTTATCATTTGATCTATTGTTTGCGCTTAATCTCTAGTTGATTCTGTTAGGTTTGAAAAGTTTAGAATAATTGGCAAACTCTAAACATAAACTTGTCTAGATATAGATCTTAGATTCTATAGGCTTGTTTAGACAATGCTCAAGGTGTTGTAAGTTAGAATACAAGAATAAGAAAGTTACAGATTTAGGAAATTGAAAACTTGCCAGGTTCGACCGATTGAGACATGGGCTCTGCAGAATTTTAATAAGCCCAACAGTCCAATTGGCCCATTAAATGATTATGGTTTTAGATTTATTTCACATAATATTTAAAAGAAACCCTAAGACACATTTTGTTATGACTTTGGAGGTGATCTTTTGAGATCTAAAAGGTTCTATGACTTCTCCTTTCAAAGTCACTACCGGAATTCCATCTACATACTATTAGAACTGGTCAATCTAAAGTAGCTACAATAAGATTATACATAGCTGATGATTTAAACCTTCAAGGGTAGTCTTGGAGTCACAAACCGGAGAGTTTGTTATGCTAAATCTTTGAGTGAGATCTAAAAGTCACAAATGTGGGTGCTTGTGCAAAGAAAATTCAAGATAGAAGAGTCCATGGAGTCGGAGCTGCATGTAGTTGTGTTAGTAAGTTCTACATGCGATAGCTTTAGATTTAGTATTTAAATCTATTGTAAACTTCCATTCTATCATAGTGGATTTTTTTACTTTAAGGATAGTTAGGTTAAATCTTCTTCAGGTTTTTATCTTAAAAAGGTTAGTTTCATTGGTTTTCTTGAGTAATCATATTGATGTCTTATTTACTTTTCCGAACTAAGTAATATGATTGCATATGTTTAACCTAGATCTCGTAATTAACCTAAGTAACTACTTGTCTAATTTATTAGGTTAAACAAATCTGGTTTACAGGGGTCTAAACAAACAAACAAGTGGTATTAAAGCGGGTTCACTCTGATTGGATTAACATCCTAAGTGAGATCCTTGATCCTTGCTATCATGGATAATTTTAAGTGGCTTACTACTTTTACCTGTGATGTTTTGAATAAAAAGGACACTAATGTTTCTATTGATTTTATTGATGCCAGTGAAACTGTCAGTAAAGAATGATTTAAATCTATGAAAATTGCTAAAAAATTCAAGGAATAGTTGAAATTTGCTAATCTTGAAAAAGAGGAATTGATTGTGAGATTAGATGAATCTAATAAAAAGATTGAATTTTTGAGAAATCAATTTTCCTCTCAAGCTGAAAAGTTTGGAATAAAAGTTAGCTGAATCTGAAACTTGAAAATTTGTCTAATACCAAACTTGCTGTTGATGACAAATTTGTTTCCGTTTCTGTTCCTCCTGAGCCTAAAGACAATTTATATTCCTCCTTTCAAGAGAAATCATAAAGAAAAGGCTTATATTTCTCGATTAGACAAAAGTAAAATTTTTGATGTAGACACTGAATTTTCTAAACCTACTATTATAGTACAAAAGAAATATGTTTTTGTGCCTACATGTCACCTTTGTGGTGTTGTTGGTCATATTAGAACAAATTGTTCTTTGTTGAGGCAAAAACCAAAATCTGAGACTAGATCTGCTGTTAGGAATACTGATGTTTCTAAATTTGTTTCTGTACGTCACTTTTGTGGTGTTTTCGATCACATTCATTCTAATTATCATAAGTCGAAGTATGTTGTGTTTCAGTCGTGGGTATGTGATGATATTTCTCCTACCATAAGTCTTGATAAATTGTTTCATATGCTTTTAAAAAATTTAAGCTAGTTGGCTTGTGAAAGGAAATTGCAGAATTTCAGTCTGTTTCAAAAGAAGGGTGTAATCCCTCAAATACACTCTATTTATCTGGTAAGTGTTGTCTACTTATCCTTGATTTAATTCTTTTAATTATTTGTGGACATGTTTACTTTCTGTTTTTGGCTATCTAGTTTTTAGTTTGTTTTGATTATTAAAAAAAAAAAAAATCCAAAAACATTGAAAATTTTTGAAAAGACAAAAATATTTTATTTTGTGTCTAGTTTTATTTTTCTTGAGGAGTATATGAATTGTGATCTTTCTCTCTTGATTTAGAATGTGCTTAATATTGTGGAGAAACATAGAAAGTGTGTGTTGCATAACTAAAGGCATGAGCTATTTCTGATTTTGTATGAGTATGTACTAGTTTGTACATGTACTCCTAGGTTAATTAAGAAATTGCTATTTCTTGTTTGTGTACCCTCTATAGCTTAATCAAGCATTAACATGCATTACTTTTGCATTGTATTCATTTAGCATAATGTGTGCCTTTTTTTTTTTTGGTCACAATATAAAAACACAAAAAGATTTTTATTTTTTTTGTATTACACACCACTAAGTGTGTAATTAAGGTTGGCTAATGAAATTTACATTTCATGACTATGTACTTTGTTTAGCTTCGATGAGCTATTTTTTTCACTTTGCTAGTTTGTGCTATGTATTACTTAATGGTGTGAGTTGTTTATAGTCTTTATACAAACGAACTTGATTTTGATGTCACATTCTTTTGATTGTAAGTACTAAAATCTTAGAAGAAAGGCATAAATAACTATATCACCACTGTTACACTGCCAATTATGAGCACCTGCGTGCAAATTATAGAAGTCATGCTAGGTAAGGTGTAGCACTTGCACAACAACATTAAACGAGGTGTTGAAAAAGAATTAAAAATAAAAAATAAAAATTGTGTAACAAGGTTGTTTTTCTTTTCTATCTCCCATATGCCCATGAATGATATCTTTGATTGTGCTCAAAAGAAAAATATAAAATATAAAAACAAAGAAAAAGAAAAAGCAAAAAGAAACAAAATGCTTTTTCATGATTGCATGCTTGTTTTCTAGGAGATGTGAGAATTATATGATAAAACTCTTTAGGAAATGTGAGAGGTATAGATCTTAGAGTCTATAGGATTTATTATACATTGCTCAAGGTGTTACAAGTCATAACACAAAAACATACAAGCTATAGAAAGAAGAATTCAAAACATGCTAGGTTTGACCAATCAAAATATAGGCTTGACCAATCGAGATGTGAATTCCACATATTTTAATTTTGGTCCACTGCTCATTAAGCCCATTAAGTGATTAGGGTTTTAAATATATTTTACTTAGTATTTAAAGGAAACCCTAAGGCACATTTTGTGAAGACTTTGGAGGTTCTGTAGTGAGATCTAAAAGGTACTGTGCCTTCTCCTTTTAAAGTCACTTATCGGAATCATTCTCATATCATTAGAATAGGTAGCTATGAAGTTGCTGCAACAAGATCATACATAGCTAATGATTTAAATCTTCAAGGGTGGTCTTGAAGTCACAAACTAGAGAGTTTGTGTTGCTGAACCTTTGAGTGGGATCTCGAAGTCCCAAGCATGGGAGCATGTGTTTTGCAAATCTAAGATAGAAGAATCTGTGGAGTCAAAGCTGCACGTGGTTATGTTAGTACGTTCTACTGGAGGTAGCTTCAAAGTTAGAGTTAAATTCTTTGTAAACTTTAATTCTTTCTAGCGGATTTGTTTGCTTTGAGGATAAATTAGGTTAAATCCTCCACAGGTTTTTTACCTTGAAATAGTTGGTTTCATTGATTTTTCTGGGTAATCATATCGTTGTGTCTTTTTCTTTTTTGCTGTGCATGATATGATATTTTGCTGTTTAATCTAGATCTCATAATTAACCTAAGTAACTACTTGGCTAATTCACTAGGTTTAAACAATCTATTTTAAGGGGTCTAAACAAACAAACAGATTCCACTTAGTTCTAATTTTAATTAAATATACGAAAATATAGGTATCAACCTAAACTAATTAAATAATTATGTAAAAAACCTTTAGTTAAATAACTTTGTATATAGTTAAAGTAATCAAATTTGTTAAATGAAAATTGTAGCACATTTTAATATGAATTGAAACCTAGATAGATATATATAGATTCTAATCAAATTTATTTATTACTGATTGATAGTATTCTTTTATGTACTTTATTAATAACTAATCAGTACAATTATCAAATAAACAATTGATTAAATAAATTAGAACTAAGTGGAATCATTTATAATAAGTAAATATATAATATAAATTTAATGAATATTTATTCATGAGTTAATAATAATAATAATGTTAGGTTCTAAAGATTTAAGATTAAATGTTTAGAATTTGAATTTGTATTGTTGGCAAACCGAGAACAAAAACATGTCTAGGATTAGTGTTAGACATTGCAGGAAATAGAATTGATTTTCTATGAAGATTGACCGATCGAATGATTAGGCTCGATCAATCGAGAAACATAAAAAAATAATTTCTGTAGATTTTTTAAACAGGCCCAAGCCCGCGAAAATGTTTAGGGTTTCAGTTGAACACCTCTATATATAAAAAGAAAACCCTCTCCACATTTTGAAGACTCTTGTAAGACTTGTGAGTTACACCTGTGAGATCTAAGAGGTTATGTACCTTCTAACTCTACAAGTATCTACTAGAACAAGAATTATAATCAAGTTCGGGTGGAATCTAGTTGCTGCATAGATTAACAAGCTGTGATCTGAAACCTTTGAGCGGGATCTCAAAGTCACAAGCATGAGTGCTTGTGTGCTGCAAATCCAAGAGAGAAGTTCGTAGATTCGGAGTTTGCAAGTGGTTGTGTTAGTAAGTTACTATTGGAGGTAAAATAGATTTAGGTTTAAATCAGATTGTAAAAACTTCGATTCTCTATAGTGGATTTGTTTTACCTTGAGAATAACTAGGTCAAATTCTTCACAGGTTTTTACCTTGAAATTGTCAGTTTCATTGGTTTTCCTGCGTCATCATATTATGGTATAATTTATTTTTTGCTGCTATGCATGATATGATCTATTCTTGTTTAACTTAGATCTCATAATTAACCTAAGTAATCACTTGGCTAATATATTAGGTTAAACAATCTGTTTTAAGGGGTCTAAACAAACAAACAATCTATTTTAGGACCAAGCATATAGAGATTAGATATCACTTTATTAGGGATCTTGTTGAAAGGAAAGTTGTTGCTCTTGAATATATCCCTATTGATCATCAGAATGCTGACATCTTGTAACCAAAAATTTTTTCATTAGGATCTGCAATTGCATTACATTATTTCATTTCATTTTAGGTTAGTTTATGATGGTTTTAAGATTATTTTTTTTTAAATAATAAAAAAAAAAATTTGAATTTGTATTACACATCTTTAATTGTGTAATTGAGGTTGGCCTATGGAATTTGCATTTCATGACAGTGTAGCTTATTTAGCTAAGATAAGCTATTTTTCTGCACTTTGCTAGTTTGTGCTATATAGTGCTTATATTGTGTAAGTTGTTTATGGTTTTTGAACACATGCTCTTGGTTTTGAAGTCTCATTCTTTTGATTGTAAGGTCTAAAAAATCCTAGGAGAAAGACATAAATAACTATCTCACCACTATTACTCACCAATCATGAACACCTGTGTACAAATTATAAAAGCCTTGCTTCAGTAAGGTGTAGCACTTGCAGAGCAAGATTAAACGAGGTGTAATTGTGAAAAGAATGTGAAAATCAAAAGAAAAATCAAAAGTGAATTCAAAAGAAAAATAAAAATAAAAGCCAACAAAAAAAGGGGCATAAAAAAAAAGAATTAAAAATTGCTTTTACATGATTGCAAGCATGTTTTCTAGGAGATGTAGGAGTTATATGATGTAACTCTTTAGGTAATAGTCACTTTCAAACTTGTGTGATTGATAACGTAGAAAGTGTATTTAATTTCTTTATGCATATTACCTTTTTAGGTAACTCATACACCTACTAGTTGCACACACCATAGGCAAATCCTTATTAAACTCTATACATGTGATTGTGTGTTAATTTTTGTGGCCATCCGAAATTGTGCTTCTTGAAATGTTTAATACTTTTTGGGGTTGTGAGATAAAAATTGTGTGAGGAAGTTTTTGAAGCTTGATAATTTTTTTTTAGGGAAAGAGTTTTGAAAACATTTGGAATCATTAACATGCATCTCATATTATAAAAAATTGTTTTAAAAATATTTTTGCAGAAAATTCCCAAGTTTTCAAAATTTTCTGATTTTTTAGGATTCGATCGATCGAACTTGTTTTTAGACGAATTGAAAAAACTCAGTTTTTAAGGCTAAAACTCTCAGGTTGACTCAATTCCTTCTTCCAATCAGTCGAACCTATTTTTAGAATATTTTTGATTCCTGGCTCAATTCCTTCCGACCGATTGAAAATCATTTTTTTAAAAAGAAATAAGAGGAATCTGAACCTTGTTCTTCATTCTTTGTCATCTTCTTCGATCCCTCTCTCGATTCCTCTTAGTCAAATTTTTTTTTGTCTTTTTCAAAGTCAAAACTTCTAAGATTCTTGTTCTTCATTCCTCTTAGTAAGACTCTTTTGACCCTTCTTTTTGCTTATTTTACATGCATTCATGTATTTTCTTCAATTTCTCAAAAATTTCGAACTAAAGAGAATTTAGGGTTTTTGATGATTTTGATGGTTTTATCCAATTTGTTGGATGGATTTTTGTTCATGCATCATATAAACATGATTCTCATACTTTAATTTCAAAAATTGCATGATTTCTTCAAAATTTAAAAATTAGAGTTTATGTATTCTTGAGGAATTTGGGGATTTTGTTCAATTAGATGAAATTGAGTAAAATTGACTTATGATATTGTTTAAATGAGTAATCATAACATATTTTATACCTATTGTGTTGTTCAATTGGTCAATATAAGGATTTATAGAAAATTAGGGTTTCAAAATTGGGGATTTTGTTAAATTTCTAATTTTCTTGGTCAATTTTCAAAATTAAGGTAAAATTGAACTATGTTTAAGCATTAGAGCATGCATCATATAGTCTTTAAAATTTCAAGTTATCCTATGCTCTAACTCTATTTGATGCAATTTGCCCTTGGTTTTGTTTTGCTTTGCTTTTTCCTTTTTCTTTAATTTTTAGACATGGCTCCTAAGGTTGGTAGAGAGTTTAAAACCAAAACCAATAGGAACATAGCATCCTTATCCTCTTCTGCTCTGGTTTAGAGGGTTTGGTTTCCTACAGCCAAAATTGAGGAAATGTTTGAGACATTGACTAAGTATAGGTCTATCTGTGGGGAGGGGGGGGGGTGTGTGGGGGAAGACAATTAGTTCTAGGAATTGAGGTCCTTTGTGTGAAGTTTCTCATCCCCTTCTTGCTGCCTTGGTCAGAGAATTTTACTCGAATCTCTTTGTATATTCTAAGGAAACAGGTGGTCATTATTTGACTTCCTGGATAAGAGGTAAAATGTACAAGATAACTAAGCGTGTAGTTTCTAAAGCTCTATGTGTACCTCTAGTTCGTAGACCCACTTTCCCATACACCAAGTATCCTCCTATAAATGATGTAATGTCTTTACTTTGTGGCAGATCAATCTCATGGGGATCTAAACCAATATTAACTCAAGTGAGTTGACTGAGGTTAACTATCTTATATTTAGGATAGCTTGTCATATCATCTTTCCTATTTCTCACATTTACACAATCCCTTTAGATTGATGTGCTTTTCTGTATGCCTTTATTAGAAATGCGTCTATGTGTTTTCCTTCTCTTTTTGTCCAAACCATTGTTAGGTGTATAGAAGTAATTCTACAATACATAATTTGTTCTTTCTTGTTTTTATCTATAGGGTTTTACACCTTTTAGGATTAGACAGTTTTCCTTCTCTTGAGTTAGTACATATTACTACCCCCATAAGAGCCACCTTTCTTAGACAGCGATAGGCTCAGATGAAGAGTGCTAAGCCAAGCACTAAGACTTCAAAGAGATCAAGAGGTGAAGCATCTACTGCTGCTCTTGCCTCTGGTGATCAGCCTACTACTAAAGAGATACATGTGGATCCTACTATTGCTGTTGATCTTGCTGTTGATGATACTACTAATCCTACTATTGCTCCTCCTCTTGCACTCCATGCCATGATGGAAACTTTCACGACCACTCAGGTAGCTCATGGATAGCTCATTGATGAGCTACTTACTGAGGTTGCTACCTTGAGAGTAGATTTTGCTAAGTATAAGAGTGCTGTCTATCTCTTATGTTTTGGGAATTCAAGTTTTGTTTTTATGGTTTCACACATGCATTTATGGTTTTTTTTTTTTAGTGTTTCAGGAACTTATAGGTTAATTCTTTCTCATCAACTGTCTATTCTAGCAACTAATAGTTAGTGGATTGTGATGGAATTGTATTTGGGCAACAATGTGTAAGTTGGGCAAATTCTTGAGTTGAGAAATTATTTTTTAAGTGTGTTTTGTCACAGATTGCCAAAGGGGGAGATTGTTAGGTTCTAAAGATTTAGGATTAAATTTTTAGAATTTCAAATTGTAATGTTGGCAAACCAAGAACAAAAACATGTCTAGGATTAGTGTTAGACACTACTCAAAGTTGTACAAGTCAAAAACTCATGAATGTACAAGTTGCAAGAAATAGAATTGATTTTCTGTGAAGCTCGACCGATCAAAGGATTAGGCTCGATTGATTGAGAATCACAGAAAAATAATTTCTGCAGATTTTTTAAATAGGCTCAAGCCTGTGAAAACATTTAGGGTTTCAATCCAACACCTCTACATACAAAAAGAAAACCCTAGCCACGTTTTGAAGACTCTTGGAAGACTTGTGAGTTACTCCTGTGAGATCTTAGAGGTTTTATACCTTCAACTCTACAAGCATCTACCAGAACAAGATCTACAATCTAGTGCTGGCGGAATCTATTTGCTGCATAGATCAACAAGCTATGATTTGAAACCTTTGAGTGGGACCTTAAAGTCATAAGCGTGAGAGCCTATGTGTTGCAAATCCAAGAGAGAAGGAGTCTGTGGATTTGGAACTTATACGTGGTCATGTTAGTAAATTACTACTGGAGGTAGTAATAGATTTAGCGTTAAATCTAATTGTAATAATAATAATAATAATAATAATGTTTATGGCAATTAATTAGTCTACCATTAGCTTTTGCAGTCAGAGTTCAATGTTGAAACAAAGACCATTTAGTTTAGGAAGGCGTCCATGAAGAGAAGTTACATGGAAGCCAGAAGAGAAGGGATGCATTGTCGGTTCCAATTTCCCTTATTCTCTACCCTACGTGAGACTAATATAAATTTAGTCGATTTTAGTAGGAAGCGCATATCCAATTTCATATTTTCATACGAGAAAATCAAAGAATTGACCCTGTTGTAGCTTAGATAATAAAAATGCTAGCCGTCCACTTATATAGTCTTTATCCAATTTCATATATGGTCTTTATCCATGCTAGCCGTCCACTTATATGGTAAGATTAATTCATATGACCACGCGCAGCTTTAGCTCAGTTGGACTCATCTACCTTGTAAATCTCTCCAGTACACAAATATCTATTTTGTGACTAACACAACAGCAACTTAATTTACACTAGAGTTTTTTCCTTTACAACCTTAGGAGAAGTTTTGCTTAATGGGTCTATTTACTATTTGTATATGATTGCTTGCTTGGCGCGATCAACTTCAAATTCCCGAGCAGGGAGCAGTTTCCTTCCTTAGAAAGTCAATATAGTCAACATAGAAAAAACTAAGGCATCATCTCCAGATTCCAATATTCCTCTCTTTTCTATCCTGCGCGTTGATAATTGGTCCCCGCACGTTCACTTTTTCATTTTCTTTTATACGAGAAAGACGAAGACTTGACTCTAATGGCGGCATACTGTGAATAAAATAAAATTATGTTTGAGAAAATCACACTACTCGGTCGGCCATTTTCTTTATAGTTGTCATCATCTACGTCATATTAGTAATATATAAGATTTTTGGCATTAATCTAAACAATCCTCCAAGAACAAATTCACGAGATAGAATAGAAGTGTTTACAATAGATTTAACCCTAAATCTAATACTAACTCTTGTAGTACTTACTTACATGACCATATACAGTTTCGAATTAATGGACTCTTCTATTTTGAATTTGTTGTACACAAACACTCCAATTTATGACTTTGAGACCCCACTCAAAGGTTTAGATCTCTAGCACCTTTGATGACTAGTAATGGCAACAACTTCTATGGCATTGGATTTTAAGTTTCTTCAAAGAATATTGCCGATAGAAGATTTAAAATAGGTTTGGGTACAAAAGCCCTGGATCTACAATAGGAGGCATAAGAAGCACTCTTCTCTCTCTAAAAACCACCCCTAGGGTTAGCTTATAATGTCCATTAAATACTGCAACAACCAAATCACGATTTGGGCTTCAAATGGACAAGTTTGGGCTAATGGGCTGAACTTAAAATTCTGCAGAATCGTATCTCGATCAGTTGAACCACGGTCTCGATCGATCAAACTTGGCATATTTTGAATTACCTGCAGTTTCCTTTTTCTTGTATTATGATTTTATAGCACCTTGAGCATTGTCTAATCATACCTTTGGTAAATTATGAACTACCTTTGGTTAATGTAACAATCACCAATATCATGCACAAAAAAGTATAGTAGAAATAAAATAGTACACAGCGATATAGTTGTTTGTACATTTAGATCCCTTAAACCAGATTGTTTAAACAAGGTAAAATAAATCCACTATAAGAAAATTGAAATTTTTACAAAATATTTAACCTTAAATCTATTGCTATCTCCAGTAGTAACTTTATTGACACGACCACATGTAGGCTCCGAATCCGCAAACTGCTTCTCTTCTCGGATTTACACCAACATAAGCCGCCTTGCTTGTGACTTTGAGATCCCACTCTAAGGTTTCAGATCACCATCAGTAATGATCTTGATGCAACAACTATGTTCTACCAACACTTGATTGTAGTTCTGGCTCTGGTAGATTCTTGTGTAGTTAGAAGGTATAAAGTCTCTCAGATCTCACAAAGAATAACACACAATTCTTCTAAAAGTCTTCAAAATGTGGCTAGAGCTTCCCTTTTATATGTGGAGAAGTTAAGATGAAACCCTAAACATTTTTGCAGGCTTGGGCCTGTTTAAAAATTTTGTAGAAAAATTGGACCTGCGATTTTTGATCGGTTGAACCTAATTCTCGATCAGTCACGCAAGGCAGAACCACACTTCCTTTTTTTGCAATCAGCTGGACTTGAACCTTGAAACAACCACTTTAAAGCATTACCTAAAGACCTAGACTAAACATGTTTTGTTCTTGATTTGCCAACACAATAAAAATATGATTCTAAATATTTAAAACTAAATCTTTAGTACCTAACAATAGTGACCCAAGAAAAACCATTGGAATAAAAATTTATTATGTAAAACAATAAAATGTAAATTTCATGGGTCATCCTCAATTACACATCTTGAAGATGTATAATATAAGGACTTTTTTTTTTTTTTTTTAAATTTCTCTTCTTTAAAAAAAAAAAAAAAAAACTGAAAAACAACAAAAACAACCCTAAAATGCAACGTATGAATGTTACGTAGATGCAAACCCAAAGAAAAACAATTTTGGTCACAAGAGATAGACAAAATTAACATAAGGACCATGTTAGATAGACTTACTGAGGTTGAGCCTTTTGCATCTAGAGTCTTTTAGATGCAAACTTGGAGTTGGGATTTCTATTAGAATTGACCTTAATTTCAGCTCCAGTATTGGTATAAAGGTTAAGAACCTTTACCTGCTCACGGATAAGTGCCACAAGATCTTGTGCTTTTGGTATTGGCACTTTTTGTTTGGAATTTTTCTTTAAAGCTTGCAAGTTAAAGCAATTTGATCTAGTATGCCCAGCTCCACCACAAAAGTGACCAAACCACTGATGTTTGTGGGTTTTCTTCTCTTCCCATTAAAAAAGTAAATATGAACCCTTGGCACAAAATTAAACTTTCATAGAATGAATTTTGAATTTGATTTGGATTCTTGTTATTTAGTAGTCTTTTATATGGCTAGTTTGCATGGTGAACTACAAATCCCCGCGTAGCCGACCTGTTGCCTCTCTTAGAGAGTCAATATAATAAAAAGGGAGGTCATTAGATTCCATTTCCCCTTCTTTCCTACCCTACTCAAGACTTGTAAATGCCTTTAACTTGACCCACGAAAACTTTTCCTTTTTTTTTTTTTTTTGGAGAAAAATACTTTGCCTTATCAAAGTTCATATTTTCACGCAAGAAAGGCGAAGATATGACAATTAGCGGCAAAATAAAATAAAATTATGTCGGCTGTCCACTATGATCTGTCCACAAAGAAATCAAACTACTCGATTTGATGTTTAATTTGGTAGAACACATTCTGCATCCTCATATAATGCTCACCATCTATGTCATATTAGTAAAATATTAAAACGAAGAAGCCTATAAACTATGTCATCAGTGAGTCTAAAACATTGAAATTTATGACAGCGGTGTTTTGCAAAGGACAAAGTTTAATTATGAAATTAGTTGTACCCTAAGGTTACATCCTTACTTAATATCTTTTTATTGAACGTGAATTTTGACAAATCTATCATTGGGTTACAGCTTCTTCTTATGTCCTTTAGGTTTGCAAAATTTCTAAAAAATTAAATATCAATAACTATGTCATCAATAAATTATTTAACTTGCAAATTTTTGCAGTTTAAAATTGTGCATAAAATATGAACTCATAGATTATATAGTAAATAATATCTGATTAACAAAAAATATAACATATGTATTAAAAGCGTAAAAAACATGCAATTTAATGGTTATATTTTCAAAATATGTAGTAATATTTATTTTATTAAGTAAGATCGTAACTTAAGGTTACAATCAATTTTGTAAACAAACTTTATCCATTTGCAAACAAAATGAGAATAATTAAAATACAGTTTCAAATCATGAAGAATATAATTTGTTTTAGTAAGAATCATAAATTGTGTTAGATTTTAATTTCAACCCTAGAATTTTAGTCACATCTGAAAGTAGTATTATAGAAATTGAAGAAACAGAGGTTGAAGACTCAAAGCATAACGGCTAGTTCTGCAACGGCTATTTGTGAAGAGTTTAAAACGGAGCGTTTTACTTTAATGAGACACGACGTCTTTTTACACGCATGTCACATTAAACCTTTAACTCAGACGGTGTTGTTTAGATCAAAGACTTTTCCCTCTTCACAGTTCAAGACGTGCTCTGTTTCTTCTCTTCTGGGTTCAGAGTAGACATTTTGTAAATATTTATCTGAGATGTACAGCTGTAATCTTCAGTCAGTTTTGGTAGGAGTTTGTTACAGGTTGTTAGATAGGAACCTTCTAGAAGCTTCTAGGGTGGTTACCATTCTTTGTAAGATATAAATAGAGGTTGTGTACGTAGTCTTCATTTTATCAAGCTTGAATAGAAATCTTTAATTGATTCATCATTCTTTTCTCTCTATTTTTCTCTCAATCCGCCATTGTTAAAGTTTCAAGCTTGTTATCTTTCAGCATCAATTTAGTTCAAAGTTTTAAAATGTTTCAACAAGAACACTACAAGAATTTTGGTCTTTTGTGATCAATTTATCAGTGACAATGAGAAAGTCGTTGCTAATAAGTACACATAAGCAACAACATTCCATATTCTAAATGCCCAAAAAAAATTGTTATTAGTTACCGTCGCTTATAGATCGTTGATATATGCTATGGAAGGAATCTTTATATATATATATATATATATGGGCTTATCTTTATCTTTTTCTTGTTTATATATTCTTTTTAATTTTCAATCAGTAGAGCTATAAGGTTTGAAATTAATGAAACATTTGAAAATTAATTAAATAAATAATGAAAAGAACTAATGGAAACATTAATTTTTATAAGATAGTCTCATTTAGTTACCCCCCTAAGTCTAAAGTTTGGCTCCGTCCCTGTCCTAGACCTTTTTGTTCACCACTACCGAGTGTTTAACAAATGAGTCTGAAGATTAGTTGTTCGAGTTGGTGATCAAGGATGAAGCAACGATAACTTTCCCATTCGTTACAGCAAAGAAAAAAATCTTCAAGGCAGTCCTTAAAGTAATGGGCGTGGTTCATGTAAGAACTCCTTATTAGAAGAGTTCAAGGAGTTTGGAGCAATGTGGGTTACATTTGTAACTATTATTGGATGTAACAAGTAGAAATAAGGTTTATTTCAATGTATAAACTCTGATTCTAGTTTTCTTTGAGGTTGGTGTTAATCGCTAAGAGTGTTTTTTTTTTTTTTTTTTTTTTTTCTTCCTTTGGATTCATCTATTGGTTTTTCATTTCATAAACAAATTGCATGTATCATTTATTTACTGAACTGTACTGTACTTGGTGATCTGTCTTCTTTGGCTTATTAACCAGATTTCATAGAACATCATAATAGGTTAATTTTATAAATTTTAATTAGTTCGATTAAGATCAACAAACGGGATCTAAATCGTTATTTGTAGGAGATTTTATTCTCTTTATTTTTATTTTCTATCAATTGGTAAATTATTAAAATCTCTGGGAATCTTAAGAGTAGCCTGGTTGAAACAAGCGACTGAAAGGGCTATGTTGAACGTGGCCTCAAAGTTTATAGGGATAGAATTGAGAAAACCTAGACTTTAGAGATTAAATTACAAGCAGACCAAAATTAAGGTAATACTTATTGTGAAAAGAATTGCACATTGGTAGCTAGGCAAGTTGAAGCTTGAAGATAACAGATAGGCTGTTCTTATTATTACCTTATTACAATTACACTAAAAACCTCACTGTTAGTATTTATTAATTACCTTAGAACAATCACACTCAACAATCCTCAATGCTGTAATATGAGTAAACTATTTACAGCAATGCAAAATAATTATTGGGGTGGAGAGACTAATGGACTTATGTCCATCTTATTTGCAAGAAAATAAAAAGGAAAATCATTCTCTCTCTTCCATGTGTATCAGCATTCTGAGAGAAATTGCTGGTTTTTTAGGTAGAGGTAGTGGCATACTTCCATTTGTCAACATAGATAGCACATCTGACATAGTTGGCCGATCAATTGCATCATTCTCTATGCATAAAAGACTGATATGAATACATCTTAACACATTATGTCTAACATGTGAATCACTTATTTCTGGATCAATTAGTTCCAATGCTCGACCTTCATGCCATAAATCCAATGCCTGAAAAAAAGTGCGTCTAATTGGGAGGTTTAGATTGGTTTGACATACACATCTTACTAGGTTTTAGGCACAATGTGGACGGTTCAAGTTGTTTTTTCTACCGCTCACAATTTCAAACATTATAACTCCAAAGCTATAGACGTCAGATTTTATAGAGAACACACCTTCCATAGCATACTTCGGAGACATGGAACTGCTATACATAAAAACACACAATATACATTTTATTGGTCAAATGATTCAATTGATATGTTTTTAACTTACTATGTCCCAACAATTAGCACTTTAATTATAACGAGTATATGGATATGTTTTTAACTTACTATGTCCCAACAATTCTACTAGTGCATGCTTCCTGTTCATCTTGTTTGAAAATTCTTGCAATGCCAAAATCAGAAATTTTGGGGTTCATATTTTCATCAAGGAGTATGTTACCAGCTTTTATATCTCTGTGTATTACCCTTAACCTTGAGTATTTATGGAGGTAGAGCAATCCTTGTGCAATTCCTTCAATTATGTTGAAGCGTTTTTTCCAATCTAGTAACTTGCTTCTGTTTGAATCTATCCAATATTAACAATTAAATATGATCAATAACCTACTTTCAATAAATTATAAAAATAAAAAGAAAATTTTGTTGGAGAAAAGCAAAGGAACTCTTCAATTAAACATCAAAGTTTTTCTAACCGTATAAAAAGTAGTCTAAGCTTTTGTTTTGCATATATTCATAAATTAATATTTTCTCTTCTCTATGAATGCGACAACCAAAAAGTTTAACAAGATTCAAGTGTTGGAGTTTAGAAATGAGTGTCAACTCATTCTTGAACTCAAGTGTTCCTTGTGTTGATTTTCTTGCTAGTCGCTTTACGGCTATTTCTTGCCCCCTAGGCAGTTTCCCCTGATGTCATGATTTAAAGGTTTACATTAGTGCCAGGCATATGTTAATTTGAACTTCTATTGTAAAAATTTATATAGAGGCTACCTTATAAACAGGTCCGAAGCCCCCTTCTCCAAGCTTGTTTTCTAATGAAAAATTGTTTGTTGCCGCCATGACACGTGTAGCTAAATACACTGAAATCAGGCCCAGACTCATTCTTCCTTTCATTTGGATCATTGTCGTTGATAGATACGTCTGACCTCACTAAAGCAAGCACTTCATTTTCACCATTCGTTTCTTTACTACCTTTTTAATTAACATAGAACATATTTCCATTTATAATAACCAATAATTATTCAAGAAATTGCTAAATTTAACTAAAACGAATTTCATCTGCGATCTATCTACCTTGATATATAAGTTTTTTCCTTTTGAGTAGACAACCCAATATGCAAAGAACACTCAAAAGTAGACCACTCGATATTACGGTTGGAATGCATAGCCATACTTTCTTCCTTCCTACATTGTCATTTGGTTGTAAGTACAAATGTTATTAATCATCATATAAGTATTTTGCTGCTTTTGATCAAAGCTATATATATGGATTTCGTTAATCTACAAATAAAAGGAAATGAGATTTTCATGTTTTTAACTTAATGGTGAAAGTTGATGAAAAAGGATAAAATGTGAGGCTTCGGTAAGCCTTATCAGCTCAAGAGATTCAAATTACGCAGAGTTCAACGACATACAAAAAACAGAGCCATCAAATTAGAAAACCTGAATCAATAAGTGTGAAGAAGAAACCAATTTAAACATATATAAAGCCCCACACTAAACAATTTGAGAATTTACTCATACGCATTTTTCATTTTTTTTTCTATAGATAATATTTTCATTTTAACACTTGGAGAGAGAGAAAATTAGACATAATACAATGTCACCCTAGATTCATTTTTCTTTCATCTTAAAGCATCACATATTTCACCTTAAAAGAGAATATACAACTTTCAAAGTATTATCTTTTTGAAGTGTATGAATTTACTACTATACAATAAATAAACAAAACAAACTTATGAAAATCCAAATGCATACAGATTTATTGGGAAATGATTGTTATTTGTAGATTACATCTCAGACACCGTTATCTTTTATTTGATATGCAAGGTGAAATTAAAAAGCTTGAGCATTGTTCTTAACATACACAGACACACAACAAAAAATAAATAAGGCGAAAAGTCACTTTTAGTCCCTACATTTTTAAGTGATTCTCATTTTAGTCTCTACATTTTATTTTTATCGCTTTTAGTCTCTATCTTGAAAAACGCTTCCTATTTTGGTCCCTACCGTTACATAAGAAACAGAAAAATCTGACGTGGCAAACAGTAGGAATAAATAATAATAATTTAATGTCCACGTGGCATAAATTAATAATAAAAAAATATTTTTTAGCATTAAAAAATGCCATGTCAACATCTAAATTAAAAAAAAATTAATTTATTAATTTTAACTAAATAAAAAAAATTAAAAACAGAATTAAAAACTAAAAATTACATGAATTGAGATCTAAGTGTGTCTTGACCAAGAACAACAAGAACACAAACTCAAATCCAATATCACAAACCTAGAAATTAAAAAAAAAAAAAAAATTACAGATCTAAGCCACGGGATATTTTCATTTTCTCAAAAATCTCTCTCTCTCTCTCTCTCTCTCTCTCTCTCTCTGTCTCTCTCTCTCTCTGGGGCTTGGATTCCTCGTGATTTGCAGAAAATTAAAGCTCCTGGTTGCAAAGCTTTGGAATGGGAAGCTGAGAAAAGCTTCAAAAAAACACAAAAACATGTGGAGACGAAGGTGGCGTCTTCAGTTCGCATGAGGTCCTGCATTAGGGTGTGGTTGGAGAAACCTCGTTTCAGCATCCCGTCCGTGAATACTAGGCTCTTCGTAGTCTCTTCATTTTCGGCCACCATGTTTGTTATTACTTGGTAAAATTCAAAAACACGGCGGAGATTCTTTTTAGAGAGAGAGAGTGAGGGAGAGAGGGAATCAAGGAGATATGGCTTTGAGAGAACGGAGGAAACAACGAGAGGCTTTTATTAAGGCTATGTTTAGATTAAGAGAATTTGAGATTGAGATTTTGGTCAGATTTTGTTGATTTTGGAGTCCTATTTATTTATATTACTTCTCTCGTGCCTTTTCAATTTTGTTTGTTTGTTTTTTTTTTTGGTTAACAAGTGTCGTAAGGTAGCAAGATTCTCAAGAGTTTTTTTGAAGCTTTTCTCAGTTTTCCATTCCAAAGCTCTGCAACCAGGAGCTTTAATTTTCTGCAGATCACGAGGAATCCAAGCCCGAGAGAGAGAGAGAGAGAGAGAGAGAGAGAGAGAGAGAGAGAGAGAGAGAGAGAGAGAGAGAGAGAGAGAGAGAGAGAGAGAGAGAGAGAGTTTTTTGAGAAAATAAAATATCCCGTGGCTTAGATTGTAATTTTTTTTTTTTTTTAATTTCTGGGTTTGTGTTCTTGGATTTGAGTTTGTGTTCTTGTTCAAGACACACTTAGATCTCAATTATGTAATTTTTAGTTTTTAATTTAGTTTTTAATTTTTTTTATTTAGTTAAAATTAATAGATTAATTTTTTTAATTTAGATGCTAACGTTATATTTTTTAATGCTAAAAAATATTTTTTATTATTAATTTATGCCACGTGGACATTAAATTATTATTATTTATTCCTACCGTTTGCCACGTCAGCTTTTTCCGTTTCTGATGTAACGGTAGGAACTAAAACGGGAAGCATTTTCCAAGATAGAGACTAAAAGCGGTAAAAATAAAATGTATGACCAAAATGGAAATCGCCTGAAAATGTAGGGACTAAAAGTGACTTTTCGCCAATAAATAAACTAGCTAAATTACCTCTTTTTGAACCTTTTTTAGCAGTTTTGTTCATAGGATGATCAAAACTTTGCCATAACACGCACTTTGTAGTTCCATTAGAGTACAATTCTTTCAAGACAAAATTTCCGGAGTCCAACGGAGTAGCGACAGTATTATTGGTAGGCTTTAGAGAAGAATATAACACTAAAGGATCCCCACCTTTGCGCATAATTTTCAATGTTCCTGACCTGTCCAGGGTGAGAAAGTCCGAATCCTTGGCAATTGGAAAGTCTAGATTGGAGTACCAAACAGTAAACTTAGAAGTACAGTCTGATACTCCTAATAAGTAGCTCTCGTTAGCAATTTTGTTTTGTGGGATGAACAACAAAGCGAACCTGCTTTTCAGAGAAACTAGGGAACTTGAGGAATTGAGAGTGTCTCCAGGTTTGAGACTATCACGTCCTGTGGTGCATGGAATCCACAAGCATGACAAAAAGAGCAGGAAAAGATACTTGAGAAGGTGATTGTTGATAGCCATGATTGAGACTTGAATTTTTCACTTGTTGGCTATATATATATATATATATAGTAGCATGCATGGCTAGGAATGGATGAAATGGGAAAATGTAGCTTTAAAGGTCAGATTTATTAGGCGGTCTGCCAAACAAAAGACTTGTAAATCCGGTGGCAGCTCCAGGAATGTTACTCAGGGTATTCCTAGGTGGGCTTGCTCTGTTACAAATTTTTTCTTTTTTTTTTTTTTTTTTTTTCCTTTTTTTTTAGTTCAAAATTTTGTTTTTTAGCTTTTTCTTTTTGCTTGAAAGTAATGTTATGAATGCCGTTTCAGACCCTGTTTCGGTTTGTTTAGTGGAACATAATATTTTAGTACCGATCTATTTCGGCATAACATTTTAGGGTGTTTCAGAGTTTTTAAAAAAAAATTAAAAATAATATATATTTATATTTTCTTATACAACATAAAATTATTGATCCAAATAAGTAAACCTCAAATAAAACAAATCGTTTATTTATTTTTTTTTTTAACTCAAATCACTTAGTTATTACATAATAATTATTGTTTTAGTATATTAAAACATAAAATATGTAATTAAATAATAAAAAACAAAAACCAAAAACAGTAGAATCAGAGTGCATACATGTATATCACATTAGGAAGAGGCAAGACTCAATAAATAAGTTTGAAATCAAGCTCTTTTGTCAGCTTTTTGAGTTTTGTCATTTCTAAAGATTTGTCACGTGGGCGGGGACTAAAAGTTTAAAAGGTAAACTAAAGAAAAAACTTGACAAAGCAAAAACTAGAGTAAAAAATGAAAGAAGAGGCAGACTAGCAGAGCATCTGAGACGAAGCAAAGAAGAAGAAGAAGAAGGGGCAACCTCTGCAATGGCTGGATTTGTTTTTTAGGCGTTTGACGCAGGTAATGACATGCTATGCTGATGAGTTTGAGGGTGTTCCTAATTTTTTTTAAGGGTAGGTAAATGGTCTTGAACGTGGCGCGGCCACGGTGTATTTGGCATCTTTGACTAAGTTTATTTTTTGCTAATTTACTTAGTTAAAGGTGAGACAAAATAAACGAAATGTCTATAAGGTGTGGAATTTTCATAGAAAATTTCATATACTTTCTCCAGTCTATGGATTGTGGTCATGGGCAGCTCTAGTTAGTTTAGGGGTTCAAATGAACCCCCTAAGCTGGCCAAAAAAAAATTATATATAATTTTAAAAAAAAATTTATTTGACCTTCTGAAAATAAAATTTTGAACCCTTTGAACCCAAAATTTTTTTTTTTAAGCAGATTTGAAATAAACTTGAATATGATCATCTTGACAATATCTTGGTCTTTAAAAAAAAAAAAAAAAACCAATTTGATATAAAATACAGGGGAAAAATACTAAACCTAACAATAAAAGTATATATTTGTTCATCTTAAATCTTAAAAAAAAAAATATATATATATATATATATATCATTTACATCCAAACAAATTTGAAATAAACTAAAAAAATAAATAAAAGTTTATTGTATTTAGATCTCATTTAGAGTTCACTTAAGAACAATAATTAATAGGTTTATTGTATTAAAAACAATAGATGATTTCAAAGATTTAATTTCAGCAAGAATAATTAGTGTGTTTATTGTATTAAGCAACAATATGCAAAAAACTTATAGTTTGTCTTATATGAGAAATGCTATATTTATAATATTTTTACAACAAATTCTAAATTGCAGATTGTTACTGACTGACAAAAAAATAATTTCAATAGTTGGTTTAAATTAAAATTATTAATAACTTATCACTTAAGATTTATTAAGAAAATGTTGTAAAAATATTATAGACGTAGTATTTTTTATTTTTTATTCTCTTGTTAGTTCCTATTATGGACAAATTGCAATAAGAAAATCATGTAGACCCGCTAAATTTATTTTTTGGGGTCGCCAGACTCGCCACTGATGGTGGGGTGAGCATAAATAATATGGAAAGCAACTCTTTTTTCTGAGAAACATATGGAAAGCAACTCAAACTCGTTAGTGTCAGAAATTTTCAGTATAATTTTATATGCTCAGTACACCTGGCTCTTAAACAGAGATAAGTCAGCAAAAAATTAGAGGAATTCAACTTGATGGAAGTGCAAAAGGAAACTTGTCATTGGTTATTAAAAAGATGTCATCTATAAAACGTATCAAAGTTGATGACTGACAAGTGGCTTACTGCTTTATTTACTTTAAAAGAACCTGCTGTAAAGTTTAATTATATATAAGACAAACGGTGCATGGTTCTTATTTCTTTCTTTAAAAAAATGGTAGTGCTCTAGGAAAAGAAATAAAATCAATTAGATGCAAAAGGTTGCAATTGGTGTAATATAAAGTGAAAGAATTTTGATTCATCAGATGCTGTGTGCTACTTCAAATTCTTTGATAAGATAAGATTGTTCAAATTTGTGTTAAGTAGGCGTAGTGAATTCTACATCAAATAGGTTGGATTATATAAATGGCTATGAGAAGTTTTCATTGTAATTTGGCTAGTTCATTACTCAATACACCACGTATTAAATAGGTCAACTTAGACTAAAAAATGATTATGAGATTTTTTTTTTTTTTTAAACGAATGATTATTAGTATAACGCAAATATCGTAAAAAACTTTATTTTTTTGATGAAGTCGTAAAAAAATTTATATTGCTTTATACTTCACAATTTACATAACTCAATGTAAGTATTATATGTTGTATAATGTGGGTAGGGTATATAAATAAATTAGAATTATTAATATAGTTTTTACTAATGTATAACTTTGTTACTAAAGGTTATTTTTTTAAATTAACAAGTTTGATTAATTTATTACCTAAAGTTTCTAAATAAAGGAAATCTCATTATATATTTCGAATCATTTTTATCAACTTTCATAATTTATTTTGTGTTAAATAAATGTTTAGTCTTACAAATCCAGTTTTTCTATCGAGCTTAGTGTAAGTGTTACATGGCGTATGACTTACTTTTACAATATTACGTATTATAAATACATTAAAATTATTATGTGGCTATAGTAATTTGTTTGAGTGAACATATTAAATATATTATTATAGAGTCTATATAATCTATGTTGTATTTGGACTCAGATGCCTCTGGTTTGTACTCTTTAAGGCTCTCAGTCAGTACTTTGCCTGTTTTGGCTAATTAGTTTCAATGAATTCCCCTTCTAACACACACACACACAAAACAAACAAACAAACAAAGAATAGATATGCATAGTATATCCAGTACTATATATTTTTATAGATATAAGTGATGCATTGCATGGTTCAATAAAAAATCTTGTATAAAATATTTCTGATATATAATATATTTTTAATTGAACAATAAATAATGAAATTATATTTAAATTTATTCAAATAACATGCCGAAAACATAATATATTCATATTAAAATAAATAATGAAATCCTTTTTCAATTTTTTGAAACTTTTGATAATTGACATTTTATCGGATTAGTATATTTTGATTTTAAAAAAAACTTTGAGTAGAGTCTCAATTAGAATAAATTACATTAATAGTTTAGTATACTTATAACAAGCCATGTAGCAGGGACGGATCTACTTAAGGGTAGAGGGTAGAGGGGGGCCATGCCACCCCCAACCCCTTTTTTTTTTTTTTTTTTGTCTGGATAATGTATGTTCTTAGAGTATATATTAATTATCTATTTTTGAAAACTTTTTAAAAAAAAATTAAAAAAGCTGTGAAAAAATTAGTTGTTTTTTCATTTTTCATTAAAATATTTTCTAAAATAATTTATTAACATATGCCTTAAGTGTATGCGTTAGTAAATTTTTTTTTTATACTAAAGATGTGTTTAGATACTACTTATTTTGTTAAAATTGAAAAATTATTGCTAAAAATATTGTTGATAAAGATAAAAATTAATTGAAATAGTACAATAAGCCTATAAATAGTGACAAAAAATATAATAAAATTTATAAATAATAATAAAAATAAACTGAATAATGAAATAATTTTTATTTTTAATCTTTTTCCAAACGCACGCTAAATAATTCGAGATTCGAGAATGAGGACACCAGGAATACAAGGAAAGCTGGTCAAGTGCCGACTACCGACTTTTAATGAGCATTATTTCAGTTCCATCAGTTTATAGTTTTTATTGGTTGATTCAGGGCCCGAGTCAAATATGGGAGTAGGACTGGTGTTCTGGAAGCATGTTAAATTCTGAAATCTAAAATCCAACACGCAAAAATGAAAGACAAAACCAAATAAAAAAAAAAATCTCTTTTGGAATAAAAGTTTGTTTTACACAGAAAATTATCTTATGAGAACAATAATTGTGAGAGTAATTTCATGGAAACACATGCTATGTAATATAATATGAGTTATTCTAAGATTTCAAATTATGACATTTATTATATTATTTTTTACAATTATTTTATGTAGTAGATTATATAATTGATTGTTTGTCATTTTTATATGAACTCTTTTTTTATCATTTATAATTTATCAAGTTAAAAAAAAAATTGCTGAATAACCACGTTAAATATATATATTTTTTTTTTCATAAATAACCACGTTAAAGTTAAGCCACAAAAAATTGTGATCATAAATTTTATAATGTAATATCTCGTTGCTTGGACCCCGCATGCCGGTAACTACTAAAGCCAAATTGGACCGATATCCATAGAATTAACAAATATAAAAAGTTTAACCCTTTTGCTTTTTTGGTCGGATTTTTTTTTTTTTTTGGGTCGAATATAAGCCAAACCAAGTTGCAACCCACTTTATCATTGGGAAGAGAATTAACAACGCCAGGGCACGCGCTTCATATAAGGTGGCCTTACTCCACCCAGTAATTAAGCATTTTTTCACCACAAAACTAATCATACCTTGATAAGCAATAAAAAAAATGTGAACACTATTTTTTTTTTAATACATGGGTAGTTTACATGACAATTGACTTTATATAAATCTTTATAATGTTATCCTAATTTTTTCAAAATGAAAAATATATTTAAGTTCACATGTTAATAAGTATAATAAAATATATTTATTATTCATAACATCACAGTTCAACCATAATTAAACCTAGCTAATCTCACCACTAAATCAAGAACTACTTCTATTTTTTTTTTTTTTTTCAATTCTTTGCTTGATAAGCTCTTCAAACTATATAATTAAACAAAATTAAGGCAAATTTTGGTTAGACGGAAGTTGATTTCCAAAAAATATAGGTGTTTGGGATGATCAAAAATGTTGGTCAACCGGAAATTGTTTTCCAATTAACCATGGGCGGCTCCATTTGTAACTCAGGATGGTCACAAGACTGCCCTTATTTGCCAAAAAATGTATATATATACTTGCAAAAATATACACACACACACACTAACTAACCTATATTGACCATGCTGATGAAAATATTGACCACTTTCACTTGAGAATTACCAAAATTTAGGCTCAATAAAAATAAAAGTAATGCAACATTCACAATATTTTTAAAATAATTTCACAACAAAATCTTATGTGATAAGTGGAAATTGGTTCCTAATTCTAATTTGGGCCCAATATTGACATCACTTTTTAACCCACTAATAACAAATTGTTGTGTAAGATTTGTTTTAAAAATGTTGTAGATGTAGCATTACTCCAAAATAATTCTAGCCCCTTAAACATAATCCTAAACCATCCAAAAAAACAACCTTAAATAAAAACAACAACAAAAAAAGCCCAAATAACAACAATAATAACCCTAACAAAAACAAAACTTGAACAAACAATAATTATTCAACAAAAAGAATATTCAAAAAAGAAAAATAATCATTCAAATTTGTAACACTTTCCACCTATTACATAAAAATAATCTCTAATTTCATTTTTCCTTGAAAGAAGGACTCAAGAAAATTTTGTAGCTAGTATGAGTTCCTTGATAGTACTGATAGTTATGTTCTTTTTAGCTTTGCAGTCATAATAATTTTGCTCTCCATAGCGACTCACTTAGCTTGCAGTTATAGGAAATATCATTCGTTTTACTTTCTCTTCTTTATTATCATTTCAATTCTCTTACTTTATTACTCTTTATTAAATTTTGTATAATTTAAGTTTTTTTAGTGACCACACTAAAAAAAAATTTTAGAGCCATCACTGTAATTAACCATAAATTTGGTTTATGCTTTATGGCAAGAATTAATTTATGCTTTCATTTTCTGTAAACTATTTTTTATTTCATCCAAAACTTATCAATTGAACCTTTGCCTCCTATCCCCTATTGTCTACCATCCAACCACCATCCCTACTAGCGTCTCCGGTCTTCGATCGCCAACCACACCGTCGGTGGCTGGTGGCCGCCACCACCACTTGTCCCTGATCATGCCTTTTTTTAATCTAAAATTTTCCCTTTTTATATTGTATGTGCTTGGGAGATAAGAAAATGTGAGAAAGTAGTAAAAAATATGTTTTCCATAGCATTTTTAGGAACACAACCAAACACTTGAAAATATTTTTCGGAGCATTTTGAGGAATGCAACCAAACACCATAAAATAATTTCCACCACCGCGAACCCCAGTTAGATTCAAGCATGATACACTTTTTAGTTATTGGGAGAGATTTTTTGGAAAATATTTTCACTTGAAAATATTTTACAGTTGGAACATATTTTCCACCAAACCAAACACATCCTAAGTGTAAGCAGTCGTAAAACCAACACTAGATAGTTTAAGGGCTTATAGATTATGGATTGGTGAGAGATGAAGCTCTACTAAAACTAAGTACCATTTAAGTCCTCATGAGAAACATGGTATTACATTGGAGAGGGGGGAGGGGGGAAGAGAAATGATTAGAGGAGGTTTTGACTTTATGCATACCACTTTAAGCTGATGGAGGGGGTATTTATACCCTTACGCAACATGTGCAACATGTTAGGACCATAGTGGAGGGAGGGGGGGGGGGGGGGCTAAGGAGCCGTGGCCCCCCCGGGATTTTCCAAAAATGCCACCTCCCCCTCTATTTAATGTTAAAATTTTTAAATATTGAGTAAATTTTAGGTGATGGCCCCCTTTCATTTAAAAAAAAAAAGTACAAATTCTCTTTAATTTATTGTTGTCTATTTTATTTTAAATTTAGGAGCATTTAAAGTATAAGTTAATAAAAATATATAAGTAAATCTCTTTAGCAAAAGATTTTTGTTATTTTCCAAAAATAAAGTCATACTCATTTATATATAAAGTTAAAGTTACTCAAATACAATGATACATTTGGGTTGGCCCTCCTTGAGAAAATTTTTTAGCTCCGCCACTGGTTAGGACTATATCATTTCTTTTTTAAGGCTACTTTTGGCTCATGGGATTACCTCCTAATGAGACAATATAGACCAAACACAATTAGTACGACTGTTACTATCTCGGTCCACTGTTGTTGCCAGTCTCAACGCATAATATCATTGCCCATATTCCCTTCCATAATGAATTTTCACTCTTAAGGCTGAGTTTGGTTCAATTTTTAAAAATTGGGCTTTTTGAAAAAGTTGAATTTTCAAAAAGTGCGGTATGAAAAAATGCTTTTTGAAAAAGCTGAGTATTTAGTAAAAGTTGTTAAAAAATTCTTTTTGAAAAAACTGAATGTTTGGCTAGCACTTATAAAAATGGCGGTTTAAGTGGTAAATTACCAAAAAGGACAATGTATATATAAAGTATTGTGAAAATACTTTCTAAAAAATTATTTTAAAAAAAACTTTCAAAGTTTCTAAAAAAAAATTTTTCTCGCCAATATTAACAATAATAACCTACCACTTAAGATTTATTGTGAAAATATTGTGATAGCATTTCTCAAGTTTTATTTCTCATTCTTTATTTTATTTTTCCCTTATTTCTTTACTTTTTTTTTTTCATCCATATTTCCTTCTTCTTCTTTTTCTTTTTTTTCCCTCTTTTTTTTTTCTCCTCCACACACATACCCTTCTCTTTTATTTTATTTTTTCCTTCTTTCCCCATTTTCCCTACCACTTCCTCCAGAACATTCCAGTTTTCTTTCTGTTCTTTTCTTTTTTTCCTTCTTTCCCCTTTTTTTCCTACCACTTCCTCTAGAACATTCCAGTTTCCGCAAAGCTCTCTTTCTTTTTTTATTTTTCTTTTCCCTTTCTCTCTTTTCTCTTACCACTTCATCTGCAAGTTTCTTTCCTCCTATCCCATCAAAACACACAAACTTAAAGGTCACACACATCACACAATTCGATTCTCATCAAACGAAGATAAAGGGGGAAATCGCCAAGGGAGTGTTGAGAAATATAGACCCCGGTTGATAAAATTAATAAGTTTTAAACCCAAGTTGTTAATTAGATTTATTATGAATAAAACTTGTTAAAAACAAAAAAACATCAATATCATGTCAAAATCATGCAGTGGAAATAATAAATAAGACAAGATATGATAACCTAGGAAAACTAATGAAACCAACCAGTTTTACAGTAAAAAACCTAGGGGGAAACCTTCCTGAAAAGCAATCCACTATAGTAAAGAAAAGTTTTAGATCTAGTACAAAACCTTTGTCCCTAGACTCTACAATCCCTGTAGATGAACTCACAGCAGAAACCTTCTACCGCTTTAGAACCTCTGAACTCTTTAATATATGAATGCTACCCTTTGATATTGCACGGATCCCAATACGTGACTAACTCCTTTGCACGAATCCTAGTACGTGACTCACTCACCAATTTAAGGAAGAAGAATGTTGGCTGCAAAGTTCTTCACTTCATCAACAATGAAGATCAAGAAGTACTTGGTTACAAAACTCTAAGGCACAAAGATGCAGTAGCTTCTTTCAGAGAGAATAAGGCATCGGTCACCTTTTGCATATGTTCTCCTTGTATTCTCTTGTGTGACGGCCTCTAAAATAAGCCTTATATAGGTCTAGGGTTGTGAGAAAAGAAACCCTACACAAATACATAAGCCTGGCCCAAAAACAGAAATCTGAATTTTCGTAACCTCGACAGATAGCAGGTGTCGAGCAGATATCGAGAAGGTGTTGAGCAGATGTCGAGAAGGTGTCGAGGTTTAATGAATCTCAACAGATACAGCTATCGAGAAGGTGTCGAAGGGACAGAAATTTTCTCGATCGATCGACCAGCTATCGAGAAGCTATCGAGATTGTGATAAAAATCAACTAAAGAGCTCGACAGATAGCCAAGTGTCGAGGATGTGTCGAGCAGCTATCAAGCTTTAAAATTCAGCACTTTCTCACTTGATTCTTGGACAGACTTGCATGACTTTAACACTTGAACTTGAAACAAGGTTTCTTGAAGTATTAAACACATCATAAATCTACCCAAATACAAGTAAAATGCGTTTTGTCAAAGGATTAGCCAACTACATAAAATAGTGACATCTGTTCTTAACAAGTGAACCACATATGTCCTAACAGGGAGAAATAGGTCAGATCGGTGCTTGATCTCTGCCTTCACTGCCGCTTGTCTTCCTCAACACGCCTCCGTCGTCTGTTGATCTATTCTACCTTCACCGCCACATGTCTTCCTCCCCACTGTTGCTTGATCTCTTCCCTACTACCAACGACATGCGGTAGAAATAGGTCAGATCAGTTTTTTTTTTTTTTTTTCTTTTTTCATTATTGGGTTCCTTTGTAAAATTGTGTTATAAACAAAGGGATAAAATTGGGTTTTTAAGAAAAACTAGTGTCCAATTTGGGAAATTTGTGCAATGGTAACATGAAATGCACCAACGCTTTTTTGTAATGGAGCTCAAGGTTGCTTTCGCGAACCGCATTTTTTCTTCACAAATGAAAACATAACTTTTTTAGAAAAAAATAACTTTTAAAATTTACCAAATGCTCATTTTATTTATTTGGTTTCAAAAAGCGCATTTTAGCTTCTAAAAGCTGAAACAAACGGACAAGTGTCTTAAGCTTATGCTTCTTTTTTTTTTGATAATCCTCTTAACCCTATGCTTATTTTCTACCCTGTAAGGTAAGGATAAGTGTTTTGGACGCCCCATGGGTGAGAGTACTCTTGAATCCTCTGGGGTTGGCCAGGGAAAGCTCCAGTGACCTGGTGTGGTCCAACAAAATCAACATTTGACACACGAGTTAGACATAAAGAAAATGTATCTTTCAGAAACACTTTCACGTGTTCTTATTCTCCTCAGAGTCCTAATGGCCCTACCGCGTCTCTCACTGCCACGTGTCCACTTACTCGCATCAAACACGTTTGTCTTTTGGACATTCGAAATTCTACAGCTATTTCTCTACAACTTCAAAATATAGTAAAACTACTATGTATTGCTTACCCTATATATAGCACTATATAGAGCCGCCACTTTCATTATCCAGCGCATTCCAAAAACCAGACCTGTTGGCTCCCTCCAATTGATATCGCTCTCTCTTTTCCATATAGCAGAGTTGTACAACCTTAGCACTGGGTTTTATTGCACAAAAAAAAAATGTTAAAGCCAACAACAATAACAACAAGTAGTAGCTCTAGCAGGGAAGTGCAACAACCTTCGGAGCAAAGTGACACCAAATACAAAGGTGTAAGAAGGCGTAAATGGGGGAAATGGGTGTCTGAAATTCGGCTTCCGAATAGCCGAGAGCGAATATGGTTAGGCTCATACGACACGCCTGAAAAGGCAGCACGGGCATTCGATGCAGCCCTTTTTTGTCTGCGTGGTCCTGATGCTAAGTTCAATTTCCCAGACACTCCTCCGGAGATTAATATCAATGCTAATGGCAGGCAAACTCTTAGTCCACAAGAAATTCGAGTGCTTGCTGCTAGGTTTGCTAATGATGATGATGATAAGGACTCACACCCACCAAAAGACAATGATTTTTTGGGTGAATCTAGTTCACATATGGTCGTGGATCAATGCTACACGCCCTCTACTTCATCTGTGTCTGATGGGACAGTCCATGTGGATAGCAACAATGAGGCCATGGATTGGTCATTCTTGAGCATGTTAGATTCCAATGACATGGGTATTAGCTCGGATTTTGGGCTTTTTTCTGGGCTAGAAAGTTTGCATTCAGGGGAAATGTTGTATCCTCCAGTACTACCAGGACCTGTCGCAGATAATAATGGGGATGAAAATGCTGCTGAGGCTTTTTCTCAGCCATCTTTCCTTTGGAATTTCTAGCTAGAATTTCTGAAATCTTATCCAACTCGAGCAGACTCGTTTGCCAATTATTCTTCGCTTAGTAAGTTTATTAGGCCGGAGAGTTCCTTCCCATTCCAAATTGAAAATGGCCCGGTTTTTTTTTGGTTGTGCCATCTTCCTTATACTCAGATTTGCAATCTCACTTCCGACCAGTAGGATATCCTTAATATAGTGGCTAAGCTAGCTGGCAAAAATAGCAAACCTTTCCTTTTTTTATACAGATGATTCTGGTTATATATAAACAGTGTGCTCTACAATTGTTAATGTAAGTTGTATCGTCTTTGTTATCAGAGCTGAAATACAAGTTGTAGGTCATCAATATCCAATGCATATAGTGGCTAAGCTAGCTAGCAAAAATAGCAAACCTTTCCTTTTCTTTTTTCCAGATGACTCTACATTTTTTTTTTTTTTTTTTTTTTACAGATGATTCTGGTTATATATAAACAGTGTGCTCTACAATTGTTAATGTAATTTTTTTTTTTTTTTTTTTTTTACAGATGATTCTGGTTATATATAAACAGTGTGCTCTACAATTGTTAATGTAAGTTGTATCGTCTTTGTTATCAGAGCTGAAATACAAGTTGTAGGTCATCAATATCCAATGCATATAGTGGCTAAGCTAGCTAGCAAAAATAGCAAACCTTTCCTTTTCTTTTTTCCAGATGACTCTACAATTTTTAATGTAAGTTGCATAATCTTTGTTAAGTGCTGAAGTACAAGCAGGTGTGTTTATCAAAAAAGAAGTACAAGCAGGTGTATATCATCAATCCAATGCGAAAGCAGTTTACTGTTTATATCAAAATAGACAGGACTTGCCTAGCAAAAAAAAAAAAATAGACAGGACTTTGCGTCTTTTCTTTTCAACCATGGGTTAGCATGATTGATGGTTTATCTTGGTGACAATTAATTAAGCCACACATTATGCTCCTTCTTCGATCTATTGACTTGACTGATCAATCAAATCAATAGATCAAAGCAGGCTTTGAACCCGCAAAACCGATCACAATTGTCTTTGGGCCACAAAATGGCAAGAGAGCGCATTGGTATAGTATTCTAGACGGGACACGTAATCATTTTTTTTAATTACATGTTAGTGTTCATGCGTCTTGTCATTGGACTTAGAATTAACATTTCTAATCATTTTAGAAAAATTGTTTGTTGCACGTACAGTACAAGTCAGTACTTGAAAATTTAGAAATTGTGTGTTATAAATTTGATATTGTGAAATCATGTCTCAAAAATATAATTTCACAATTTACTTAAAATTATGTTTTGAACTCACAATTTTAATTAAGGTGATGCACACATACCACTAACGTGTAATTAAAAGCGCTCATAATTTTATATAAATATGTCTAACAATTATCAAAGGTTATTAATTGTTGTTATATATTGTTCGAGTTACTTTTTTTTTTTTGAAAAATAATTACAATATGCTGTTAACTCCGCAACTCGAACTTTTTTCTCCCTAAACTCCCAAGCATTTTGTGCATGAAAATGTGCCAATTCAGGTACAAGACCTTTGGCATTGTTGGAGTTACTTGTAAAGTGATGTTATAACTACAACAAATATTATAACATAAACTTATGAATTGATATGTAAACTTCTAAACAAAATTAAAAAAGAAGAAGATATTTTTGTTTTTATATTGTTCATGTGACACTAATCGCATTTACTGTTATGTTAATTAGTTTGTAACCATTTCAAAATAATAATAATAATAATAATAGGCTTAGGTCCAATGCTTTCTGTGCACGGGACCTAATGGGATGCTGCCATATGGCATAAAAATTCATTGAATTAAGTATCAAAGGATCAGTGGCCATCACTATATTGATGTCCTTATTATCCATTTTTCCATATTTTCATTATTCACATTTGCTATGCAATGAATTGATTTATCAAGACCTGCATAAAGGCACTTAACTTCTCTATAACCATTTACACAATAATATATATGTAATATTAAAAATTTTCAGTTTGGGACTAAGGTTGCTTACCAATAACCTCTCACAATTCCACCTTTGTGCATTTGCTACGACCTTGTATTAAATTTTCTTTGATTTTCTCAATCTTATGCTTCATGTATTTACTTGTATTCTTATAGGAAGTGAATTTTTTTTTTAGCCAATTACAAATTGTCCCATCAAAATTTAGTTACCAATCCTAAATTTTGTGTTATTAAATTAATTAAACCAAATAAATCAATTGATGTCATATTGGTAAATTAAAGATTGCCATTTATCACTTGGACAAACAAAAGAGATAAGCTGCAGTCTTCCAATAAAATTGGGATATTGATAGTTGATAATTCTTTTTACGGGCACAAGAGTAAAATTATACTTCAAAATAATTATATTGGAAAAGTTAATAAATATTTTAAGGATATTAATTTAAAAATTATTTTTAAAAACATCTTATGAGAAAACAAAAAAAAAACTAATTTTTTTGACGATTTTTTATATTCCTCATAAAAATAATATCAAAATTTATTTTAAATAGTCCATTAAAAATATTTCTAAAAAAAAAAAAAAACTGCCGTAAGCAGTGACGAATCACCAATCTTTACTCTCTTTCTCTCCTTTGACCTCATGTCAGTCCTTTCATCGTTCGCACTTTGAGTGCTAGCAGTACAAGCCGTACAGCCTGTCTGCTTTGGTTGTGCCACTTTAGCACTTCAATTTTATTATTTATACACGCAGATATGACCACTTTCAATTTCTTTACTTCATGGCAAACAAAAAAACACTATTTTTCCCGACATATATTAAGCAAGAACGCGTAAAATTTAGCCAGCGTTTGGATAGCAAGTTTTGCTACTCAAAGTAAAGTTGCGTTTTAGCCTTTTTTTTTTTTTTTTCCACACTTTATTGAAATTGGGGGAACAAAATTTACTGTGCGTGAACAGTGTGTGCACTGTTTACGCACTGTTATGCACTATTCATGTAATATTTAATATTAAAAGTGGGTCTCACAATACTATTCACACATTTAAAAATTATTTTGCTACAGTATTTTCAGCAACAATTAATTTTTATCAACTTTCAACAACAATAAGTGCTATCCAAACGGACCCTTATAGAGTCAACTCATGAAATGGCTTATAAGTAGTAAAGGTACATACCAGCTGGGGTAACTAGTCTAGTCACCAGTGTGGATATGAGCGAGAGGGTCTTTCTTTTCTTGGAGTCTAAAGGGACCCGTGACATGTACGTTATTATGAGAAACAATTGTAACATGCATGAAAATTTTCTAGATTGTCTTGTCCTTTTAAATAGAGAAATTTTTCATTAACAATATATAAGTGGAGAAACACATTGTATCTTATCGTTACTCTTTATTTAAATAAATTATTCTCTTTCTCAAAAAAAAAATATAAATAAATAAATAAATGATTCTTTCTAAAAAATAAATAAATGATTGAGTACTATCCTCTTTCCAAACACACTATGAGCATATTCTTGTCCTTTTAAATAGGTAAAATCTTCATTAACAATAACTAGAGAAACATAATATTTACATTGTTATTGTAGGGACTAGGTTTGGGCCTTCCTGCGTGTTGAGAGAGTGGACCCAAGCCCAGCTAACCCTGCAATGAATTTGTAGAGAGCAGGGTCAAGAACTAGGCCCTAGTAAGGGATGCAACGACCATGCA
Source organism: Quercus suber (assembly GCF_002906115.3). Taxonomy (NCBI): domain Eukaryota; kingdom Viridiplantae; phylum Streptophyta; class Magnoliopsida; order Fagales; family Fagaceae; genus Quercus; species Quercus suber. Next base: position 210,150 of record NW_027069944.1, on the reverse strand, counting down.
TGGTTGTTGGTGAATTTAAATAGTGCGAACGTAGATGAAAGTGAACAATGATGCTCCTCGGCCTTTCTCTTGAGAGCTTGCAGTTCTTATTACTTCTTTAGTGGTTTGTTACAATTGCTTCCAGGAGAATACAGGTTGCTACCATCTTCCTCTTCCTTTCCTTCCCTGTCCCCCTTTTCTAGGAGGGATTCCTTACATTATATACCCCTTCCTCAATTGATCCTAGCCCTACATTTGTTGAGCAACCAGGCCACTACTTGAGTACCTGTCCCATCAGCAGTCTTCAAATTCTTCCTGTGGGTTGCAGCAACCAAGGCAGCACTGTTCTGGAATCCCCTCCTCATTAATGCGGCCAGGACGTTAGTTGTGGGCATTTAATGTGGAGGTGACAGTTCCTCCTAGACTTGCTCCTCCATCGTGTTTCCATTGCTAACGCGTGGTACTTGCTCTTTCCTCTTTAGATATTCAAGAAGACCCCCCTTGATGGTGTGTTGCATGTTCACTTTTATGGTCTCGGATGTCCGAGGACAGAGTCGTCCTCGGATCAGCTTCTTGGACACTGGGCTTCTTACTTTCATCCTCGGACCCTACATACATCCTCGACGTGGGCTTCTGGGCCCGGTTCGAAGTGGGCCGGGGCTGCCTGACTTTCTGGCCCCACAATTATCATTATTCTTTTAAATAAATGATTGAGTATACTCCTCCCAAACACAATATGAGCAAGGGTTTTTCTTGATTTTTTTTTTTTCATACAACAGTTATCATTTATTATCTTTTCTTTTTTTTTTTTATAATCAAGATACATAGTGAAATAATAAAAATCTAAATATAAAATAATAATGTCATTGTAAATTTATATAATTATTGTAACAAATTTATAAGTTTACATAATTATACACTCACTGATTAAATCTAGATAAAACTATATAAATTTTATATATTTTTCTAGAGATGGGTTCAAGTTACACATGGTGTAACTTGACAAGAGTTACACCATTTGTAGACCGTAGATTTGTGATTGATCTAATGGTTAAAAAAATAGTATTAAATACTAATTGACTTACACCTCATTCACTTAATTAATAGCAATTTTGTTTCTCTCTCCTTATTTATTATTTAAAACCTTTTACATATATTTCTTTTTTTGCCAATGACTTTACAAATATATTTTCCCATTTCGTGTGTGTATATATATATATTGAGAATCTATATATATAGAGAGAGTTTTGAGTTATTCATCATGTTACTTTTTTTTGGGGTCTTAGAAAAAGTTTGTGTTTACAATATGTGATTTTCACCACTGAGTTAGATGCCTAGTTTCTAGATTGTGTTCGTAAGTCTTTTTTATGCATGAGTTTCATGTAATGCCTATTAAAATTATAAATAAAAAATGCCTATTAAAATTAAAATAAATAATGCCTAATAAACAATGCATGAGTTGCAATAAATAAAATTATAAACAATGCCTATTAAAATTAAAAACAAACAATAATTGTCATACAATGCCTATTAAAATTAAAAAAAAAATTGTAAAATAAATAAACAAGGGTAAAACATCTAATTCATTATTGACAATGAATCATCAAAGTATGAGATTAATCCATATACATAAAGTTTAGAGATATAATTTGAGAAAAAAAAAATTTCAACTTTAGTACCATACTTTATTATTATTATTATTATGTGTAATTAGAGCTCCACAGGCAAAACTTCAAACCAGAAAAGAGGTAAATTTAGGGAAGTGAAAAAGAAAAAGAGTTAACAATTTCAGTTTGGTGGCATTTATTGTGTCATTTTGTTTAAAGCGGGAGGAGTTGTTTTCGTAACACCATAAAATCTCACAATATTTGTACAATAAATTAAGGTGTTAGTACATCATTGGTCATAATAAAATAAAATAAAATATTTTAAAATTCATCTCAACAAAAAACAAGAGTATTGTGAAAATATTGTGAGATTTTGTTATGTATCTAAACTTTCTCAATTTTCAGATTTGTAATTTTATTAAGGCCGTCATGTGATGTTTGTACAGTTTGTTTAGGAAAACTGTTTCCTTGTTTTTCTCTTCTGTGCCAGAAGCTAACTCACTTTACATAAGCATATATATATATATATATAATAGACTTTTTAGGAGTCAGGGGGGGCAGGTGCCCCACTCGCCCCCCACTGGCAGGTTCCCTGCATGTGGCTTAATTGTATAAAAGTCATGGGTTGATAGATAGAGGTAATATGATATTTTGTTGACTTTTACAGTAATAAAGGTGTTCATAATAATATGAATTCAATACTCAACAAAGACTTTTACAGTAATATTATGGCCTTTTATTATTTTATATGTGTATAATATATATATATATATATATGTCTATACACAAAGTCGAGGAGGTTGAGTTTGAATATAAATTGTTTTTATCATACGCCAAATGTACGTAACTATTTATAGATTATGACAACTTTTAATATTGTTAATAACAGGTCGGTGATGGATTTTCACTTTTTCTGTGTACTACGATGGAGAGACGTATTATCATGAGTTGCATGTGTTGTCATACCAAGGCTCGAACCAAAAGCAAAAATGTGTTAAGGTGAAGCGGGGAATAGGCCTTATGAACTTGCAACAAAGAATATTAAAGGCAATGGGGTTAGACTAGTCTAGGCATAACATTTCCATCGTGTATCGAGCACCTCAACTGGTTGTAGGCACCCAGGTTTTCTATAATTCACTACAGTTATCAGGTGGCATCGAAGTGAAGATGATGTGGGAAGTTGTTCAACAAATGATGGTGAAAGGATTCGTTGCTTCGGAGCTCTATGTCACTGTTGTGCCCGCCATAGTAAAGGCTGGAGAGGGTTCACAACATACTGTTTTCGATAGAACTGTAGATGAGCACATCGAGTCAATACCATTACAGTTTTATCAAGGGTGTGTAGAGAACACAGGAGATGGGAATGGCAGTGAACAGTGTCAGACATTTCCCTATGTGAACTCAACTGAGGAGGAGGAAAGGCCCTAAGAAGTGCATGAAGGAGAGCATTTATCTCATGATGAGCTGCATGGGGGCACATCCGAAAATGAAGATGATCACAGGCTTGGTGATGATGCAAACCATATTGATGTTACTAGGGATGACTTCGAGGAGTTCCTAGATACCATGGGTGAACATGAGGATGTTGATCATATCGAAGATGTGGTTGTAGAAGAGAATAGAGACACATGCCCAGGTCCCGATCCTACACCGGAATGGTTCACCAAAAACACTTGGAATAATATGTTTGATCCATCACCGGTTATGCAAGCGGAAGTATCAAGTTGGACGCCTGGGGAGCAACCACTGAAAGGGATGGTATTCACCACTAAATTGGTAGTAAAATTTGCGTTGATTTGGTACGCATTGCGATAGAATTTTAGCTTCAAAATTGAGCATTCAGACTCAGAGAGGCTTATAGTGAGTTGTGAGGATGATTCCTGTCCATGGTTAGTCCATGCGATTTGTTGCAAGGGAGACAATGTCTGGAAGATCGCAAAATGCAAGGGCCCCCACACATGTGACAAAATTCAGAATACTCATGATGGTCGGATGATTGATTCGGCGTTCCTAGCATACGTACTTGAGTGCTATATACGAGAAGACCCTGTGTATAAGATAAAGAACTTACGTCACATTGTTTTGGCAGACTTAAAACACGAAGTATCTTACTACAAGGTATTCTTTAACTTGCATTCTTTTTTCAATACAATGTAGAGACATCAGTCTTTTGTAAAGTATAACCAAGATATTTTTTCCCAAAACCCATGAATACTTTATATTATGAAAATTGAAATTGAAAAAGAAAAAGAAAAAAAGGAATAAAGAGAAAGAAATATTATATTCATCTGATAGCCTTACAAGTCTTCATTTGTTGGATCAACTATAATGATTTAACTTGTATTCATTTCTAACGTAATCATTATGGTTCACATACAAGGTATGAGATGCCAAACAAAAGGCCGTTGCAGCTATATATAGGGATTTTAAGGAGTCTTATGCAGAGTTGCTGCGTTTTTTGGCAGGACTTACGGATGCAAGTCTGGGTACACAGTATAACTTACTAGTGGACGATAATTATGAACGGGGAACCTGTACATTCAAGTCTGTATCTTGGGTGTTTCGTCCATGTATTGTTGGGTTCAAGAAGTGTAGGCCTGTGATTAGCATTGATGCAACCCACCTCTATGGAAAACATAAAGGGAAATTGATGACTGCAATGACGATAGATACTAATAATAAGATTTATCCACTAGCCTTCGCCGTTGTCGAGAGCGAGAGCACAGAGACTTGGGGTTGGTTCTTGGCTTGCATAGGAACGTATGTTACCGACCGGAGAGACCTGTGTGTCATATCTGATAGACACCCTGGGATACAAGCTATCTTCAAAGACACTAATCGAGACGTCTCCCTGCGACCTCACATGACAGAACATTGTTACTGCCTTCGTCATCTATGCAGTAATGTTAACACTAGATGGAAAAATGAAACTTTAAAGAATCTAGTATGGAGGGCAGCAAGTGCTACCCAGGAGTGAAAGTTCAATGCCACTTTCGATTTAATTGAGAATGTCCATCGGGATGTGCACCAATATCTGAAGGGTGTGCCCAAAGAGAAATGGGCTCTAACTTTTGACAATGGTTACTGTTATGGGGCAATGACTACAAACGTCTCCGAGTGCTTCAATGGTGTTCTAAAGGGTGCTCGTAGCTTGCCCATTACGGCAATGGTGAAATACACATGGTTCAAACTGAATGCTTACTTTGATGATCGTTGCAATAAAAGCATAGCGCAGTTGAATTCGAGAAAAAAAATGGACTAAATATGCCTTGGATATCTTCATGAGAAATAAGGCGAATGCGGAGCCTCACAGGGTGACGAGATTGAGTGCGCAATAACAATTATATCAAGTAGATACTTCTCAAAAAAAAAAAATAATATCAAGTAGATACATCACATAATCCGGGGACTACTGGACATGGGGATCACACACATGGAGCTAATCTGCTGCAAAGAACTTGCACATGTCAGAAATGGAAACTGTACAAGATACCATGTTCACATGTCATTGCAGTTTGTATTAGGTATCGACATAATGCAGAGCAGTACATTAACCCATGCTATAGCGTGGATGCATTGTTCCGAAGCTATGCTCTCGTTTTCCTTGTGTTGAAAGATAGATTATCATGGTCGGATTCTACAGAAACTCGAAAGGTCCTCCTTAACCCTTGATTAATCCGAGAGAAAGGTCGCCCTGTCTCAACACGAATTAGGAATGAGATGGACGAGGGTGGGAGATGGCCAAGAACCACACCATGGAAGGAGGGGGGGAGGAAGGTGCAATGCAAGTTGTGTGACCAAGAGGGGCATAACCAAAGAACGTGCCCTAAGCGGAACGAGGTACCAACGAGTGGTGGTCTCGCGGACTAGGTACGCTAAGTTTGAACCATGTCATCCTTTTAAATGTAAAATTTTTCCATTTTTTTAATACTGATCATAGAAGTTCTGACTTCTGACTTGTTCTAAACATTGCTATGAATCAAAGAAATTGCCTAAAGAATTACAATTGAACGCTTTAGTTCCTTCTAAATGTCTTTGATTGCACTAGTTCAAAACTTCAAATTATAATACTTATGATGATGATGACTTTCTCTTTATATTTAAACTAGCCGCGAACCCGTGCATTGCGCGTGATAATTATTTTTATGGTAGTTTTATTTATTTATTTTTTTACAATTTAATCTAATCTAATAATGAGTAATGTATTTCATAATTATATTTTTATTTATTATAGGAACAATCATAAATGTAATTAGGAACAATCCAAAACACCAAAAAAACGTAAACTAAAAAACAAAATAATAATAAAACTTAACAATGATTAATTGAACCAATATTAGGATAAAATTTTGTTTTTGATAATCTATTAAGGTTACTTTCTTTGTAGAAATTATAATTTTGGCCACCTAAAACATATTATCAAATAAACAATTATTAGCAAAATCTAAGAATTAAATTTATACATGCATTGTTATAAAATATTAATACTTAAAATAAAATTGCAAAAGTTAAAATTTGTCACCTATCCGATTATTTTTGCTTGGCTAACCTTTACTTTTCTTTAAATGAATGGCATTATAGAGTACTTCTAATACAACTATTAGGAGTACTTTGTCCACCACAAAGGATTAGAAAAGAAAAATAGTAAAGTCTCTCATAGTTTAACATCTAAATTGAGCACTATAAAAAATCATGATATGTAACAGAATAAATACCAAATTATCTAAAACATACTATGTAATAGAATAATATTATATATAACAACAAAAACAACAATTTAAAAAACAAAACTAAATCGCATTAACCCAAAATAGAGTTTTAAAGAATATAAAAAATTATCAACCTAAAGTAGGGATGCGAGAAAAAAAAAATCCACCAAAAAATTTAGAGAGAGAGAGAGAACCATTTTTTTTTTGTGAGAGAAAACTATGCATAGAATAGAAGAGATAGTGACAAATTTATAGTAAGAGAGTATGAATAAGAAGAGACAAAAATAAAGGAAGATGAAGGGAAAGAGGAAGAATGATATTAATGTAGAGGGTAGTGGGGAAATGAAAAGGTAAAGGAGGGAGAAAGATAAAAATAAAGGAAGATGAAGGGAAAGAGGAAGAATGATATTAATGTAGAGGGTAGTGGGGAAATGAAAAGGTAAAGGAGGGAGAAAGATTGTAGAAGTAGTGGGGAGATGAAATGGTAAGGGAGATAGAAAGGTTGGAGAAGTGTAAATATTAAAAAAAATAAATGTTAAAACAATTATAGAAAAATTGGAAAAAAAGAAAAGAAAAAAGGCTCACACAAAACCCAAAAATTGAATTGAAAAGGTTTTAGGTTAGGCTTGATAGTGGAACTAAATAAATAAGAGGTGGGTTGGATTAATTATTTAGATTTATTATAGGGTGATAGTGGAAGTAAATAAATAAGTAATGGGTAGCATTTATGGGGTTGAAAATGTAAAAACCATTTAAAAATTGTTGGAGAAAATATATTTATAAAAAAAAAAAATGACATGGCAGCTAATGTGGCGCAACGTGAGAGTAGCAGCATTAAACGCTACGCTTCAGCTTTTAGTAATATATAGATTTCCGATATTGTATTCTCTCATTTCTTCTCAACTTGTCCTCAACATATATAAGATTCTCATTGATTCCATTAATGTGTCTCTTTTATCTCCTTACAAATTATTGTAAACAAGCCTCAAAGGTTGGTTTAGTGTTTCTTAAAGTCACATCTCATGAAATATCAGGTTCAAACTCATAACAAATAACTTGAAGTCACCCCAAAAGAATTCCTTAATATAATTACATTGTGTGAGACATAGAATTACACTTTGGACACCCATGTTAGGGGGAAGAAAACTATTGCAAACAATCATATTTAAAACTAAGCCCTTAACCCAGTTGTATCATGCCATGTGTGGTGATTATACATTGGCACTTGTTAACCATTCCTTCATTTTATTTTATTTTTGAAAACAAACGTGGGCACAAGGGAGAGGGAATGAAAATCTACCCTAGGAATGGATACAATTGACTTGAGGGATCATATTCAAAAAAAATTTGAGACCACACATTTTTGTTCCACAATTTTAATGCAGAAGACTGTGACAAATGAAGAAAATGTGATTGGACTATCTGAAAGTGATAAATAACTAATCACAATTTGTCTTTTGCCACGTATAATTATTGTAAAAATTAGTGTGTAAAGGAAGATATTATTGGGCCCACAAAAGAAGTGTTGAAATAATCTTCTCAACTAATAAATTAATGTCACTTATACAAATGTATGAGTGAGCTTAATTCTTAATCAACACAAGAAATAAAAAATAAAAAATTACTTGGTGATGTTATATTTGCATAAATAACTATGTTTTATTAGATTGGATAATCAAAGATAACCATTTCGGCTGTCCTTCTTAAACCTAATAATTTCTTAAGTGAAGGGTGCAATCATTCTCTCTGGTTTTTTTTCATAACTACGGCCCAAAGACTCAGACGTCAACTACGCCGCTTGTTGTTTTCATCCAAATCCACGGCCCTTCATGCTCTGATTTTTTTTTTTTTACTTAGCTTTTTGGCATTGAAGTTGAAACTACAAGCTGCTTCAGAGCGCGTGGCCTTGAGCATCGTCGTAGAGAAAAAGGTTTTGATGTTTCCGAGGACACCAATGTCCACTGTTAAACACGTGCGTTAAGTACAACAGAACACTGGACAACTTTGCTTCATCCTAGGACTGAAGCGTGTGCATATTTGTGCGCATGAGTTTTCGCTGACATATTAGATCAAGATTGGATCACCTCTCATTCTTTGAAAGGCCAAGAGCGAGTGCGGTTTGTTGCGTACCTGTTATCACCTACGAGGCCCACTTTGTGATCTCCATGGCTCTGTTTTGTTCCATTAAAGAACATGCAATGTGTCTTAACATCAGCCATATTAGAGCATCTCCAGGGGACTAGCTAAACACAAGATGCTCTCTACTTTAGAGAGAAAACCCACAAAATAAGCTACTGTTCATGCTCCAAGGGACTAGCTATATCCTGTTTTTTTCTTTGCTAATAAACAGTAGCTCATTAGGTTTGATGAGCTTAATGTTCATTCTTCAAATCTTTTTTTCTATTATAATAATTAAAGTGTTGAATAAAAAAATGTTGAAAGATATGTAGTTGTTAAAAAAATAATAAATAATGAATAAAAAAATAATATTTAAATGAGATAGAGAATAAAATAAAGAGTCTGTTGGAAAGTGTATTTGAAAAAGTAAGTAGGTAAAAAATAAAATGTACTGTTCACTCTCCAAACTGGTAAAAATTTGCCTAAACTGCTGGAGATGCTCTTAATGGAGTTGGGATTTCCAATTTTGAAGAAAATTGTAGACAATCCTATCCTTTGAATTGTTGTAGACCGTCGGACAATAAACGAGTCGTGCTTTTGTCCTTCACTCTCCATCTACCACAAAGCAAACGTATTATCACCATCTTTTGAGGTCACCTCATCTCACTATTGGTCTCGGGACATATCCAAAATTTCTTCTTTTTTTTTTTTTTTTTGATGGAAAAAACACCATGTTATATCAATTTAGAATTTTGAGAATCAGGTCATATACTATTTACATCCCAACCCCTAACCTCCAACAAGTGGGTTCAAGTGAACCCATTTTTAAAGAACTAAAAAAATAAATAAAAAGCTTCCAATCTTAAAATTTTTTAGAACAAGCTGAGGGCGTAGGCAGAAAGTATTCTAAACTTGTCCCACTTAGTTTTAAATGAGCAGTTGGGAGGAAGAACAAGAGGATGGAATGGACTGCATCCATTGTGCTGCACAATCCTTGTTTTTTCCGAACAGTCATGCACAAGTCTATATATATAGTAAAAAAATGCATGATCGGCCTAAGTCAACACTGCTAGTCAGCTCTAAGTGATAAGAATTGCTTCTTTTTGGCTTCATAGTGATCGATTTTATGATAACAAGTTTGTGCCATTACAAGTTTATTACAAAGCATATGTTGCAACGTTAACTCTCTTTTCTAAGGCCTTGGAATGGTGAACTTAAAGGAAGCCTGTATTGTACAAATCAAGATAATAGGAGGGAGATCATCGCATTGGCAGAATCTGACCCAACATTATTTACACTTGGTATTACATTTATGGGAGATACAAGCTTCACAAAATCTTTCAGTTCTGTAAAGCTGCAATGCTCGCTATATGGCACTTCATACCTGGAAAACAACATAACAATCTCAAATTAGTCCCTGTTTAACTAAATATAAAATCAATCCTCAAGTCAAATTAGTCATGTTCTATTTATATAAATCAGTCATCAAATACTCACATATGCATGTAAATATAAATTTTGAGCTACAATGACAATCCCAGGGAATGAGTATTTTATTAGTTTGCCAAACTTGTCAAATGTGGTTGAAAGTTATTATTATTTTTAAAAAAAAATTAATTTCGCCCTTAAAAACAGGTTGAAATAGAATATGCATACCAGCATTAGTAAAGACTACGTCAATTCCTTTTTGCATAAAATGTATACTATGAAGTTTGGAGGCTAGGGCTATGGAGAAGAAACACTTTAGCAGCACATGTTCAGCCCCACTCTATCCATCAGTAATTGCATATTTCATGGAACTGGGCCAGAAGTTATGAAGTAATTAAGCACCAGATAGTTTTCAAAAGGTCTTTAAAGTTGAGGAGATTGCATCACCTTATAATGGTACCCTGCTGTGACCTTCTTCCCGGAGATTTCTTCTTTCCTTTACCAAATGTCCACCCGGTGGGAGAGAAAGCAACTATAAGACTGAATCGACCCTGGACAATCAGCATACAAATGATATTGATGAATGTCCATTTCATGAAACAAAGTAAGATTCAGTATTAAAAATGCAAAATAGATATAAATTTATATTGTCAGTCCTTTAAAATGGTCATATTGCCTATAGCTAGGACCTTGAGAAATTTGTCACAAACAGGTAAACTTGAGGGGGGGAGAGAGAGAGAGAGAGTCATAAATCTTATATTGTACTTGGGATCTCATGAAATGTTCCTTATACAAACATGTACTAAAGCATACATGCTTACATATGAATGTGTGTGTGTGTGTGTGTGTGTGTGTACAACTGTATTCATGTCTTAAAAGAAAGGGGTAATAATCTTGAGCGCACCACATATTGATTGGAAATATGCTTCAGACGTTTGAAGCTCGCAATTGTCCACATAGGCACAACATGAATGTGGCTTTCTTGTTCATTTATTGTAAACCACCGCATATCTTCCTCAGGGAACCCTAAGCATCTTAATATATGCAGCTTTGCTGCAGTGACATAAACCTTTTTACGAAGCACACGTGCAACATCCAAGAACAGCCGCTCCTTTCCTGTTAAAGGGAAAATACTCTTGTCAGCAGAAATATAAATAAATATATAAATACAGCAATCTGAAGGGGGTGGAGGGGAGAAGACTCGGTAACCAAATAAAAGAAAAAGTATATAAGCATATAAAGATGTAAGCTTAAGTTCAGAACAACAAATTGAATTTGTTCACATGAAACTTCCTTTAACCAGAATCTTGGAAGGATTTACTTCAATGTGTTAGTCTACTATGGAGATCAATGGAAAGAAGGGGAGGGAGGGCAGGGGGAGAGAGAAGGAGAGAGTGATGAACTCTACCAATTGTATAGCTACCAATCAAAAAAAGAGTTTTAGGGTTGAAAGCTTCAGCTTGAATGGCATCAACCACAAACTGAATTACGGCCTCTTGCTTTGGGAAGTCATACTGCAAGAAATCATGAACAGTACACATCATAAGTATGCTCCAGATAGAATAGTGAGCAGTGACCAAAATAATAAAGTAATTTGACCCCTTTTAAGGGGGAAAAATCTCTATTACATTGGAAGTAAAGGGAACAACATTAATATTTTGGTATTAATTTGTCTTAAAGAGTGCCAAAGATGCACATACGTGAAGTTACAACTTACAACTTACAGGTAAAGACATGGATATCCTGCAATGTAAACTTTAACAATTATGAATTGCAACTTTGGAAATATTTTCTATTGATAAGTTAACTCACACACACCAGTAAGTCTTGAACTCAATACCTTGCCTTTCACCTTGATCTTACAAGGAAAAGGGGAGCTATTTGAGCTAGAACTCATTGGCAACAAATAGGCAATATTTTTTAAGGTATATGTCATAAATAGAGATATAGGTGCATAATAAATTATAAAATCACATAAATGAATCTACCACATCAATGCATATCTTGCAAGAAAATAGAATACTAGGTTTCCAACGCTAATGCACTGACCAATGACCACATAATGCCCATGTCTCCAGCAATGCACTAAAACAATACAGAAATTTGAACTCAGCAAAAAATTACAAAGTTTTAGAAGGCATGCCAATTGCCAATGAGCCATATTAATTCATCTATCTAAGAGCCAAGCCCAAGCTTCAAACCAGGTTCACTGAACAATCCCAGTTGAGCTTGAGAGGGCTGAAATTAAACCTACAACTTTAATTTGAAAAGATCAACACATTAATAAGCCAGTGTAAATGCTCTTACACTTTAAAAAACCTAGGACTACAGGCTTTAAACATAATTCTCATCCAATTACATTAACACGATTGTGGTGAGCTTTAACCAAGCCAAGCAAAAGGGAGTTTTACTCAGCCTAACTTGTTTAAAGCCCAGAGATTTGATAAGAGATAATTCAACTGTTTATATAGACTCACCTGGGGATTACAGTAAGTGGTATCAAGGATAAGAGTATGAATAGGACATGTTTGCAAAACGGAGATGCTTGCCATATCCTGACTAAAGCGAAAATCCCCTGTATGCAGAATAGCCTAGATGCAAGGGAACCTGGATCAGCTTTCAAATCAATGGTAGGCCAATAATGGAATTTAGGGTACAGTGTATTAGGAAGTCAGTCAGGACCACACCTTACCATTGGGTGGTTCAAAAAGGATCATTATTGAACCAGGGCAGTGGTTTGCATCCAAGCAGGTCACATCAATACCAGCAATATTGATCTTTTGGTTGAGGGGTAAAACTTGCAATCTATCCCACGGGATCCCAATCTTCATATTTACAAGACTAGCTGTTATGGAGGAGCAATAAATCTTTCCATGACAGAAGGACCTTGTAAGACCTTGATAATCTGCAGGAAAAAAAGAAGTACTGGCATAAAACCAAAAGTCTGTAATTAATGAATTATAAACTGACAATCTTGACTTCTGAATGATTGCAACAACCCAACCTCAGGCATTCATTTGGACAATGAAATATGACTGTAATTACTTGAACCTCACTTTGTCCTCAATACAACAAAACATGATCACAGTGGACCTATAGTTTAAGAAAATGATTCATGCAACAGAGTACCACACATGTTTCTGTAATGCTATGTGAATGCATCTAATGTTGCCTAACTATGAAAGAATTCCATTAAATTTCATGGGCACATCAGTAAATTGCATTTTTAAGGTGATTTAAAAAAGAGAAGGTGATGCTTCGAGATTATAAAATACCCTTCCCAAATGTATGTAAACTGCCACTTCTATGAAAACTCTTCTCAAAAACGTTTACGTGCATGGCCTACTCAGGAAAATTTGTCACAGAATGAAATCAAGATTCAAGTCACTACTGCTAGAATTTCCATATTTAGTCTGCAGTGTGCATAAAACTAGGCCTGTGCAAGGAATCTATATCTAATTATCCAGTGGGGAACCTGCGGAGAGGGGACTGAAACTTAATTGAATAAGTAATAATCAAGGAAACATTGGATTTAGTTTCAGAGTAAATACTCCTTATATAAAGTAACATGTTAAAATATTGCAAAACAATTTGTATTAAGCAGAAAGCAACTCTAGAAGCAACAATAAATGATCTATGTGGGATTGCTATAAACAACTGACATGACAAATGCATATTAAACATTTTCTCTCAGACTAACAAACTTTAACAAAAAAGAATTGTTATTGAACTTACGGTCCATATGAAAGTGAGTGAGAAACCAATGGGAACAATCTCCTCTAAGATGTCGAAAAGCATCCTGCAAATGCCAATCAGAACAAAATTAGCAACACAAACTCTGTGATAATTATCAAAGAAGTGCAAATTAGCCCTAAAATTCTCTTAAATTTCAAGAGCAAGTACATATTGGAAGCGTTCCACATAAAGAAAGAGAAAGTCATTGTACTTAACCAGATTCATTGTCGTCAAATTTCATGCAGGGGGTAGAACTACACCAAACCCATGTCTGCTTTACAGCAAGGAATATGAAAGTGACTAGAGTACTGAATACGTGTTGCTGGCTCAATGGCCAGCCAGCATTTATGACCAAGTTTTACAAATGTCCATGTAACAACATGACCATGATCAATGCACACAATGAATACAAAATCATTACATAAGAGGAAACTCTTACTATTATCGTTATCAATATAATTTATTTTCATTATAGTCCAGTGCAGGGAGCAATCAAGACTGCAAAAGTGACAAATCAAAATGACAATATTTATAATTACTTGGAAGGCCATTTACCACTCGAAATGATGTTCCTGGTATGCAACACCACGAGGGAACATCCTTGAATTTTCCATTTGCAACATTATTTTTTGACATGGCACGTTTACGCCCAGAATTGGAGCTTCTTGTTTCTACCCGACTCTGTCCCCCAGAGGTAGTGACTTTTTTCCTGTCACTAGCAGAGCCTGGAAAATAATCTGTAATCAACTTGTTTGTAGCTACTTTATTAGTTTCATCAACTGCTCCTTCGGATGCATCATTGTGCATTTCAACCCCATGGGTGCTGTGCCTTTGAGGTTCAGAACTGGCATGAATATCAGTATGTGTTTCAGACAAACGGGCACTTTCTTTTCTAAGTTCACTAAGAGCATGTGCAATCTTCTTCCTAGGACCAAGTGCAGTGATACCCATGCTGAACAGATCCTTTGAAGCAGAAAAGAGGGGAAAAATCAGATGAAATTTATTGCATAAACAAACAAGCCACAAGATGAAGTACCAAAAACAACAGCACCATAACATAAAGAGAGCAAATATGAGTTGTTTGAATTCTGAAAAAATATACACTTATACCCAAACAACACACATTGTTTGAATTCTAACAGAGAAATTCATTATGATTATAGTTCAATTATCACCCTACGTAAAATGTTTATCATATTAGCAGCACAAACAAACCTTTTCATCTAGAAGAGGGGAAGGGAAATTTTTTATATCCCAACCTATATTTAACCATATGCTTGTTTTCATCTTTCTTATAAACTGAAGTCTAATAATATATTTTGGTCACGTCATCTAAAGGACTAAACTTCAGATACTAAAATCGCTCATGGGTTTAGCTCATCCCTTCACAGGGACTAAAAGCAATAGCTTTAAGTTTGTTAGTGACTAAAATATATTTTGGCCGCATCATGTAAGGGACTAAAAGTGATCGCTTTAAACTTCAGAGACTAAAATCGTTCATGGGTTTAGCTCATCACTTCATGGGGACTAAAAGCAATTACTTTAACAATACGTTAGCGTTGATTATGAAGGAAGGAAGCACACACCTCTTCTGTGAGCCACTGTAGGGCGTCCCAATCGATCTCTTCTCGAACAAAAACATCTTCATATCTCTCTAAACCGAGGCTGCGCAGCCACACGAGAACAGTAGAAACATCAGCAACTTGCCGAGCAATTTGAGGTTCACTTTTATCATCGTCATCACCCGGAAGAACAACCTGAATAAAATACCCCATATATTAGCTTTCAAAATATAAACAAACAAGTAAGAGAAGAAGAAAAAGAGAGAGTTCCAACTTATTACATGTTGTTGAAGTTGAGGTTGAGTTTGGTCTTTGTCAAGACACTGATTGGTGTGTATTTGGCGTTGTTGGTTACTCATGTCGGAGATGTCAATCCCACATAGTGGACATCGAACCCAATCTTCTTCTAGTTGAGAATCGGAACCCAAATTGAGCAACAAATCGAGGTCCTCACCCATCTCATTCTCGGAGCCGCCGACGACATTGTCCACAGCGGAGTTCAATAACCTAGACTCTATCGAATTGCAGAGGTAACCGCCACTGATTTTCATCAATCCCTTCTTCTCATCTGTGGCCGTAGAATTTGTGCAATCGACGATGCTGGACCGAATCGAATCCAAGCTGCTGCTGCTGCTGCAGCCAATCAAATCCGAGGATTCAAAATCATGGAGTTGAGATTTCCGAGATTGAGTGGCTGTGGGTCCCGGGACATTTACATTCTCTTTGCCAGAGCGCTTCGGCTTCTTGGATGGGCGGCGCGTGGAATTAGAATTGGTGGGCTTGAGAGGTTTCCGTATGGATGCTTGGGTGAGACTGAGAGGGATCTGGAAATCGTCGTCATCGTCTAACATTGGGGAGCTCAACAAGCTCTGAGACTGAGACTGAAATCCCATTCACAACAAGCCGCTCCTGCTGCTGCTGCTTTTTTTTTTTTGAATTTGATTTCAGAGCAGAGGATGCGGAGGGAAATGGACAAATGGGTCAAACAAAGGTTTCAAAATGACATGTCTATACCTTTTCTTTTTTTTCTTTTTCTTTTTTTTTCTTTTTTAAGCAAATGGCAAATTACTCTCCTAGGACATTCTCATCAGCTCTCTCATAAAAAATATCATTTTAACACACTAAAAATTTACTTTATCATTTTAGCACATCATTTTACAACATACCATTTATCAGATGTTCTATTCTTCAATCTCATATATTAAAATAATATATACATCACATTAAAATATCATTAGAAAAAACACTTCAAACAGTAATATACACTACATAGCCCACCACCACCACTGCACAGCCCACCACAACCCAATTCACAACTCACAGCCACCCGAACCCCCACCAAAAGTCCAAACCACTGCCACCCCCATCGATCTGGCCAAACACCAATCCAAACCAACACTTAAAGACCCACTACCCCAAACATCCACCAATCCAAACCACCCAAACAGCCACCAAAACAACACCCAAAACCCACCACACCAACATCTAAAGCCACCCAAACACCCAGCAACCACCGACCACCAAAGCCAATACCCACAACCCACAACCCATTCAAACCCAAGCCTCAAACATCGATTCAACAAACCCATGCCCACAACGGCAAAACCCAGACCCACAGCGAGCAAAGCCCACCATCCACGACAAGCAAATCTCACCCACGACACACGACAAGCAACAGTGGCGAGCCTGGGCGGTCTCTATCTCTCGGCGTGTTGTGATCGGCGTGGCAAGATCGGCAATGGCGAGATCAGCATGGCAAGACGGCGATGAGAATGCCAAACAGAGAGAGAGAGAGAGATGGGTTGCAGACGGAGAGAGACATCTGATAGGACGAGAGAGAAAAAACGAATAAAATAAGTCAAACAGTGTTTGGCATTCTTGTTCGTATGCTCTCATATTTTAGAACGTACTGTAGCATGTCTCAAAATTTTAAGACATTTAGCACACCTCATGAGGGGCTATTTTTGGTGTTTGGTGTGCCAAATGCCAAATATTTGACATTTGGCACACCTGATGAAAATGCTCTTAGAGTTTGGACATGTTTGGATTTTACATCCTAAAATTTTAGAATTTAGAATTTATCTCCTGTAGTTTGGGAGTTGATTAGATTTTACACACATTTCAAAATTTAGATTTTACCTCTTAAAGTTTGGAGGTGTTTGAATTTTACACCTTAAAATTTTAAATTTTGGAATTTATCTCTTGAAGTTTTGAGGTATTTGAATTTTACATTTTAATGTTTTAGAATTTGAATTTTATCCCCTAAAATTTGGGGTGTTTAGATTTTACACCTTAAAGTTTAGCACCCACAAACTTTAGGAAGTAAAATCCAAACACCCCTAAAATTTATAGGGTAAAATCTAAATCATGAAATATTATAATGTAAAATCCAAACACCTCCAAACTTTAGGGATGAAATCCAAATTATAAAACTTTAAGATGTAAAATCCAAACACCCCCAAAACTTTAGTGGTGTAATTTTCAATTTACTTTTTTTTTTTTTTTTAAATTTCAACCCATGATATTTGCTTCTGACCACTACTCTTTATCATTAGATCAATACCAATTGAACTAACTAGAACTCATGATATGTCAAAACTTAGGAACTCTACATTAGTAGAGCAGAGGAAAAGGTAGAAACTAGGAAGCAATATTTGTATACGATTTGGCACGTATTTAATTTAATTTTAACTTTTTCCTTATTCACAAATTGTTTATCAAAAAATTCTTATTCACCAATTGTATTAATCATCAAACCAATACCAACTGAGCTAACTCTCACGATATGTCAGGACTTGGGTACTCTATATTAGTAGAGTAGAGGAAACGGTAGAAGCTAGGAAGCAATATTTGTATACAATTTGGCATGTATTTAATTTAATTTAACTTCTTCCTTATTCACAAACTGTTTATCAAAAAATTCTTATTCACCAATTGTATTGGGACATGTAGCATTAATCTTAAGCACTATTGTCTATCGATACTACCCAATTAAATTCAAACATTTTATTGACAATGAAGCATAAATAGTGTTATCTTTTCAAAAAATAATTGAATGCAATGCAACTAGAAATACCATATCGGCATATCATCAAATCACTTGTGTGTCAAACAAATTTCGCAGGAAAGTTTCAAGCCAAAACCTTTGCCTCCCTCTAAGTGCTTGCTCAATCATTTGTTCATAACCATTTCAAATCTCCTCATGACCTCATTCAAAGAAAGAGGTTGTTGTTGGTTTTCTCAATCATCTTGTATTTGTACAAGTCTCGTCCCTTTTGTGTTTCGAGGTCAGTAAGGATTTTTGTCTCCTGATCATTTTATATTGTTGTTTACACTTTATTTGAGAGTTCATAAATTAATGGAAATGTATTTGAGTAATGGAAAAGAAAGCAATGAAATATAATTACGTAAATTTATTTGGATGTTTTAAATTAGAGGAGTGGAAAGAAATGGAAGGTAAATAATTTTGTTTCAGAGTAACATAGAGAGAAATGAATTGAATTATTTTGTGACAAAACTGCTATTAAACCCCTGTATTGAAGTTTTTTTTTAGTGAGATACAATTGTTTTTAACAAACTATTGCTCATCGAAGTTTGTTTTCTGTTCCTAGATATAGGCATGCATGCAGGGGTGGAGCCAGGAATTTTTGTTTGGGGGGGCCAAGTTGCGACGCTAACATATTTATCAAGACAACTTCCACACCCACACACACATATATACACACACGCGCGCTTTTTATTATATATACACACATATATATACACACTTTTTTATTTGATAAGTTATATATATATATACACACACCCAACCAAAAAAAAAAAATATTTTAATATTTTCAATCAAAATTATTTTTGACGGCGATCTTTCATAAAAAAATTCATTTTTTCTATTTTCATAGTCAAAATCTTAAAAAAATTTATTTTAAACACAAATTATCAAATTTTATGCTAAAGTAAGTAAAAAATCTTTCAATTAAACTAATGAAATTTTCAAAAACATGAATGATCCAAAACTTGGAGAAATAAGTTAGGCTCCAAACATATTTAAAGCTACCTTACTTTAACACATTATATGGCAACTAAAGACACATTTCATGTGTAGTTTTAGTGACAAAATTTTTTTAATGAGTCAATGACTTGTTAATCGTCACATAACGGGTTGAAAAATATAGATTTAAACATGTTTGATACCAAATTATATCAAATATTTAACAGATATAAAAGCACATTTTACAATAAAAAATAGAATTGCGAAAAATAAAGTTATATCTTTATAACTATTAGACCAATTATTTTTTTTTAAGAGTATTATTGGACTAATTCAAATATTTGAGGGGGGCCAACTCTTATTTTTTAGACTAAATTTTGAAAACATAAAAATAATTGTATATATATTTTAAAAAATTTTAAAATTTTGGGGGGGCCATGGCCCCCCCACCCCTGTACGTGCCTCCGCCCCTGCATGCATGGGATGTATTGTTAGTCTCACAGGCTAAGTCGTAATGTTAATGATATCCTCTGCTAACCTTATGAACAATTCAATATAAGAAAAATATAAAAATAACATAAACTAATAAAAAAAAACCTTGTTTTTCTTATATGACAAATGCAATAAAGATCTTTAACTCTTAACTACAAAACCTACATTTGTCATTTGTTTTAAAAGTAGAATAATAAAAATATAGTGTGCATAATTTAAAAAAAAAAAAAGGAAAATGAAGGTTTGTATTTATCTATTTCTAGAAATATATTTCTTGAATATGCTTTAATTTAATGAGATACTAATATTATAAGAGTAATAAGAATAATAATAAAAATCTGTAGGAACTGGATCTGAGCACTTCTTCTGCTGGACGAGTGAACTCAGACCCAACTAGTCCAATACAATGAATTTGTAGAGAATGAGTTTAAGAATGAGACCTTAGTGAGGATTGCAACAACTAAACATGGTAGTGAGTGGGGGGAATGACAAGAACATGGGCTAAAGTATGAAATTCTGCTCCTCGGCACTCTCTTGAGGAACGTGTAACCCTTATTATTTCTTCAGTGCTTAACTACAAAGGTTGGAAAAGTTCTATAAATTGCCATTGTATTTTCTACCTCCTCCCCTTTCTAGAAGGATTTCTTACATTATATACCCCCTTTCAGTTGATCTTAGCCCTACATTTGTTGATTAAGCAGGTCACTATTTGAGTGCCTATCCCATCAGTCGCCTTCCCATTCTTTCTATGGGTTGCAGCAACCAAGACTGCACTGTTCAGGGGTCATTTCCTCGTTAATGCAGCCAGAATGTTAGTTGTGGGTATTTAATGTGGAGGTGACAGTTTATCCTGGAATTGTTCCTCTACTATGCTTCCATAACTGACACATTGTACTTGTTCTTTCTCTTGGGATGCTCTAGGAGGCTACCTTTGATAGCCCATTGCTTCCTCCTCCCATGGTCTTGGTTGGCCGAGGACAGGATTGTCCTCGGTAATGTTCCTGGGTAATTTAGACTTTCTCACTTCGTTCTCGGACGTTTCTTCCTCCTCGGCATGGGCCTTGGGCTTGGTATAAAGTGAGTCGGAGATGCCAAATTCTTTGACCCCACAAAATCTATTAGTCATTTATATAAATTATCAAATAGGACACTTTCTCCTCTCTAGGGCTGCCCAATACAATTTGAGGCCTTAGCTGAAAACTTTAAATAATGCATTTGACTAATATTAGGATATTACAGATTTTATCAAATAAGGTTTTGTGTCACCCATCAAAATGGAGTAATTCTATAGTCACAAACTATTTTACAATATTTTTACAAACTATTGATGTGATAAATTCTTATTAGTTCTAACATGGACTCATAACTAATATCATATTTTTACTTACCAATAAGTATTTGGAAATTACTAAAGTTACATCAACAATTTGTAATAATATTATAAAATAGTTTGTGTCTAGAGCATTACTTATCAGAAAAATTGATTCAAGCATTTATTTATTATATTATTTAAGTAGCACCCCAGTCTATTTGTGTTGCATTAATTTGTGAGTACTTTGTAGTAATATTAACATTTTCCATATACTTAACAGTGATTTGGTTGGATTTCTATTAATCTATAATTTCTTTTAGGTTTTACTAATGTAGGCCCTTAGTGCATACATTAAAATACCATTTAAGGAAACTTGTTATGGAAAAATGAAAAAGTGAGATGTGATAAATTCTTACTAATTCTAATATGGATTCATAACTAATATCATATTTTTACTTACCAATAAGTATTTGAAAATTGCTAAAGTTACATCAGCAATTTGTAACAATGTTATAAAATAATTTGTGTCTGGAGCATTACTCATCAGGAAAAATTGATTCAAGCATTTATATATTATATTATTTAAGTAGCACCCCAGTCTATTCTTGTTGCATTAATTTGTGAGTATTTTGTAGTATACTTAATGGTGATTTGGTTGGATTTCTATTAATCTATAATTTCTTTTAGGTTTTACTAACGTATGCCCTTAGGGCATATATTAAAATACCATTTAAGAAACTTGTTATGGAAAAATGAAAAAGTGATAACTTTTTTAACAATTTTTTTCAAATCCTCATAAACAGTTTCAAAAAATGGATGGTTAATATATGCCCTAAGGGTATATATTAACCAGATCTTTTTTTTTTTTTTTTTTAAGAAAACGATAAAGGTACTACAAATTTTACTATAAAAAATTTGCAAAATGATATGAGAAAGAATGTGATTGAAGGCAGTATAACAATACAATAATAAATAAATAATTGAATTACTTTTTTTTTAATGTTTTAGCATGGTGAAAATAATTGAAGTACTTCTTATGATTGGTGACACAACAATGGGTAAGATATCTATGATGATATTTGTTTTATTTCTACCATCAATCAAATTTTTGGGTTTTATTAAAGGAAAATGCTAAATGTACTACATATTTTACTACATAAAACCTATAAAATTATGTGACAATGATGTGATTGGAGGATTTCAACTACTTAATAAATGAATATTTAAAATGTGTTTTGATAATTGGTAACAAGTTAGTTTATAAGTTCCATGTAGTAAAAATTGTAGTAATGCTAGCATGTGCTCTTCTTAAAAGTGGAAGGAAAAAAAAATGTTCAACTTACATTTTTTATATATAAAAAAAATAATAAAAAAATCACTTATTGGCCTTCACATTTTGGGACATTTTTCTAGTAGTGGGTGCTAGGCCATGGCTTAAGTGGCCTACGCCTAGAGCTAGCCCTTGCTCTTTCAAAAATGTCAATGGAGGGTGACGTTTTAAATTTAAAATTCATTAGATGCATGTATAACTTATCAATAAAAACAAGGTATGTTCTCTCGAAATTTTGATTCACACGTGTTATACATGTTGTGGTGCTATCTAGCTAATTGTCATAAAGTTTTACATTTTATGTCTATTTATTATTAAGTGGGTACACCCTGTGTTGGCTAGGCCTGCATCTTTCTGGGTACCTTGAGAAACTCTTTGAGATGATTGATATCTTTGGTAGGTCGTTGAGACTGTTGCTAGAGAAGGTGCCAAACTTTTAGAACAATGGTTTGTTGGTTCCAGTGCTAGTCATGTGGTTTGTGAAGGGACTTCTATCCAAAGATATCTTGGCCACTCTAGTAACATCATCACAGTGACTCCCTTTGCTTTGCATTCTATGTTTATGTGAATGAATATTCTTATCTCTAGTTTTACAGAGAATGGATATTATTTGTCATGAAAGTTCTGGTTCTCAAACGGTTGACATGTCTCACTTTACTAAATTTTGGTTGTCTTCGAATTTATGTATCGTAACCTTTGTACCATTAGTGACATTGTCTGCAATGTGGAAAACATTGATATAATAGAGATTAGAGAGTGCTCTATGTAATTACTTTTTATCAAAATGAAGTTCATCTAATTTATGATGTGTCTCAGCCCCTGTGGGTTTTGAAAACAGTGAAGGAGAAATACGTACAATGGCTTGTTCACATGTCTGCTAACTTGGCTAGGCAGGTTGGTATGATGCTTGAAGATTCACAAAATGGCATTGCAGGGAAAGTATATTATTGATTCTTTGATTTCAATACTATGAATTAAATGCTATTTCTATTCCTTTGCACATATTGGTATGAATGAAACATTGAATATAGAAATATTATGTTTCATTTAGTGTCTCTCTCTTTTCTGCCCCAAACCTCAGGGTGATCAATGGGTGGGGTGAGGTTGAACTGCGTTTAATGTTCAAATCTTGCTAGCAGGGAAAGAAAGCTGGGTTAGGGGGTGGGGAATGATGTTAAGGAAGATCTAACTTTGAATGTTACACTTGGTGTAACTCTAAGAATGAGTTGGGTTCAAGTTAAATAACAATGCATGGAGAATGATGAGGAATGATGTAATGTTTTTATACTAAGTTTAATGATGTTTTTAACAAGTTATTATATGGTGTAACATTGTTTAGAGTTATACCAGATCTAACTTTGAATGTTACACTAGGTTAGGTTTAAGTTACACCAGTTTAAATAACAATATTAAACTCAATATATAAAAACACATGGTGTAATTTAAATACAATACATATATATTTAATATTGCTATTATTGAAATTTCCTAGGAGACAAATGAGCAGAATGTCCTTAAAGATGATCAGAGTTTAGAAATAAAGCAAGTCTCAATGAAAGGCAACACATTGTGAAATACGCTAAAATTGGGGTAAGGAATCGCCGTAATCGTCGTATGTAGGTAAGAGGTCAATCATCTCATCCAAGACTTTTTTGTTTAGAATTAAGACTCCATACTTTGCTTCATTAAATTCAGAAAGCTAACTGTGCATATAATTTAAGCTGGATTATAATACATATAAACTCTAGAGGCAAGAGAAATACAATTTACTTTTGTTTAGGCTCAAAGAAAAACAATTTACTTACTCTGCTGCAAGAATTTTTTAGTGAACCTGTATCTGGCACTAGATTGCAAGATACTATACACACATGCGTGAGCACACACACTCATATACTCACACACACATTAAGAAGAAACATGAAGAGTGGTTAATGATAGTTGAACATAGTTGACTGTTTGAAATTTTGTATAGTTCATAATTTTTGACCTAAAAAATTGCAAGTCTTTCTTTTTTAGTAAATTGTAAATCCCCAATGGAAGGTCTTTGCATGATTGTTTGACCTTCACTTAAGTTTAGAAATGTTGGAAATTTTTGTAGTCAATTTTGAATGTTTCTATTTGATAACGAAGACTACATCAATGGATTTTGACTTATGTTGCTGTGAAGTCATTTAATTGTGAATTCTGTTGTTATTACAAGTCTGTTAAACCCTAATACGTCCAATAACTCCAATCAGCCTTTTGGATTCAATCTACTGGTTAATATCTGAGCCAACTTCAACTGCTTCAATTTTCACATTCTCTTTCAATGTTGGTTGTACAAGTGAACCTCCCTCATCTGTATTCCAAGATGCAAAAGGGGATTTAGAAGCTTCATTTATGCACTTAACCTAGCCATTTACAGAACAGTTGTTGTTCTTCCTCTCTCACTGCTAATATGTAGATTTGATCTTTGCTGATAGGCATGAGATTGATGGATGGATTTTACCCACCATTGTATCGCTTCATCTTTGTTTACATGCGTTAGACTTAAGTACAATGTTAAATAATTAAATTTACCTTTTTTAATGGTTTAAACCTTTGGCAAAATCGAAAAATTTAACATAGTATCAGAGCAAGAGGTCTTGAGTATGATCACTATTTCTTCTACTCTACCTTCTATTTAAAATCTCACGTGTTGAACTTTATCTATTAAAAATGGAGTTTAAGTCTATATGTGAGAGGGAGTGTTAGATGTATATATATAGTTAAATAATTAAATTTTCCATTTTCCTGGTAGCTTAAATCTATAATATAAAAACATGTGTGTGTATGTCGCTGCATGTAAATTATAAAGTGATTCACCAAATTGAGTTCGACTTGGGTATCAGTGTCATGCACATGATACGATAAGATACTTCAATGTGGCAACATCCCATCAAATTTATGTTCTTGTGATCTGATTTTTATCAATGGTTCATTTCCAGGTCGGCGGATAGATGTAGACCATTCTATCTCTTGATTAATAAGTGGAAGAGATTTGAGTGGTCTGAAGACTATATTGTGGCCTTCCAGCAACTCAAGAAGTACCAATCCCGACCACCCATCATGTCCAATCCTGAGGCCGATGAGGTTCTATACATGTATATCGCCGTGGCACCTCATGCTGTGAGCTTGGTGCTAATACGGGATGACGACGGTATCCAAAAGCCAGTCTATTACGTGAGCAAGTCGCTGCACGAAGCTGAGGTCAAGTACTTACTCTTGGAGAAAGCCATACTAGCCGTGGTCCACGCTACACGAAAGCTTCCCCATTATTTCCAGACATATACAGTTGTTGTTTTAACCCAACTTCCCTTGAGGTCTGTACTTCAAACTGCTAATTACACTGGAAGGATCGCTAAATGGAACACAATTCTAGGGGCCTTCGACATCAAGTACATGCCTCGGACCTCTATAAAAGGTCAGGTCCTGGCTGACTTGCTGGCCGAATTTGCTAAGCCCCTAGTAGAAACAACAGCGGAGAAGTAAAACATGGATGGAAAGTCAGTTGGGGCAATCTCTATCCCAGGGCCCCTATGTGTGTACGTTGATAGCGCGGTAAATCAGAGGGGGTCTGGAATGGGGCTAGTCCTAGTATCCCCTGAGAAGTCTGTCATAGAGAAATCCTTGAGACTTGGATTCTCGGTCACAAATAACGAGGCCGAGTATGAGGCCTTGTTACAAGGGATGGTCACGGTGCAGAAAATGGAAGGAAAAGTAGTGGAAATTTTCTTGGATTCGAGATTGGTGGTAGGCCAGGTAAAGGGAGAATTGGAAGCCAGAGATGCAAGGATGCAAGAGTACTTAAGCTAGGTCAAGTGCTTGCAGTCAGACTTCGACTTTTTCAGCTTGTCACATGTTTCCAGAAGTGAAAACACCCATGTGGATTCATTGGCCACACTTGCTACCTCCTAGGCAAGAGATCTGACTCGGATCATTCTTGTCGAGCATCTGAAAAGATCAAATGAGGTGGCAAAGGGCACGGTTCATATCCATCAAATTGGGGTGGGTCCTAGCTGGATGGACCCTATAGTGAGATTCCTCAAGGATGATGTCTTGCCCGAGGAAAAGCTAAAGGCTAAGAAAGTACGAAGAAACGCTTATCGGTTCTAGTTGTTCGAAGACTACAAATTGTATAGGCGCTCTTACTCTGGACCATACTTACTGTGTATTCACCCTGAGGCATCAGAATTACTACTCGAAAAGCTCCACGAAGGGATCTGTGGGAGTCACACAGGAGGAAGATCCCTGTCGCACCGGGCCATCACCCAGGGATACTGATGGTTGGGGATGCAAAAAGAGGCCCTGAAGTATGTTAAGAAGTGTGACTAGTGCCAAAAGTTTACCCCAAATATTCATCAGTCAGGAAGGGTCCTTAACCCTTTGTCCAGTCCATGGCCATTTGCCCAGTGGGGCCTGGATATTGTGGGCCCTTTCCCCAAAGCGCAGAAAAATAAAAAATATCTACTGGTCGGCACAGATTATTTCACAAAGTGTGTCGAAGCTGAGCCATTGGCCAACATCAGAGATGTAGATGCTAAAAAATTCATCTGGAGAAACATTGTCACGTGATTCAGGTCCCTTATACCCTCATTTCAGATAATGGACTCTAATTTGATAGCAAAGCCTTCAGAAGATATTGTTGCGAGCTTGGGATCACAAACAGGTACTCAACACCGGCTTATCCTTAAGGAAATTGACAAGCTGAGGCTGTCAACAAGGTCATAGTCAATGGGCTTAAGAAGAGACTAGATGACGCCAAGGGAAGATGGGTAGAAGAGTTGCCACACGTCCTATAGACTTACCAAACTACACCATGGCGGTTAACAGGGGAAACACCTTTTGCCATGACCTATGGAGCTGAGGCTGTTATCCCTCTAGAGGCAAATTTTCCAACGCTAAGGACAAGCTCCTTCACTCCAAGCAGTAATGATGAACTACTATGGAAGAATCTAGATTTAATTAATGAACGAAGAGAAAATGCAATGATCTAGTTAGCCTACTATCACCAGAAGCTCAAGCAGGGATATGATGCCAATGTGAAACTAAGACTGCTAGCACCAGGGGACTTAGTGTTGAGAAAAGTTGTGGGTGCTGCCAAGAACCCATCCTATGGAAAGCTAGGACCCAACTAGGAGGGGCCATACCGAATTACTTTAATAGCAAGGATGGGTGCATACTACTTAGAAGACTTGGATGAAAGAACTGTATCTTGTCCATGGAATGTAAATAATCTGAGGATGTATTATTATTAATAAAAGCACTTTCTCTAATTTGAATTTTAAAGTCTATTACAATTATAGGTCTTGTATTTTGGCAACTGTCTAAGTACTAGACAGCACCAAGATCTTGCATGGTCCTCGAACTCAAGCCTATGGAGAAACTAGCTACTTCAAGAAGAATCCAAGTGTTAGACAGAACCAAGGTCTTGCATGATCCTCGGACTCAAGCCTATGGGAAAACTAGTTACTTCAAGAAAATCTAAGTACTAGACAGAACCAAGGTCTTGCATGGTCCTCGGACTTAAATCTATGGGGAAACTAGTTACTTCAAGAAAAATCTAAGTACTAGATAGAACCAAAGTCTTGCATTGTCCTCGGGTTCAAGCCTAGGGGAAACTAACTACATTCCAAAAAAAAAAAAAAAAAAGAAGGGGAGGAGTCTGGCTCCTCGGACCACCTCCCCTGACAACCAAATTCATGAGGTATAGGATTTATATTACAAGGTTATTGCCTTTTATAGTCTATCTAGCAAAAATAAGTCATAGTATTAAGGTGGCTCAATTATTAATCAGAGTCTAAGTGGAAACTATCATTATAGACTTTACCTTTTTTGGCTGTTATTTCAAAATGGAAAGCAAGTAACACTATTAAGATTGTTTAGCTAATAATCAAAGCGCAAGTCAAACAAGTAGCAGAACCCATCATAATAACAATAAACACATAATGTAAAAAAGAAATCTCATATATTCCATCTGAAAGTTACATTACAATGTTCAAAAAAAAAAAAAGGAAGAAAATATAAGGCAAAAATACAACTGGAGCTAGCCAAGGAAGCCTATTTCTTCTGCTTTATTTTGATCCTTTCCTTGGGGAGATGAGTAAAAAGGGTCTCAGGATCCTTGGGGCCCTCAGTCGGGGGAGCAACCTGCCGAGAATCAACTAAGAGGGGCGCATCCTCGGCATCAGGGGCTTGGGAACCTGCGGAGGACTTTGTAGTGCCCTGGGGTGCCTCCTTGCTTAGACCTTTGTCTGTTTCGGTCACCCCAGCAGGCTCAACTTCCTTGGCAGGCGCATCAGAAGTGGCAATGACCAAAAAAATTTCATTAGGAGTAGTACCAACTTCCCCAGGAGCCACCTCGGTCTCGGAGCTAGGAGGAGCAGCCTCAAGGATGGCAGAAGGGTAGTATACATGCTCCACCTTCCACAAGTCAGATGAAACCTCAACTCTAGCTTGCTTAAGGGCTTTATTCCAAGTTTGGGAGTAGTAGCATCTGCACACCCCAGGTACTTGCGCCTTAAGAGCAGCCTCGGTCTCAGCCACTCTTAAGGAAAAAGCCTCTTCCTGGGCCTACTTCTTAGAGCTTTTAGCCTCGGCTTTAGAAAACTTTGCCTCCTCCTTGGCCCTCAAAGCCTCACCCCTGGCCCATTTTGCAACATTCTTGGCCCTCTCCACCTCGGCCATCTTCTTCTTCAGCTCAACGATCTGCTTCTTAGTGATCTTCAGCTGATCATTTGCATTGAGCAGGTGCCTCATCTGATCTTGGGCTTGCTTTTAAGCTTTAGCAAGCCCTGTCTTAGCGCTGTCTCGGGCCCTTGTCATCTCCTTGAGCTCCTCCCTTGCTTTTAAGAGATCGGTCTCGGAGATTTTAAGGATTCGAGCAGCGTCCAAACGCTTGTCGCACTCGAGGTCAAAGGCCATGCTCTAGTTGTTGGCCTTTTCCTTCAACCTATAGGTGGCCTGGACAACCTGCCGATCGAAACAAGGGCACAGTAAGTTGAGAACTAAACAGCAAAATTCAACGAAGTCTCAAATGCTGGATGTCTTACCATGCCTAAATACCTCTTCAGGCTGAGGACGACCTCCTGCCTCCTCAAGTTCTCCAATTCGGCCATGTCAGCGGGGAGTAGCAGAGATCTCTCCAACACATCGGCCACGAATGTGCCTTCACCACCTCTGAAGTCCCTAAGGGAAGCATTGTCCATCAAAGACTTCCCGTGGAGCATTGGGGCGGGGAGCCAGGCTTGGGGCTCGGCCTGTAGGGCCACTTCCTTTCTTGGGCCTTGGTGCCTAATTTATTGTTGCTTGAAGGGTCGCCAAGTTTCATCCTTCTCCTGGGAGGATTGAGATTTGTCTGCTCCCATGGGCTGTTTGCCTTTGTGCTTCTTATCTTTAGGATCAATGGGCTCAGACCCTTGAGGCAGACTTAGCTTAGGTAGAGGAGGTGGAAGCCTGGACTGGGTGGAAGATGACCTAGTCCTGGACAGGCTGACGCTTGGGTGAGGGAGGAGGAAGCTTGGATTGTGACTTCCCCGACGCGTCCTTCCCCAGCTGGCCTTCAATCAGGTCGAGTAGGCTGGTTTGAGGTTGTCTCTTGAAACCCATCTCGGCCTGAGAACTAATCCTCGCTGATAGGAGGTCCGCTTCAATCGAGTTGTGGTCACCCAAGTCACCAGAGGGATCCTCGGACAGATTGACTTGGTCAAATGCGCCAAATTCGTTCTCGGACAGACCCAAATCAGTGACTTCTTCTTCATTCTCTAGACTCCCTTCCTCGACCTTTACAGCTTGATGGAAGGAAGAAGGGCCTGCCAACGGAATACCTACTAGAACAGGAGACCCTTCAGGAAGCAAGAACCCCTGTTCTACTACGATGATCCTATGAAGCCTAGGATCCTTGGCTCTGATCACGTATTTAGGAGCCGAGAACGACTTTTGGATCGGTTTGTACCCGAGGATCTTGTGAGCGACTCTAACTTGGTTGTCAGCTTCGTTCACAAAGATCTCCGCCCTTAGTACAGTCTCCAAGTCTTCCTTGTTGACCAAATGGAAGTGTCGTCCGAAAGCGTGTGAATCTACAAAAAAGAAAGTACGTTCAAATTAGGAACCAAACAATGCAAACTAAAATAACACAAAAGATCATGTCCTCTCCTACTCTAGGCACCCCACCTAGTGTCCCCTCCTCTGTTGGATAATGAAGGCCGTCATGCCATTTCCCAGACACTATGAGAAAGTCCTTATTTAGCCCCTTACTGGACTCGAGAAGGCACTGAATAAGCGAACCTTATCTTCCCTCGTCTTCATGTAATAGGACTTACCCTTTAGGTGTTGGAGGTTGTAGCACCAATTTACGTCGTGATGGGTTAACCTCAACCCCATCTTCTCGTTTAAGGCATCCACGCAACCCAAGATCCTGAACACGTTAGTGGCGCACTGGGTAGGGGCTAATCGGAAGTGCCTAAGGTATTCCCTCATCACTGGCTCCATAGAGATTCTCATACCGCCTTCAAAGAAGGCGATTATGAGAATCACTACTTCACCCACCTCCCTCCTAATATACCAGTCCCCCTTTTCATAGTACCTCAGACCTACGTTACTGGGTATCCTATAATCGACGATAGATTTCTCCATTGCCTCCTCAGACTCAAAAAACTTCTTAAACCTACCCATCCTAAAGAACGGCTGAGAGACTCAAGGAAGAGCAAAAGAAAGAGAGGAATAAGGGGAAAAGAAAATCAGAAAGGGGGAAAACACAAGATAGAGTAAGAAGAAGACTTATAGAAATGAGGAAAAGCTCCTCGGACAGGCTTTTTATGCCGAGGGGAAGCGTGAGTGTAGTTGGCGATTTGACTAAACTCAGGAGATACGCGCAAGAACTCTTGATTGTGAAAGCAAAGGGGCACATCAGTTCGAATGGGTATTTATACCCCCAATTAAAATCCCCACCGTTGGATTATCATCACACCGATGAATGTGGGAGCACAGAACCACCAGAATTTAATGAGAGCGCGCTCCGTATACCGAAGCGCTAGGAACGTGTCTTGGACAGGTGAAAAGACTCTAGCACTGACGAAGAACAAGACGTGACAAGCCATTACGATGGCCTGAGGATATCAAAATCCCCCTCTCCGTCCAAGGATCCAAACAGCAGGATTTCGAGGGGCTATTGTGGGGTCAAAGAATTTGGTAACCCCGGCCCACTTTATACCAACCCTAAGGCCCATGTCGAGAAGGAAGAAATGTCCGAGGACGAAGTGAGAAAGTCCACATTGGCCAGGAACATTGCCGAGGATAATTCTGTCCTCGGCCAACCAAGACCATGGGAGGAGGAAGCAACGAGCCATCAAAGGTAGCCTCCCAGAGCATCCCAAGAGAAAGAACAAGTACAATGTGTCAGTCATTGAAGCATGGTGGAGGAACAATTCCAGGATAAACTGTCACCTCTACATTAAATGCCCATAACTAACGTTTTGGCCACATTATTGAGGAAATGACTCCTGAACAGTGCAGTCTTGGTTGCTGCAACCCACAGAAAGAATGGGAAGGCGGTTGATGGGATAGGCACTCAAGTAGTGACCTGCCTAATCAACAAATGTAAGGCTAAGATCAACTGAAAAGGGGTATATAATGTAAGAAATCCTTATGGAAAGGAGGAGGTAGAAAATACAATGGCAATTTGTAGAACTTTCCCAACCTTTGTAGTCAAGCACTAAAGAAATAATAAGGGTTGCACGTTCCTCAAGAAAGTGCCGAGGAGCAGAATTTCATACTTCAACCCATGTTCTTGTCATGCCCCCCACTCACTACCATGTTTAGTTGTTGCAATCTTCACTAAGGCCTAGTTCTTAAACTCATTCTCTACAAATTCATTGTATTGGGCTAGTTGGGTCTAAGTCCACTTGTCCAGCAGAAGAAGTGTTCAGATCTAGTCCCTACATATATATATATATATATATCCTAGCTAGTCTAGTATTAAAAAACAATATTATTTTGTGTTTTTTTTTTTTTTTAATTGTTATTAGATGATTGCATTTTTTTTTTTTGAGGAACTAGATGATTGCATCTTAATGTTTATAGTTTGTTAATACTATATAGATGCCTATTTGAAGTTTTTTTTTGCTTATATTCTAGCCCCCCTAACTTGAAATCCTAGGTCCATCCTTGCTTGATGGGTTCCATATGAGATCCATATGTGATTGTGAGGAGGTATCTTTTCCCATCCACTATGTGGCTATGTATAAGACTATCTATTTTTATTATCTAAACGAGTCACATGACTTATTAATAAAGTAGTGCGACTAAAACTATACATGAATGATCTCTTCAATAACTACATAATGAAATGGTAGAAAATAGATCTAAACTAGTTTGAAAGAAAATAAAAATTATAGTCACTTTATATGCTGGTCACACAAAAAAAACTTTTTGTAATTCAAGCAAACTTGCTTCTAAATGAGTTAATATTTTTGCATCCTAAAACATTAATTAAGCATAAGCCAAGACAATAAATTTCACTGCTGTATGTTTGGCATTTGCCCTATGGTATGTACTAAGGTTCAAGATCAAGAACATGACTTGTGAGAGATTTGAGCTCAAAAACCCTAATGAATAATGATCATGTGGGATGTACCATGTTAGTCCTTATATTTTTAAGTTTATGTCAAAATGGTCATTGTCGTTACACTTGTTTTGATTTGAGTTGAGATTATTCAACAAAAATACAAGCATCTAAGGAATTGTTGTGTCACATGATGCCTTAAGATGTTAATAGAGGATTGGCATAAGCATTTATAGGATTTTTGTGAATTGGCTTTCCACAAGGGTGGAACCCACCCCATGTGAGAGGGAGTTATATATGCCCATTACACCATATAAAGCTGACATCTCACAAGAATATGGGTCCCACACTTGTGCAGACCACATGTTAATGATAGTCTTGTTGCATAGAGCGGGTACAAGAGATAATTTTTGCAATTATAGACCTTGGATCCTACAGACATAGGCCAAAAAAATACGAGTGGCCAATTTTATAGGAAAATGATATTATGTATCATTTCTTTCTTTCTTTTTTTCTTTATCCAATCTATTGTGCATTGGGTGTATGTAACCATTCTCTTCGGGGGTGGATAATATGAGAGAGGGGTTTACTCAAAAGTCTAGGACCACACACTTGCCTACACACTTTGACACTATTTGCACATTTGTCAATGTGTGATTAAATTATATCACTTTCACATAGTTCACCACTATACTTTTTTTTTTTTTTTTTTTGAGAAACAAACACACACACACAAGGGAGAGAGAAAGGGATTCTAACACAACCACTATACTTAGTGAAAAGTAATATAATCACCACTTGTCACATGTTTGAGACTTTGAGTTATGTCAAACTGCAAGCTGTGGTGGTTCTAAGAATGTTTTTAGGGTAGTCATTAAGAGCATTCACACAAGTTTGTGTAAAATGACATTTAGCCAAATTTTGCATGACTAACCCTAAAAATCATGCACATAAGTTTATGTATTATTGTGCAAAAGGAATTTTGTAGTCATAGTAATTGCGCAAATATACATAGTTACTATTCATATGTATTTTTTTCAAGAGAGAGAGAGAGAGAGAGAGAAAGAAATAATATTTTAATAAAATGTAGTGTAAAATAGATAGTTTGATGTAAATGTTTTTATAAAGTGGTTATGTAAATGTTTTATTAAAAAAGTTTTTATTTTAATATGAACATGAATTTTTGCATAATTTGATGCATTTAAGAGACTTAAATTATACAAAATCATATAAAAAGAGAACTTAAATATATTGACATCACAATCAAAAAAAGAAAACACACACACACACACAAAAATATATGAAGTTTTACAATTTCTTTCTATTAAAATGAAAATTCAACTCTCTAGTAGCTCAATTAGTAAAGTCTCTAATGGTTAAATAAAATATCTAAGATTTAATTCATGTCTACACCAAAAATTAATTGATGTTTTTGTCTGATGATAAAAAGTTATCATTAGAAGTGGATGCCATAAATTAGAACTCTCTATAAAAAAAAAAATTATTATAGTAAAACTCAACTTTAAGTGTTGTTGTTGCAATATTTTTATTATGTGTATAACATTACTGTGGGGGATAAAAGGATCAGGCCCAAGTTAACGGGCCGAACACCCACGAGAGAACTGTTTCACATCCGAAGAGAAGGATGAATAGAATGCGAGGTCCAGATTGGAGCGGAATCCTCTGGGTAGAGGATCATCGCTTTCCGAGGAGGATATCTCCAGTCCGAGGAGGACATCTCCTGTCCGAGGAGGATGTTTTACCCTGGTATGATAGCGGAGACTAATTGAGCAGGAGAAAAGCCTGGTTGATCGTCCGAGGAGCCCACCTGATCAAGATAAGCTCAAAGCACACTCAAGAACGATAAGGATGAAGAAATATCTGAGGGGAAGGCTGCTGTCACCGTATTCAATACATTGCAACAGCTTTTCTGGCCGCATTTATGTGGAGAAGACATCTGAACAGTGCTTCATGACCTACCGCCACTCACACAGAGATGAAAAGCAGCTGCCTGACGTGACAGGTACTTGAGCACGTCCATGGATGGGGAGCACGTGGACGGTAGGGATGAGAGTGAAAGTGGCTATATAATAGAGGGAGAGGGTATGAAACGGGGCATGGAATGTAGGCGAAACTGATCAATAAATAATAAAAGAAGTGATAATCTTTTGCTGTGAATCCCTTGTCAACTCTAGTTCTTCAACCCATACTCTACAAATTAATTGTCTTTGGGTTTACGTAGAGAAATTAGACCCTACAATTACTCTATTAAAAAAAATTCTTAATATTCTAATTTTTATTGTGTCATAGCATTACTCTATTAACAATTTAATTCAACTCAAATTTTTGTTGCATTTTTATTGTGTCCATAGTTGTTGTTTCTCAACTTATTATTATTATTTTTTAATAGTAGAAAAAAAAAATCAAATATATTATTTTCTGAACTATTTGGTGCAAAAATAGTACGATATTTAGGAGGACGCCACGCAGTGCCCCACACTCTAAAACTGCGACCGACGTTCATCAAACCTCTTTCTTATTCAAACCTCTTAATCCTTCTCAAAAAAAAAAAAAAAAAAAAAAAAAAAAAAAAAAAAAAAAAAAAACCTCTTTCTTATTTTTACAGTTACAGAGTCGAAGTTGAAAAGTTGAAAGGAAAGAGGAAAATCAGTTTATAACTCAGTTCGTCGACGCTGCCTGACAGTAACACAGGTCAGGTTGATCAATAATTGTTCTATGCTTATATCAAAGTTCCTGTTTTTCATTCTTGTCATCATGGGTTTTGCTTTCCTGCTTTGCAATTGATACGTGTTTGATTTTTCATTGTTCACTTTGACTGCAATTCAAAGTAATTTTTTGAATGTCATTATTGTTTTAGTGAGACTATTATTTATGTCAAAGCTTTGTAACTTAACTGATATTTCTCATTTATTCCAACGAAGACGTTTAAAGTTCAAATTAATTTCTCTACCAGTAAAAAAAAATTGTGCACTTCTACTACTAAATTTGAGAAGAATTAGGAAGTCAACCTGGAACCCCAACAATCAAAATCAGGGCTTTATGGGTTTATCAGGAAGTTTGAACTCCTAGGCTTAATTAGTAACAATTGTGATTTGGGACTCCATCGAAAACTATACTGAGAAGCAAACCTATTAGATGTGTTTGATTATGGCTTTTATGTTAGGGCATATGTGCAGATTTCTCTTAATTTTGATATATACATGATGGCCTAAACCTTACATCGGTTAGCTATGTGTTTGTTTGATACAACTTAATTTTCAGCGTTTTGAAAATGTGTTATTTGAAAAAAGAGTTATACCCCGGAAAAATTTGCAGTTTTTTGAAAAAGCAACAGAACTGAAACAAGCGGAAGACATTTGTTGGAATGCCTTGATGCCCACAAGCACAATAAATGTGTATATAGTATATATCTATTGATTTGTGAGATTGATTTTGTTTTCCATTTTTTCCAAAATAGTAATGGACGGCTTAGCAATGATGCATCATTTTTCTGCCATGAAGACTTTAAAGGATCTGAATTTTGAGAGCTGGACAGAGTGGAAAACCAATTTGCAAATTTTCCTTGGTTTGTGGGACCTAGATATTGCTCTTTACAAAGAAAAACCAACCGATGCATCTGAATATGAAAGATGGGAGAAAAGTAATCGCTTAAGCATTTTGATTATGAAAGCCAAGACTGATGGTGGTATTCGTGGTCTTGTGCATGACAGTACTGGCAATGCCAAACAATTTTTTGATGCTCTTGAGGCCTTATTTATGAAAATGGAGAGAGATGAGGCTTGTTCACTGTTTCGCAAGTTAGTGAGGATGAAATTTGATGGTGAAGGGAGTGTCTGTGAACACATTATGAAGATGGCCAGTATTTACTCTAGGCTGAGAGCTGTGAATTTTATGGGCCTCTCTGATGATTCTTTTCTTGTTGAAAAGGCTGTCAATTCTCTGCCTGAACGGTTTTGGCCTCTGCAATGTGCATATGATCGTCAAAATAAGAATTTTGGATTGGACGAACTTATATCCAGGTGTGCAGCAGCAGAAAAATTATTTAATGAAGTTGAAGATAATGATGTTAGTGATGCATCTTTTGAAAGAGAGCAATCAGGATATACAATTGACAATGACTGTAGGCAAAGTGCAAAAACTCAATGTTTTTCCTGTGGGGAGATAGGCCACAAGAGGAGGGACTGCCCCAACTGATGGTAAAAAAGGTAAGAGTTTTTACGTTCTGTCATGTGTGACATGTATTTGATTAATTTCTTGGGTGATTATATTTTCTCTGGTAATGGAATCTCATATTGGCTTCCCATATTACAAAGCCCGAATAAATGGGTTTCTTTCTTTAAATAAGTTATTCTAACAATCACCTCCCTCTCTTAAAATGTATAAAAATGAAAGAAGAATTGGTTGTATAAAATCATCGCAGTAGTTTTATTTCAAATGAGGCTTTAATGGATTTCACATTTTTTTTCCTGGCTGTTCAGGGAATATGAGGCTATCTTACAGACAAATGAAGGGAGATTTCTTGGAATGTTGGCTGTAAGGTGATAGTTTTATTAATTTTCTGTCAGTTCTTCCTTGTGTATGTGAGTTAGTTGTATTTTGTTCAATTCTAGATGGTACAAACTATTAGTAATTCCTACCTAAATTATAAGATGGAGTTTAATTATATCTATTTGATTTTTAATTTTTCCTATGAGCAATTTTCATCTAAATTAGATTGATCATAAAGTTGTTAGTGTGTGGTAGTAATAGGTGATCACACCATCATATGGCTCTCACATACAATAACCTCTCTCGGTGGATAGTCTTGTTTCACCGACCCTGTTTTTGTTTGCGTAGAGAGAAATTGGTTTTGTGTAAGGTTGTAAATTTTGGGGTTGATGTATCTGTTCATACAGATTTGTCTATTCCCAAGGGGTGCAAATTTGCCAAGGACTCTCATTTGCTTCTTGACACAATTTATTTTCTCTATGGACACAATGCTATATAGTCTCTGATTATCACCCTAATGGGACTACCATTTGCATTTGGGACCAACAAAAGTTAAGTGATTGTAATTGAAATCACTGCCAGCAATAAGTGAAATTTTATGTAATGGGGACTATAGTTCTTGCTATGGGGCCTCGTTGCTCCATGTTTGAAGCAATGCTTTTGTTCCTGTCTTGTATAAGGTATCTACATTTTTTGGTTCGAAAGAAAAAGTCAGATGAGACTAACATGTCTTGTTAATTCAATAAATTTGAGATTTTACAATGCAAAACGAAGATTAATGATAAAGAAGGGTTGATATGGGAATGAGTCACAGGACAATCAGAATTTTGCAACAATAAAATTGAAAGACACGGGGAAAATAAAGGTTAGGAACCTAGACATCAACACCCAGGCTTGGAGTTAGCACCAAGCGAGGAAAAAACTACGTGGAATCAGTACTTAGGATACAATATATAGTTTGCTTATACAAGAATACTAATCCCTAATTAATTGGTGTAGAAAGCTTTACTTATTACATGAAAAAAAATACTTTAGACTTCAAAATGAAAATTCAAGGGCCTAAAATACAAATGCAATTGATATCCAAAAATAAATAGATTGAATTATAATAAAATCCTTTTTGTACATCCCGCAACATAATGTACAACGTATCGAAAGAGATATGGGGAATGAATTCATGTGTTGTATAATATCGTTTTTTTTTTTTTAATAATATCGTGAGGATACATAAGTACATAACATCATATTCGTTCAATTATGAACGACAATAGTATAACTACCAATAGCTTCTGCGTTCTTAATTAGTTCTCACCATGGCTACCCTTTTTGCTGACTAGAAATTGATTGGTTTGAATAACCTTATGCATCGATAGGTTTTGGGGAACAGTTTATGAAAAATAAAATAAAATAGAAAAATTGATCAACTAGATTATATATCTCGGTAAAATTGAGTAACGAGCACTCACCCCATTGCAAAAGTATTGACATCACAAAGTAGGGCTTTAGAAACCCGCCTAGGGAGGTCCATTGTGAGGGGGAGTACTCGTGTTATGGAAATATGAGGTGTTGATTGGATTTTGCCAAAGTCATATCTCATATCTCAAAAAAACTGAGTTTTGTTAACTCATATCTCAAAATCTGTGGGCCCCACATGCATAAAGTTTGTTTGGCTTTTTT
Source organism: Quercus suber (assembly GCF_002906115.3). NCBI lineage: Eukaryota > Viridiplantae > Streptophyta > Magnoliopsida > Fagales > Fagaceae > Quercus > Quercus suber. The sequence goes on along the minus strand of NW_027069944.1, from coordinate 171,125 downwards.
TTTTGGATGAGAACTCAGTTAACAAAACTAAGATATTTGAGATTTGAGTTAAGAAATTTGGAAACAAGAAAGGGTTGTTTTCAAGTTATTGAAATATGAGTTTTGTGGCAAACTTGTAAATAGCTGAACCCGTGTGGGCCCCATGGCAGTGTCTTGTCCCATCACCTGCTCAATTCGCACGCTTAGCCAACGGTCACATGCCTTCCTACCCTCTTCACTCTCCCATCAGCGCCCTAAACAACAAAGCTCACCTCTCATTATCCAAACCCATAGCAACACCAACTGAATCCACAAACTCCGATCTTGCACACCCATCTACGATCTTTCAAGCCCCGGCATTTGAACAACCCAAGCTCCGCTGCTCCAGTCTGTTGCTGATCATCGAAGCAAATCTCCAATTTGAATGACATTGAAGATTATTAAAAAATAAAATGAGTCAAGGGGTCCAACAGTACTCATTTCCCACTTGAAATCCCTCACGAATCCACAATACCACATGGAAAACAAAAACCCAGGACATAAACAAGCTTGCAACAAGAAAGAAATAAATTTATTCAACACCATGGCATACCCAGCAAATTTATTCTCATTTTTTCCGAAAATTGCATATATAAAATGAGGGAAAAATTGACACACAGTGTTGGTAATCTTCAGAGAAGCCGTCGGATTCGTTGTGCCCTTACCCACCGCTGATCAGCCTTGAGGAGCAGAGGAGTGATCGTGGATATCTAGGCTCGGTTTCAGGGACGAGGCAAGAGGACGGAGGTGTAGCGGCACGTTGTGAGTTCGGTTTCAGGGACGAGGAATGAGGAAGATGACGTACGAAGGAACCATGGCAGCGGTGCAGTTGGGTGAGGATGGAGGAGGTGAGCTCAAGGGTGATCGGCAGCTTTGGGGTTTGAGAGTTGAAGTGTGAAAGTAAGTGTAAGGAAATAGGCATTTTGAGAGATGAAATGCAAACAAAAAATTGAAGGTTAACCACGGGTAATCGTTCTGTGCGCACTGTGCAATGTCAGTCCATGGGTCCCATAAAAATGAGAGTTTTTTTTTGAGTTTTTAAGCAGAAAACTGAATCAGGATTAGTTGCCAAACAAGGTTGAGAGTATTTTGAGAATTTTTGAGAGATGAGTGATCAGTGATCAGTGATTAGTGATGAGTGATGAAAATTGAGTGAAGAGTAATGAGTGAACAAAAAAAATAAACCAAACAGGGCTTGATGTGTTTTCTTCATGTGAGGACTTATCCATTGACATAATAAGATAGGACCCACTTTCTTAGCTCATGGGCCATGCTATTGCATGTTTTTGTTTTTTACTTTTTTTGTTTTTTTCCCAACTAAACAAGGCCTTGAAATTCACTAGTAGTGTGTTTGGATGGCATGATTTGGGCATTTGGATTTGGATTTGATAATTGAAATGTTTAGATAGTTTGAAAAATGTCAAGGATTTGAATTTGACAAATATACTAAGAATTTTAAACCTTTAAATACTTGGATTTGAAATAACTCCTAAAATCAATAGATTTGAAATCAAAGCATTTCAAATCTATTAATTTAAAATCCAAATCCAAGTTTCCAAACACAACCTAGGAGAATTTCGGTATTCATAATTGAATGAATGATTGTAAATTTTAATAGCACTTGATGAAGTTGATGTCAACCAATTAAGTTATAAAACTCTTGGTTAAGAGTCAAAAAACTACTTAATCTATTTTACATTGCCACTTAAATAATACACCCTACATTTCATACTCTATTTTATTACCACTTTATTTGAATATTTTTTTAATTTTATATTATCCCTTTAAAAAATACACCCTAAATTGCATACTCTTTTCTTTTTATTAATTTTCTTTTATATATTATCACTTTAAAAATACATCCTAGATTACTTACTCTCTGTTTTTAATGGGATTAAAATAATTGGGATTGAATAAAAAAATATATAAAATAATAGTGCTTAAGATATAGTTGTTATTGCTGTTGCTACAATGTATATTTATTCTCAACGGATACTGTAGCAATCTAAAATGGATAAAAATTAATGCCTTAAAAAGTTGTATCTAATTTTTTACAGTGTGTAAAAATGTTTGCTAATTACTTTTTTTGCAAAAGTGTATTGAAATACTTATACTTTAAAAACGTGAAATTTTAATATGAAAGAGAAAGCTAAAACTAACTTATTTCCAAATAATAAAACTAAAATTTTTAAAATAATGCTGAAACAAAAAAAATAGTGTAGAATTCACAAATCGTATGTAAAAATAAGTAAAATATTAGCTTATAATCGAATATTCAAAGGCACATTTAATATATTTAGGGTAAATTTTAGTTCAAATACCCTATTTATACATGCTCTCACTCTCTCACACACCAAAACTGCAGAGTCTGCAAATAAACAATTAACCCTACCCTTTTATATAAAGTGGGCCACTGATCATAAACCGTGGGTCCAACAAATGCATGGGCCCACATTCTTTTAGTGGACTGTTTCATATGCTGACACGTTTGGTTTGGATGAATTCTTATGCTTACACTTGGACTTGGCAGTATCATACTACTACCCGTCTACTCCTACTCCTACTCCTACTTTCATATAAGTGTAAATCCTCTTACTTTTATTTAACAGAGAAGGAGAGTTGAAAGTAGAAAGGAAAGAGGAAATTCAGTAAATTTATAGGGAAATTAAGATTAAAAGATGGGTTTTACCAAGACTAAGGAAGCTGGAACCCAGTCCATGCTGCCTGATCCTGACAGTGACGCAGGTCAGTCTGAGTCTGGATCATCAATAATTGTTCTATATATTCCTTTTGCTTTGCTCTTTAATTTTTGTTTTTGATTTTCCTTTGTTTGTCTTGACTGCAGTTCAATATATATATATAAAAGTCTGGATAATGTGTGCTCTAATAATTAATCATATATTAATCATCAATTTTAAGATTAAAAAAAAAAAACTTTTTGACAATTTTTTTTTAAAAATTTCTCATAAAAAGTTTTCAATTCTCTAATTATTAATCATATATTAATTATCTATTTTAAGAAATGAAATAAAAAAAAAAAGTGAAAATTTTTTACAATTTATTTTAATTTATTTTTATATTTTTTATTAAAAAAAAATGAAATTGATATTATATTTTTAATTTATTTTTATATTTTTATTAAAAAAAATGAATGATATATATATATATATAGGCGAAAAGCACATTTTCGTCCCTACATTTTCACACGATTTCCATTTTGGTCCCTAAATTTTTTTTTTACCGCTTTTAGTCCCTATCCTGGAAAACGCCTATTGTTTTAGTCCCTGCCGTTACATCAGAGACGAAAAATGCTGACGTGGCAAACGGATGGCACTGTTAGCTGACGTGGCCATTAAAATAATAATAAAAAAATGTTATTTGGTATTAAAAAAATTAAAAAATTAAAAAATTAATTTTAACTAAGTAAAAAATTAAAAACAAAAATAAAAACAAAAAATTACATCAATTGAGATCTAAGTGTGATTGTTTATTCATGTTCAACATGAATAAACAAGAACTTAAACCTAGATTACAAGAACACAGCCCCAAATCACAAGAACGAAGAACATAGTACTCAAAGATTTTCTTTTCCAACATTTCTCATAACACAAATTCAACTAAATACATAGAATTTCATCCCAAACATATCTCCAAAACCTGTAAATCAAAACCCAACCAAATAAACAACAAAACATCTAAATCATCCAACATCAAACCAAAATCCATAAATTCCAAACCACAAATCCTCAACAAAACCCAGAATCATCAACATCGATTTGTGCAGCCAGAGCCTCCGCCAGGCCGCGCGGTTCCTCCGTCGAGCCAGCAGCCGCCGTGTGATGCGTGGGCCGTTGATGGTGGTTTAGGAGATCGCGGCGAAGCAGCTCGAGGAGCGCCAGAGCGACTGGGCCTACTCGAAGCCCGTGGTGATCCCCGAATCTCACCGATTCGTGCAGCACCAGAGCCTCCGCCAGGCCGCACGGTTCCTCCGTCAAGCCAGCAGCCGCCGTGTGATGCGTGGGCCGTTGACGGTGGTTCGTGAGATCGTGGCGAAGCAGCTCGAGGAGCGCCACAGCGACATCCCATGACAGATCCTCGAATCTCGCCTTTGACAGATCCGGACATCCCATGACAGATCCGATCCTGTGGGTTTGTCACTTGTGGAACCCAAGAGCTGAGAGGATGAGAGAGTGGGGGAACTCTTGAGATTCAGAGTCTGGCTGGGTTGGTGTTTGTGTTGGCCAGATCTGTGATCTTATATTTAATTTTGTGTTTGGGTTGTGTAGGGCGGGGTTTGTGATCTGTGATCTGTGATTTTATATTTAATTTTGTGACCTTATTTTTTGAGTTATTTGTGATTTTTGGTTTTCAATTTTGAGATCTTAAGTCTGAGTTGGTGTTCTTAGTGTTCTTCTTCAAGATGCTTTTTGATCTTAATTCATATAATTTTTTGTTTTTATTTTTGTTTTTAATTTTTTACTTAGTTAAAATTAATTTTTTAATTTTTTAATTTTTTAAATACCAAATAACATTTTTTTATTATTATTTTAATGGCCACGTCAGCTAACAGTGCCATCCGTTTGCCACGTCAGCATTTTCCGTCTCTGATGTAACGGCAGGGACTAAAACAATAGGCGTTTTCCAAGATAAGGACTAAAAGCGGTAAAAAAAAAATTTAGGGACCAAAATGGAAATCGTGTGAAAATGTAGGGACGAAAATGTGCTTTTCGCCTATATATATATACACACACTTCCACTACTAAATTAGAGAGAAGAGAAGTCAACCCTACACCCCAACCATCAAAATTAGAGCTTTATGGGTTTATTATGAAGTATTGAGTCCTGGGCTCAGTCCGGCTTTAGACCAACAATTAGGGTTAATAAATAAATTAAATAATACCTTATACATGTGACTAACCTTGACTAATTTGTTGAAGAATGAGGATACAACAAATTTGGGACAAAGGCTGAGTAAACATAATTTGGTTTTTTTTTTTTTTTTTTTGATAATTCAGTAGTTGTGGGAGGAGGGATTTGAACCGTAGATGCTTCCATTGAAAACACTAGGAAGCACACATTTGAAAGGGAGAAACACATGTTTATTAAATGCGTGTGATTCTGGGTTTTATAAATGTGCATGCATGCGTGATGATTTATCTTAATTTTGATATATACACGAGGGCCTAAACCAGTGAACCTTTCTTTGGTTATATATATGTGTCTATAAGTCTATTGATTCAACTTATTTCTCATGTTAATAATAAGGTTTACATTTTGCTGTTTCTAACGGCTGAAGCAAACATATATCATTTTATAAAAAGGAATTTGCTGGAATGCCTTGATGCCCACATGCACGCACACAAGCACTTAGTTGAAATAAGCGTGTAATATACCTATTGATTTGTGAGTTTGATTTCGTTTTCTTGTTTTTCCAAAACAGTAACTAATGCTTTAGCAATGATGAGTCAATTGTCTGCAATGAAGACGTTGAAGGATCTGGATTTTGAGAGCTGGATGGAGTGGAAAACCGATTTGCAAATTTTCCTTGGTTTGTTGGACCTAGATATTGCTCTTTACAAAGACAAACCAACCGAGGCATCTGAATTTGAAAGATGGGAGAAAAGTAATCGCTTAAGCCTTTTGATTATGAAAGCCAAGACTTATGATGGTATTCGTGGTCTTGTGCATGACAGTACTGGCAATGCCAAACAATTTTTTGCTGCTCTTGAGGATATATTTATGAAAATGGAGAAAGAAGAGGCCTATTCCCTGTTTGACAAGTTACTGAAGATGAAATATGATGGTGAAGGGAGTGTCTGTGAACACATTATGAAAATGTCCAGTATTTTCTCAAGGTTGAGAGCTGTGGATCATACAGATCTTTCTGATTCTTATCTTGTTAAATTAGCTGTCAAATCTCTTCCTCTACAGTTTATGTCTGTGAAACTTGCATACGATCCTAAAAACAATGATTGGGGATTGGGCGAACTTTTATCCAAGTGTGCAGAAGCAGAAAAATTACATCATGAAATTGAAATTGAAGAGAATGATGTTAGAGATGCATTTTATGAAAGAGAGCAATCAGGATATACAAGTGACAATGACCGTAGGAAGAGGGCTAAAATTCAATGTTTTTCCTGTGGGGAGATGGGGCACAAGAGGTGGGAATGCCCAAACTGATAGGAAACAAGGTAAGAGTTTTTACACTCTTTCAGTGTTGATGATACTAGTGAACATCCCTCTTCTGTAATCCTGGATGCAAAAGGGGATGGCAAGGATTCAGAAGCTTCATTTGTGAGCTTAATCTGGCCACTTTCAGAAATGTGGTGGTTCTCACTACTAATATGTAGATTTCATTATTGCTGATAGGCATGAGATTGGTGGATGGATTTTACCCTCAACTGTATCACTTCATCTTTGTTTATATATGTGTGTGTGTCTTAATGTAAATAATAAAGTGGTTCAAAAAAATTATGTTCTGATGAGATGAAATTTGAGAATTTTGACCTGTTCATATAGCAACCATTATCCAAATTTTGTGAACTGCATGTGTGCTTGTTATGCTATGTTTCTGGTTATAACAGTGTTTTCTATCTACGAGGAGCGTATTATGTCTGTGCATTTAATTTTAATGTGGTCTGTTTGCAGTGAGAAATCCAAATTGATACTTAATTACCATTTTCTTACCGTACTGTTTTCCATTGACCGATTTTCTGAGATGGGGTCTTTTTCAAGAATGTTTTTCAGCGATAATGGCCTTACGTGTTTGCAAGTGTTAGATCATACCTATGCATTTTATTAGGTAAGACTATATATTTTCTCATGCTTAAGCAATGATTATTATTATTTTCTTCTCTTGAGAATTTCAATGTTAAATCTTTCATAGTTGGTTTGGTTATCAAATTTCAATATGGTATTTGGAGTGAGTTTGGCATCAATTTGCTAAAGGTGGGACAAAAAAGATAAAAGTTAGCTTTAAAAAAGAATTAAAAGAAGCTCATTTTGTTGTTTGTTTGGAAAAATGTGAGACAAAAAGCAAAAGGTTGGAAACAAAACCAAGTTTGTCAAACGGACTATTCAAGGGACTATATTTACTATTAATTTTATGTGCATCAATTCAACCTATTGGCTATTGCATCTACCAGACAGTTGAGCTGATTTATTTACCAGGGACCTTGATGTGTATGTTTGCTCTCTGGCAGGAGAATGTCTGTTTACGAAATAAAGGCTGCAATTCACACTGATTCAAGGCATGCAAGCCAGCTGCGGTCAGTGTACTCTAGTAGAGAAACAGCGGAATGTGGTTATGTGGTTTTTAAATGGATTGATTTCGTAGGAAGTTGCAAAATTTTGTTGGTGTTGAATCATGTCAGTGGGGACTATGAGAGTAATGTGTATGAGCTTTTGAGCAGGGCATGATATCATCTTTCCAGTGGCTAACCCCTTTCCCATATTTTAGTTTTGAGTCGTCAGTGGCAAGTTCAATTGCCTAGCTGAACTATTAGATCCAGGTCTTTAACTCGAAGACCAGATGCATTCAACCTTGCTCTTTCTACCATGTTATGGAACAATTTAGATTATATGATTTGCATTTACTAAGCATAATGAATAATAAATGAGTGCATGTATCGATAGTCTTCTTGTTCAAAACCAAATCTGAGTGCCCTCATCAAATCCCTCTTGCAATGAAGACATATTTGATGGTTGAGGTTTTCTAATCTGTATTAGCTTCAACTTTTCGATTACTTGACTTGGTTTGGCAAGCGTAGACTAGTGAATAGTAAATGAGTGAAATACTTGCGGATAAGCTTCTTTTTCATAACCCCTACCCGTCCAAAGGGCAGTGCCTTGATACAATAGGTTTGAATTCGGGATGGTCGAGATTTTTTCAAATCTGTTTTAGCTTGGATTTTTCAACAAACTGCGCGTGTAATGTATCTTGTACCGGATGGTCTTGTAACCAAAGTTCTATATTTGATAGTTCTTGATCTATTGATTCTATTCTTGAACATTGATAGTGAGGTGTACAAGTGATAGTCCAATAGTAATATTGTCTTTTGCGGTCTCTTCAATCACCGCAATTAAAATTAATAAAAACTAAAACTTGTCAACTTAATTGTTATGAAAATTATAAGTCCATATGGGTTTTAATTGTAAATGCCTTTGCATTTGTGTGATTAAGAAGAAAATATCTAATTAGCCAGTTATAAACAACACAACACCTTCTCACATTTGATGGGTTCCAAGTGAGACCCATGTGTTATTGTGAGGGGCTACATAAGGACAAATTTTAGCTTCAAACTAGTTTGAAGCTATTTCTTTTAAGGCGTATATGCACTTTTAGTCTCTATATTTTGACTTTTTTTCCATTTTAGTCCCTAAAACCAATTTACGCATTCTATTTTGGTCATTTCCGTCAATCAACCGACGGAAATTGCTGAGGTGGCAGCCGGAAGAATTAAAATATTATAAAAAATGCCACATCACCTTGACACGACAGCATCTTTTTTTTTTTTTTTGGGCAAATAATTTGTAAATTTTAACTAAATAAAAAAAGAAAATTTAAAAATACAAACTCAAATTTAAAAAACAAGAACACAAGAATAGAGACCCAGAAAATTAGACCCAACAACATGAATTCAAAATTAAACCCATTGAATCAACTTCCTTTCCCACTTAAAATCAAATCAATAATGCAATAAAATTTGAGAAGAGAACAAAAACCAATGTTGAAAGATCCATGCTGAAAACCTATCAATTTTTCTAGTTCTTCCCCAAAGATTCATAGCCAAAATCATAAAATCAAAGAAGCCCAGAAATCTCAAACACTCAAAAACCCAGAAACCCAAAAACTCAAGGGATTAAGTGTGAAACCCTCCACTGCCACCACCATGAAGCTGAGAATTAGAACACCCAAAGGCCCATTGCCACCAAATCACCACCCACATCAGTAGCAACCTCCCTAAACCCACAGTGAACCCATCACCACAAACAACACAGCAATCCTCCACCGCCGTCACCATGAATCTTGCATCAATACCCACAACAAAAATTCAAAGAAAAACCAAACCCACATCCAATCTGAGAGAGAGGATCGAAGGGAGAGAGAGAGAGGATCGGAATGAGAGAAAAAGAGAGAATCCACCATCGCCGCCGCTCCAAACCACCACGCTGTCGCCGCCGATCTCTAAAACACCAAGCTGTTGTCGCCGATCTTCAGTCCATGCTGTCGATTTCGATCTCCAGTCCACTCCGATCCGAGAGAGACATTGAATCAGAGAGAGGGGAGAGAGAAAGGAAGATGAGAAATGAGAGAGAGGAGTCACCGTGTGATTTAAAGAAGAGAGAGAAAGAAGTGATATTTTAATTGAATTTGTGTGATTGAATTCATGTGATTGGTCTGATTTTCTGTGTCTATGTTCTTGTGTTCTTGTTTTTTAAATTTGAGTTTGTATTTTTAAATTTTCTTTTTTTATTCAGTTAAAATTTACAAATTATTTACCAAAAAAATAGATGTTGACATGTCAGGGTGATGTGGCATTTTTTTATAATATTTTAATTCTTCCGGCTGCCACCTTAGTAATTTCCATAGGTTGATTGACGGAAAGGACCAAAATGGAACGCGTAAATTGGTTTTAGGGACTAAAAGTGAAAAAAAAATAAAATGTAGGGACTAAAATGGAAAAAAGCCAAAATATAGGGACTAAAAGTGCATTTACGTCTTCTTTTAACTCATTATGTGACAATTTATCAAATTATTCATGTGTATTATTTAAACTAATCATATTACTAATTAAAAAATCATGTAACTAAAACTACATATGAATGGTCTTTTCAATTGCAACATCTTGTTGGAAGAAGATAGATCACTTTTTATAATTTAGGCAAACTTGCTTATAAATGAGCGGATATTTTGCTAATAAGCACTGTAGTTTTTTGTTTTGTAAAATTTTGAACAATAATACAAAGTCAATACAACGTTGGGATCGGCTCACATCCAGTTTAGAAATCTTTTGTTTCCTCCCATTTTCAAATAGATGAGTGACATGTGAAAAAAAAAATGATCCAACAAATAGAAAAGGCCAACAATTTATCATCTCTCTCTTGCCTCTCCCCTTCACTATCTCTTGAGCCAAATTGATCTGTAGCTTCGCTGAAAACCACCTAACACCACCCACCAGAAATCCACCAAACGACACAAATCCGCCACTATGACCCATGACACTGCCAAGTCTACAATCTAGATCCAAACATGAAAACCACCTTTCAACCCAAGAACAATCTATAGTTGCCTTCACCACCTCCACAAGGTCTCACCAATCCCTCTCCGTTGCTGCCTTGCCGCCATCGAAAGCCACAGCCCTTACGCAGGTACAAAACCATCAATCAATCCAAGCCTCCATTCAGATCTATGAGATTTTGTCAATCCCTTCACGAAAATCAACACCATAGATATCTTTGTCGGCCTTTGATATGCAAAACCTAGGAATTTGGTTTCCATCTTTTGTCTTATGCACCACCACGCGTTGCTTGGAGTTTTTGATTGTCGATCCACGCGCTACACTCGCCATTACTCATTCGTACTACCTCAATAAGGTGCCATTCTCCAGCAATGGCTATGATGGTTACTTCTCTCCCGTCGCTGCCTCATCACTCTGAGTCCGACGGAGTCCTAACCTTCTTCCTCCACTTTTTATCGTAAAAGATATTTGCTTTTGCTTCTGTTTTTGAAAGCACATGTTATTTTCTAATTGTTGGATTTTTTTTTTTTCCACATGTCACACATTTATTTAAAATTTTGAGAAAATAGGAAATTTTTAAGGCCTTGTTTGGGAGGAGGGAATGGAATGGAATGGAAATGAATGAAAAGAATCATTTTAGAATATTCTTCCATTTGCTTGTTTGGGAGTTTTAATGGAGGAAATGGAAAGTCTATTTCTTTATTTGGGAGTTTAAGTGGGAGGGATTGAAATAGATAAGAGAGAACACTCATTTCTCTTTATTCCCTTAAAACCTCAAATTTTCATCCATCCGAAATTGGAAGGAATGAGAGGGAATGAAATTAGATTTAATGATTTCTTTACTAAAACTCTCAAAATACCATTATATATTCAACTCTTCATTTTAAAATAGGGGTCTAATAGTAATATTGTCATAAAATGATTTCATTACATTCCCTCCATGCTGCTTCCAAACAAGATTACTTACATTCCATTCATTTTCATTCATTTCCATTCCTTTATTTTAAAACATCCAATCAAGGTTACTTAATTTCATTTAATTCCATTCTTTTCCCTTACTTAAATATATTCCATTCTATTCTATTCTTTTCCATTCCCTTATTATCATTTCATTCTATTCCATTCCCTTATGAACTCCCAAGCGTGTCTAACTGGAGGTGAGTTGCTCCCTACAAAGTCAGATGTGGAGCATTTTTTTTTTTTTTTGCTACTCAACAATTTAGCTAAAACAGTATTTGTAAACCCATACGTGAGTAGTGAGTGCTCTTAAAATCCTTTCCCCTCAACCACGCCCCTAAATTTTAGGGACCACATTTCAAATATAACCTACATCATACTTTTTTTATTTTGTCAATTCTACTAAAATATTCATTATCAATTCCATTTGTTGGAAAGTAACTTGTGCTAGCTCCGTGAAAAGGATATTGCATAACGGGCATATGTAACAATTCTCTAACATAGGGTGGATCCCACAAATGTGAAACCCATTCCATAAGAGAGGAAGTTACTTATACCCATTAGAGCAGGCCTCTTATAGGGATATGGATCTCAAACTTGTGTAGGCCATGTGTTCGTAAGAGGCTTGTAACATAAAGCGGGGCAAGAGATCATTTTTGCAATTATAGATTGTAGATCCTACAAAACATAGGACAAAAAAAAAATGCAAGTGGCCAATTTTGTAAGAAGATGATATTGTGTATATAAGTCTGGCTTGCCTCGAGTGTTACTTAAACCTATTCTTTTAAAGTGATGTTGCCACATCACCTACTATCCAATCCTGTGGTGGAGATTAAAACACATTGCCACCTCTTTTTTACTCAGAAATTCACAGAACAGAGAACCTTATGCTGGTTAAGGTTTAAATAGTAAGACTTAAAATACTGCTCTAGCACCCAAGTTCTCCCCCTTCTTCTTCTTCTTTTTTTTTTTTTTTTTTTTTTTTTTGGCCCTGACGGCCAAATCATGGAACAACAAGAACTTAAAATTGCAGCGAACAAAATACAACCATGGTTGTAGACTTGTAGTAATCTCATTGGAAAACACATATTTTTTCTCTTTGGTAAATAACAAGATCAGAAACTTCACAACTTATCAACAAAAACTAATGATTGCAGTGTATTAGACACAACCATGGTAATCCAAACTATCTTCCTCTAAAACAAAGTGCTGTAGTTGCAACAAGAACTCTTCATATCTTCCTACAAAAGCATATACGATATTGCTATAATCAAGGCCAAAATGCACTTGGTATGCCTTTTTTGTAAACTCAAACTAGAGGCACTGATAATAGCTTAAAAGTGCAATATTATCTTAATTTTGATAGGCATTATCACTTCTATTTGTGTTTATTCTCACACTTACATGTAAATATGAGAGTTTAATATACTTATTATCAAGGATGGACCTAGGTGGGGGCCTAAAGGGGCCCAGGCCCCCCCTGACCTTTAGAAAAAAAAAATTAGTAGGAATATATGAATGAAATTAGATACTCACATACAACTTCGGCCCCCCTTCCCTCCAAAATCTAGGCCCCCATCATCAAAATTTAATCAAATCAGTCCAAAGAGATCACATTAGTCAACAACCCATAATAAAAAAAACCTTCAAATAGAACAAAATTTTGGTCTAAACAAAAAAGCATACACAATATAATCATACCACAAATCTGAAATAAAAAAACAGAAATCACAAATTGCCAATTTTACCCATTTAAATTTCTCTCCCTCAATTTCACTCTCTCAACTCTTATTCTTCCTCTAACAACCGTCGTTTTTTACCTGAATCCTTATACTTCTTCAGTTCTGTCATACTATTATGGTTGATGTTGTTTGCTATTTGAACAACAAAAATCCTCCTCTATTTTTTTTCTTCTTCTTTGGCTTAGATTTCTCTAGACATGGCAAAACGGGCAGGTTGGGTCAATTGGGTTTGCGGGTCAATCGCATCATAGGTCAAAACGAGTCATTTTTAAACAGGTCAATCGAGTTGTGAGTCAATCGGGTTGCAGGTCGAGTCGGGTTGCGAGACGGGTCAAGTTGACCCATATTTTTCAAACAATTTTTTTTTTTTTTTTTTTTTTGAAATAGATGCAATTTGTTTATGAGTTTCTTAACTGTGATTAGATTCTCACTGGTGATATTGTTACCACTTACCAATTACCACTAAACACTTGATACCCAAATTTGGTGCAACTTTTGTTCCAGCTTTCTAGAAGCTAATCTTGATATAATCTTCAATCTGTTTAAAGTAGGAAGAGAAAATGAAGGTGGCAAATAAAGAATGACAAACTATAATGGAGTACATAACATATTAAGTAAAGAAGAATAAGTAAATATTTTATAAGAATCACACCTCAATCTCAATTTACTCAACGTTGGTAGACATGGCAAAATGGTCGGGTTGGATTCAGGTCAAGTCAATTGAGTTTGCAAGTCAAATGGGTCGCGGGTCAAAACGGGTCATTTTTAAACGGGTCAATCGGGTCAGGTTAGAAAATTCTGACCCATTTTACCATGTCTAGATTTCTCCACCAATTTGCTGAATCCTCCTTTATTATTTTCTTTCTTCTACTTCGATTTCTCCACCAGCCCACTCTCTCTTTGTTTTCTTAAGAGGTTTTTTACTTTCCCTATATCTACTTTTAAGCTTTTGGTCAAAAATGTCAGACACACATGTGGTTTTTACTATTGTATTTTGTCCAAGAGTCCATCTACTCTACACGTGGGATTTACTTCTCCACATCTTTCTTTTTCCTACCTTTTATTTATTTTGTTTTTCATATTAATGAGTTGTGATAGAAATCAAAATGTGTCTTGTGCAATATATTATTAAGTTAGATATGTGAATTTATGGCTTAAAAATACATTATATGAATTTAAAATTTTTAAAAGCTCTTAAATAAAAAAAAAAAAGTGTGGTTCTAATTTATAAACAAATTAAATATAATATATATAAAGCAATAACTCTAAAAGGTGCATTAGGATTGATTGGTACCCAAATATATCATTTTTTTTCTTCTTAACTAAACTTAAATGACCTTAGTATGAAATTGACCCTTTTGCTTCGGGCCCCCCCAAGTTCAAATCCTTGGTCCATCCCTGCTTATTACGTATATTTTTTTCACTTGTGGAAGAATAAACTAATGAGCTGAGCATGTAAACATGAACCCAAGAGAATCCAAAGGTGAAAGATCAATTTAGAAGGGTCTTTTGAAGAATTTAATGAGTCAAAGATGTGTGGAAACATAAAAAGAAAGAGAGAAATTCGTTTGAACTAAAGTTGGAAAAAATCTTGACATGGAAATATTCTGACCAGTTTTGGTATTTTGGTCATATCCTTTTACTCCAATACTGGATTGACTTGATTCTTGCAGCGACGGAAAGAGGACTTGAAGATCTAAAACTTTGTAGTTTACAAAAACTTTATAATCTGCAATATTCTAGGCCAAAACTGACCTGGAAGTTGACCGGCTGTTGAAAAACGGAAATTGAATTTTTTTTTTTTTTTTTTTTTTGGAGTGTGTGTTTTTAGGGTTTTGAATGTTATATATATTAAAACGGGTACAAGGGCAGCCACGTTTTTTGCTGCTGGTATTTTTCATAAATTTTTTTTATAGTTTCTATTTTCTTTGGAAGTCGAAGAGCCTAAGCTAGGGTTAGGAGTAAATTCCCAGAGTTGTAAGTTGTCCATTATTCAATCCAAACATGTTTTTCAAGTTTTGATTATTGAAATCAATTGTTCTCTTTTCATAATTGTTTTGTTAGATTGATATTTAATTTCTAATTCTTTCATAAGTCTATTCTTGAATTTTTCTTATTATTAGAATAGGGTTTTATAATCTCTCTAGTAAAACATAATAATCTTGTTAGATATTATTTTTGTCATAGTATTGCCTTTAAGGTATGTGACTTTCTTGAGTTTTTCTAGCAAAGTTATTATTTTCTAGACTAAATTGTAGGAACAATTGATGAATAAAATCAACTAAAGAGTGTTTATTAATAAAGCTTATTTCTAAATCTTCCAATCAGATAGTTTATGTGTTTCCTTATTGATTGTGTATTAAATTGGATTGGTATTGAATGCTTCACAATATTGGTGGTCAAACCCTAACACCCTAGTGATTTTGGTTATTAAAATTTTACCAAACTTTTTTTTTTTTTTTTGGGGTACTAGTTTCAATCATATTTTCTATATATTATTGGTCCTTTTAATTTTTTCTTGTTTTCTTTTTCTCAGTGAAACGACAATTTTGGCTGCACTACAATTTTCGTTACAAAATTGGATGACATCAGCCGCATCTCATTACAAACAACCAAGGAAGCTGTCATCGTGCAAAACAGAGTATCCCATGTTTTTGGTTCTCAATTGCTGTTACATTACTGCGAAATTTGAGGAGTGGATATCGGATAACGTGAGTGAGTGGCCCTATATTTCCGATACGCTACCATACCATACCGTTTTATAGGGGTGCAAATAATACGATATTAACTGCACATTAACACGCCTCACAGTGCCCCACTCTCTACTTCTACAATCATAAAACCTCTTTCTTATTTTTACAGTTACAGAGTCGAAGTTGAAAAGTTGAAAGAAAAGAGGAAAGAGGATAATCAGTGTAGAACTCAGTTCCTCGATGCTGCCTGACGGTAACACAGGTCAGGTTGATCAATAATTGTTTTATGCTTATATCAAAGTCACTGTTTTTCATTCTTGTCGTTTTGAGTTTTGCTTTCTGGCCTGTTTTGCAATTGATATGTGTTTTATATTTCCTTGCTCTCTTTGACTTTGACTGCGGTTCGAAGTAATTTTTTGATTGTGACAGTTATTTAGTGATATTAGTTTTATGTCAAGAGTCTTGTAACTCGACTAACATTTTTTGGTGATTCTAACGGAGATGACCTAAAGGTTTAAAATTTAAATTTCTCTTCCCTTTTTGAAAAAAAAAATTATATATATATATATATATCTTTTGCGCACTTCTACTACTAAATTAGAGAAGAATTAGGAAGTCAACCTTGAACCCCAAGGGCTTTATATGGGTTTATCATGAACTCCTAGGCTTAGAGCAACAATTGGGACTCTTTATCAAAATCTATACTGAGAAACACACCTATTACATGTGTTTGATTACGGCTTTTATGTGAGTGCATGTGTGCAGATTTATTTTAATGTTGATATATACATGATGGCCTAAGCCTTAATTCTGTTAGATATACGTCTGTTTGATACAACTTATTTTTCAACTTTTTGAAAATGTGCTATTTGAAATAAGTTATTCCTAGAAAAAAGTGAGGTTTTTAAAAATGCAACAAAACTGAAACAAGAAGTATCAATTTTATAAAATACATTTGTGGGAATGCCTTGATGCCCACAAACACAATAAGTGTGTATATAGTATATTCCTATTGATTTGTGAGATTGATTTTGTTTTCCATTTTTTCCAAAACATTAACGCACGCCTTAGCCATGATGAGTCATTTTTCTGCCATGAAGACTTTGGAGGATCTGAATTTTGAGAGCTGGACAAAGTGGAAAACCGATTTGCAAATTGTACTTGGTTTATTGGACCTAGATATTGCTCTTTACAAAGAAAAACCAACCGATGCAGCTGAATATGAAACATGGGAGAAAAGTAATCGCTTAAGCCTTTTGATTATGAAAGCCAAGACTGATTTTGGTATTCGCGGTCTTGTGCATGACAGTACTGGCAGTGCCAAACAGTTTTTTGATGCTCTTGAGGCTTTATTTATGAAAATGGAGGAAGATGAGGTCTATTCACTCCATCGCAAGTTAGCAAGTATGAAGTTTGATGGTGAAGGGAGTGTCATTGAACACATTAAGAAGATGGCAGGTATTTACTCAAGGTTGAGAGCTGTGAATTTTATGGGTTTCTCTGATGATTCTTATCTTGTTACAATGGCTGTGGATTCTCTTCTTCCTCCACATTTTTCGTATCTGCAACTTGAATATGAACGTAGTAAAAAGAATTGGGGATTGCACGAACTTTTATCCTGTTGTGCAATACTAGAAAGGGATCATGATAAAGATGAAGAGAAAAACGTTAGCGACGCATCTTTTGAAAGAGAGCAATCAGGATATACAAGTGACAATGACAGTAGGAAAAGGTCTAAAACTTGATGTTTCTCCTGTGGGGAGATAGGGCACAAGAGGTGGAATTGCCCCAACTGATGGAAAAAAAGGTGACAGTTTTTACATTCTATTATATGTGACAAAATGCTCAATTTCTTTAAATAAGTTATTGTGACAATCACCTCCCTTGCTTAAAATGTATCAAAATTAATGAAAGAAGAATTGTATGTATATAATCATTGCTATTGTTTTATTTCAAGTGATGCTTTAATGGATTTTCACTTTTTTTTTCCTGGCTGTTCAGGGATTATGAGGCTAACCCACAGACAAATGGAGGGTGATTTCTTGGTGTGTTGGCTGCAAGGTGTTAGTTTTTTTTTTTTTTTTTTTTTCCTCAGTTCTTGTGTAGGTGAGTTTGTTGTATTTTGTGCAATTCTAGATGGTATAAACTATTAGTACTTCCTACCTAAATTTTAAGATGGAGTTTATTTATATATATTTGTTTTTCAATTTTTCATATGAGCAATTTTCATTTAAATTAGATTGTTTGTAAAGTTGTTAGTGTATGGTAGTGAATTAGTGCGAGGCAATTAATCAAACCATAATATTGCTCTCACATATAATAACTTCTCTTGGTGGATGGTCTTGTTTCACAAATGCGATATTTGTTTGGGTTAGAGAGAAACCGGTTTTGGGTAAGGTTGTTTGTTTTAGGGTTGATATGATATATCTATTCATACAGATTTGTCTATTCCCTAGGGAAGCAAATTTGGCCATAAATACTAGGACTCTCATTAGCATCCTGGCACGATTTATTTTCTCTGTGGACACAAGGGTATATAGTATGTGATTATCACCTTAATGAGACTACCATTCATATTTGGGAAGTTAAGCGATTGTAATTGACATCACTGCTAGCAGTAAGTGAATTTTTTTGAATGGGGATTACCGTTCTTGCTATGGGGCCTCATTGCAATGCAAATTTGAGATTTTATAATGCAAAATGAACATTAGTGATAAAAGAAGGGTTGAAATGGGAATGTCACACATGAAAATCAGAATTTTGCAACAATAAAATTGAAAGACATAGGAAACTAAAAGTTAGGAACCTAGAAATCAGCACATAGACTTGCTTGGAGTTAGCACCAAGCGAGGAAAACCCATTAAGAGTTGTACCGAATTAGTTGGAGTCATTACATAAAATCAAAACAAACTGTCATTCTTCAAAATCATCATAATTAGAAAGGAGTACAATAATTTGCTTATACAGGAATACAAAATCCTAATTTTAATTGGTGTGGGAAACCTTACTTATTAAATGATAAAAATACCCTAGACTTTTGAAATGAAAATAAAATTTCATAAAATAAAAATACAATTGATATCAAAAAATAAATTAACTGAAATATAATAAAATCTTTCTTGTACACCAAGCATCATAATGTAGCACATATCGAAATAGATGTGGGGAATGAATTTATGTTTTGTATAATATAGTGAGGATACATATATAACATCATATTTGTTAAATTATGAACGACATTAGTATAATTACGGACAGTTTTTTTCGTTACCAATTCTCATCATGGGTGCCCTTTTTGCTGACTAGAAATTGATTGGTTTGACTAACTCTGTGCATCGATGGGTTTTGGGGAACAGTTTATGAACAATAAAATAAAATTGTCAATTTGATCAACTAGATTATATCTCAATGGTTTTTTAAAGTGAACTCCAAAAATAATTTGCTAGGAACATAGGCAAATGTAATCAGTAATTAGGAAACATTAACACATACAGAATTGAGTAATGAGCACTCACTCCACTTAACCGGGCTTTGGAAAGTGGAAACTCGTCAAGGGAGGTCCCTTCTGAGGACTGGTCCATCAATTTAATAAGATAAGGCCCATTTTCCTAAATCATGGGCCGTTGTATTACTTCTCCTTCTTCTTTTTTTCTTTTCTTTTTCTACCTCAACTAAACAAGGCACTGAAATTCACTAGAGTTCTTAGGGGAATTTCTAGGAAAATTCCGGTATTTATAATCTAATGAATGATTATTATAAATTTTGTCACCTTATTAACATTTAAACAAATACTAATTGACAGTTTGACATTATTTTGGTATCCATTCCATTTAAGATATTGAACAGGTAATCAAGAGTCTTATAACTCAACTGATTTACTTTCTCATTACAATTATCGAATTATCATAAAAAAGAAGCAGAGAAAAACAAAATTAAAGATGTGATAAAATCTCAACCATTTATCTAACCATAAATTGTTAGTATTGTAACTTGTAAGATCTTCGTGGTGAAATTACTTTATAAACTCTAGGAAATCTTGATCCCAAATTCGCAGTTCCTAAAAGCTAATTCCTTAATTTCTTCAGCAATCACCATTGTTTTCCATTGAGGATTCCTGTAGGGGAGTACAATAGTGGGATTGATTGCTGAAGCTGCATCTCACTCTATAGCTATCTATCCTATTCCTCTCATACTTTTTACCTCCAATTTCACAGTAGCTAGCCATGGCTTTACCACCTCTAGAAGTGGTTGACAGCTTCGTGATTCTCATTTCCACCTACACTTGCCACTACATGGCATTTTTATTTGGACATTGATAGCTTCATTGACTGACCCTCGATCTTTCTATTTATCATCATTTTTTTCTTGTCTTATTTTTGGTGGCTTGGCCATTGACGCGTCCCTGCAACACTTTGCAGTATATTTTGACAAGTGGTGGGTTATGGGGAATGCCGCGTAGTAATTCAGCTTATATAAAAAGGTTTCAATTTTTTTTTTCAACACAATTGTACTTTTACCCGATTTATTTTTTAAGTAAAATAAAATAATCTATAAGAACAAAAGCTTATGAACCCTCAACAAATAAATCAAGATTGCTCATTCCCATCCATTCATAAAAAGTGACAAAATTTTGCTTTAGGGGTCAACCTATCAAAACTTTGTTCCTTTGTTTGAGCTTGAAATTCACTGCAAAAAAAAAAAAAAAAAAGGTATATTGTGTGATATGTTGTGTATTAAACTCCACCTTGTGCCCATGCCTAGTACTATGTTTTCTTTCAGGAGTAAAAACGATATTAATGATCTATCTGAAGCCATGGAATATAAATCAAATCGAAAAGAACTCTCAACCAAAAAAAAAAACCCCCACAAGCAATTATTATTGTTAAAAATCTATAATTTTCTACATCAAACTGATGGTTGGGCGAGCCGTGTGGCCTTGTGCGCAAATTCTAGGACCACATTATTCAATTACAAATGGCTGGTGGGGACTCATTCCTCATGACTTATGACTCATGTCTTAATTCATAATTTTCCTCAACCAGTAGTTTCCAAAAATAAATTCCTCAACCAGTCAGGTTTCTCCTAAAGGCCATAGTATAACTATAGTGCAAATTCAATTTTAAAAAAATAAAAAAATAAAAACTCATTTAAATTCCGTACAATATTAAACTTTAAAAAAAAAAAAAAAAAAACTCATTACAATTATATTTGTTAGGTTAAGTTTGTACGGGTTTATTTTCTAATTTATTTAGTTTTATATATATATATATATATATAGAAGAATCCAACTTATTTAGTTAATTTGACTAATTACAAATTTTTTTAATTATAAAACTTCACCGTCTTTTAAGGTACAGGTTGTAACATACAACTATATTTAAACAAAATATATTTCAAACAGAATAAACCAATTAAAAAAGACTTATCCAAATACATAATTAATAAAGTTGACGAAAGAGGTTAAACTGTATAAGACGTAAAAGCCCACCAGGAAGGTGGAATCGTTCCTGGCAGTATATCATAGATAAATATAGTGTATTAGCATGCTCAAGGCCAAAAAAAAAAAACACACACACACACACACAAACATATGATAGTACTTTTTTGCTGAATTCTATTCTAAATTTATGATTTTGTTAAGATCGATAAAAGTTTGAAAAAAGTGAAAGATTTTCACCAAAACTGTACAAAATTTATTTGAACATGAAATTTAGATAATAATTTCATTATCTATATATATCTATACTATGTGTCCGTTTGACAAAAATTATTTTTACTAACTTATTTTACTATTTAGCTTATTTTTGCTACTATTCATGAGTCTCACTGCACTTTTTAGTACTATTTATGAATTCTACTGTACTGTTTTAGTTAACATTTATATTTATCTACAATACTTTCAGTAAAAAGTTTTCAATTTTAGCAAAATAAGCGGATCTCAAACAGACCCTATATATAAGAGGATTCTTCTCTTTTAACTGGACTTTTTATATGATTCAAAAATACCCTCATTAATGAAGGTTAACTTCATTCAAAAATAGGATCATAAATATCAAATAACAAATTTCATTTTAAATTCAAAAAATGAATTTCCTAAAATTTAAGATTTTTTTTCCCTTCATGTTCACAAAAAAAAATTATAGTTATTGTTTACTTCTAAAATTTATCATTTTTATTTGTTTGAAAAATTAAAAAAAAATTCTAAATTATGATAAATACAAATTATTAACCTTTACCTCAAAAAAATAGAAAAAAACTCTGAGCACACGCTCACGAGCACGCTTAAAAGCTAGTATATGTATATAAAACCGAAACTTTTGACTTTTTTTAGAGCTCTCATATTTTTACACATCAACATTATTTAAATAAAAAAAATTCTGATTTTTAATTTACTACCTCATTATTAATTTTTTTTATTTGATTTTTCAATGCCAAGTTTGACGAAAGTGACTTGCCCATGTAGAAGTCATAGGGTTTGAGATTGGTGATGGTGGCAACAAGAGTCCGTGAGCCTCAAAAGTTTGATTCCCTTGCTCTTTCTTATTTCACTTTTATGCTTTTGATTTAGATGATTTGTGAAGCTTTTCTTTAACTCACAACCTTTTTCTTTTAGTTTATTTGATTGCAACTGAGAAAAGGGAAGAGAGGGAGAGCGAGTGGCGGCAGCCCAAGGAAAGAGTAAGAAAGAGATATGAAGACAGAGTTGTTAGGAATTTAACCAAAATTCCAACCTGTGAGAGACAAAAAAAATAGAGAAAACACACGTCAAAGAAAAATAATCACACGCACAAGACAGTATTTACGTGGTTCGGCAAATTGCATACGTCCACGGAGTTGCAGGGATTTCACTATTATCAGGGAAAAATACAAAGTGCGGCTACAGTGTTTTTTCTCTCTCTCTAAAAACACAACAATAGTAGTAGTCTTGAAACCCTAATTATAAAAGCGGCCTTTTATATCCTACTTATAGGGTTACAATGGGCTAGGCCAAAAATAAACTAGGCTCCACAAAGCCCAACAAATCTCCCACTTGGAGACTAGTTCAATCATCAACATCAGCCGCTATCCTCCAAAAGCAATCTCTCGTCCCTGCAACTCATCCTCCTGTCCTCAAGCTAGAAGGCCAACTGAAGCTGCACATAGCTTCAGCTTCTCAATAGTGACACCCTTAGTCAACATGTCTGTTGGGTTCTTAGATCCACAAATCTTCTCAAGTATTACCAGTTTATCTTCAACAAGGTAACGGATAAAGTGGTATTTTGTTTGTATATGCTTCGACTTTGAATGAAAAGCCGAATTTTTGGCAAGAAAGATTGCACTCTGACTGTCATTGTGTATAATGCCCATCTCTTGCTTCTTACCCAATTCATCTAAGAAACCATGTAGCCAAATCATCTCCTTTCCAGCTTCAGTTGCTGCAACATACTCAGCTTCTGTAGTAGACAAAGTAACAATCTTTTGTAGATTTGAAGCCCATGATATAACTGTACCACCCAGAGTAAATACAAACCCAGTAGTACTCTTTCTACTATCAATATCGCCAGCAAAATCAGCATCTACATAACCTTGCAACTTCAAACTTGCACCTGTGAAACAAAGACATGTATCTGATGAACCCTTTAGATATTTCAGAATCCACTTGACTGCCTCCCAATGTTGCTTTCCAGGCCTACTCATGAATTTGCTCACAACTCCCACTGCATGTGCAATGTCTGGTCTTGTACACACCATAGCATACATCAAGCTGCCAATAACTGAGGCATAAGGCACCTTGCTCATATGGTCCCTTTCTTCTTCTGTCTTCGGTGACTGTTCTTTGCTCAGTTTGAAATGACTACCCAAGGGTGTGCTCACTGGTTTAGATTCATTCATGTTGAACCTGTTGAGAACTTTCTTCACATACTCTGACTGTGAAAGCTTCAATGTACCATTAGTCTTGTCTCTAATGATTCTCATACCAAGGATTTGCTTTGCAGCTCCCAAATCCTTCATTGCAAACTGTTTTGACAGTTGCTTCTTCAGATTATTAATCTCCTCAATGCTAGACCCTGCAATGAGCATATCATCCACATACAACAGTAAAATGATATAAGAATTGTCAAAGAATTTAACATAGCAACAATGATCAGCTTCACATCTCTTGAACCCAATTTTATGCATAAAATTGTCAAATTTCTTGTACCATTGTCTAGGAGCTTGTTTTAGGCCATACAAGCTCTTTCTCAGTTTGCAGACTAGATTCTCTTGTCCCTGAACAATAAACCCTTCTGACTGAATCATGTAAAGGTCTTCCTCCAAATCACCATGAAGGAATGCTGTCTTCACATCTAACTGCTCAAGATGTAAGTTTTCTGCAGCCACCATTCCCAGTACCAGTCTAATTGTTGACATCTTCACAACTGGAGAAAATATCCCTGTGTAGTCAATGCCTTCCTTTTGCTGGAACCCTTTAACAACTAATCTAGCCTTGTAACGTTTGCTACTATCATGCTCATTCTTTATTCTGTATACCCACTTGTTATGCAAAGCCTTCTTTCCTACTGGCAATTTAGTCAGTTCCCATGTCTGATTCCCCAACAAGGAATCCATCTCATCCTTCATGGCTAACTCCCACTTGCTTGAATTTTCATCTTGCAAGGCTTCATCATAACACTCTGGCTCACCACCATCAGTCAATAGTATATAATTTAAAGCGGGTGAATAACGCTGTGGAGGTCTAATGTTCCTGGAAGATCTGCGGACTTCAGCTACAGGTGTACTCTGATCTACCTGTGAATCTGCATTCTCCTTATTTTCTTCACCCCTTTTCTGGACAGTACTTTCAGTCAATCCATCTAAGTTGACAAACTCATATTTCTTTTGATCTATCTCTGCAATATTTGATACTACAGTTGACCTGTCATTGTACATAACCTGTTCATTAAATATCACATTTCTACTTCTGATGATTTTCCTGTTTTGTTCATCCCAAAACCTATAGCCAAATTTCTCATCACCATAGCCAATGAAAAAACATATTTTAGACTTAGCATCAAGTTTACTACGAGCATCAGAATCAATATGAACATAAGAAACACAACCAAAAACTTTTAAATGGGAAAATTTTACCTCTTTACCGCTCCAAACCTCCTCAGGAAGTTTGAACTCCATGGGAACTGATGGCCCTCGGTTTATCAGGTAAGCTGCAGTGCTAATAGCATCAGCCCAGAAAGTTTTTGGTAGTCCAGCATGCAACCTCATACTCCTAGCACGCTCATTAAGAGTTCTGTTCATGCGCTCAGCCACACCATTCTGCTGTGGTGTCCCAGGAATGGTCTTTTCCATCCTAATTCCCTGTGCAGCACAATACTCACTGAACCCTCCATCTATGTACTCTCCTCCATTATCAGACCTCAAACATTTTAGTTTTAAACCTGTTTCTATCTCAACCATGGCCTTCTACTTCTTAAAAGTTTCAAATACATCAGATTTATTTTTCAGAAAATAAACCCATACCTTTCTGCTTGAATCATCAATGAAAGTGATGTAGTACCTGGAACCTCCAAGGGATGCAACCGGAGAAGGCCCCCACAAATCAGTGTGTACTAACTCCAATTTTTCTGCCTTCGGTGTCCTGCCAGTTTTCAAAAAACTCACCTTTTTCTGCTTTCCTAAGATGCAGCTTTCACACATGTCAAAATCAATGGACTTCAATTCTGGTAGTTTTCCTTTTGACAGCAGCATCTTCATCCCTTTCTCACTCATGTGACCAAGCCTGCGGTGCCATAGGCTTGTATCAGTACTTGCATCAGCAACTGCAATTGTGTCTCTTGGACTTGAGGTCATATAGAGAGTGCCAGTCTTCTTTCCACGAGCCAATACTCTAGCTCCCTTTGTAACCTTCCAAGTACCACCAACAAATAGTATTGCATGCCCTTCATCATCAAGTTGTCCAACAGAAATCAGATTCCTCCTTAGGTCAGGAATATGTCGAACCTTCTCCAGTAACCAAACAGACCCATTGGGTAACAATATCCGGACATCTCCCATACCCACAACATCCAGGGTTGAACCATCAGCCAAATACACCTTACCAAAATCACCTGCAGCATAGTTCTGTATGATTTCTCGGTGTGGAGTGGTATGAAACGAGGCTCCTGAATCCAAAACCCAATCATCAAGTGGACTGTCTACTGCAAGAAGTAATGCATCCTGTACTTCTTCTGTTACAGCATTAGCAGAATCATCTTCATTCTTCTTCTTAGGACTTTTGCATTGGTTCCTAAAGTGACCTGTTTTCCCACAATTCCAGCATTGTACTTGTTGGCCTGATCTAGATTTACTTCTGTTCCGATTAGAATTTCTGGATTTTGATCTGCCTCGATTTGAATTTCTGTTATTACCTCTGCCTCTTGTCTCAAGGTTTAGGGCAGAACCAGATCCTGAGGTTTCACCTGCATCTCTTCTGCGAATCTCCTCAGCCAGAATTAAATCTCGAATATCATTGTACTTGAGCTTTTCCTTTCCTGTAGAATTACTTACTGCCATCCTCATTGCCTCCCAACTGTTTGGCAAAGAAGCCAAGACGATCAGAGCACGAATCTCATCATCAAAATCAATTTCTACAGACGACAATTGATTTGTGATAGTATTAAATTCGTTCAGATGTTGTGCTACTGATGCATTCTCTGCCATCTTCAAATTGAACAGTTTCTTCATCAGATGCACCTTGTTGTTTGCTGACGGCTTTTCATACATACCAGACAAAGCCTTCATCAGATCTGCTGTGGTCTTCTCCTTTACAACATTATGTGCAACAGACCTAGACAGAGTTAACCTGATAACTCCTAATACCTGTCTGTCAAGAAGAGCTCATTCATCAGCCTTCATCGCCTCAAGTTTTGTCCCCAAAAGAGGCAGATGCAATTTCCTCCCATAGAGATAATCTTCAATCTGCATCCTCCAATACGCGAAGTCTATGCCATCAAACTTTTCTATTCCAGACGCCTTTCCTGCTTCCTCTGCCATTGCTCTCACTCAAACCTAACCCTAGGCTCTGATACCAGTTGTTAGGAATTTAACCAAAATTCCAACCTGTGAGAGACAAAAAAAATAGAGAAAACACACGTCAAAGAAAAATAATCACACGCACAAGACAGTATTTACGTGGTTCGGCAAATTGCCTACGTCCACGGAGTTGCAGGGATTTCACTATTATCAGGGAAAAATACAAAGTGCGGCTACAGTGTTTTTTTTTCTCTCTCTAAAAACACAACAACAGTAGTAGTCTTGAAACCCTAATGATAAAAACGGCCTTTTATATCCTACTTATAGGGTTACAATGGGCTAGGCCAAAAATAAACTAGGCTCCACAAAGCCCAACAAAAGTATGTTAAGAGAGGAGCGTTGAAGAAGAAGCATGAAGAAAAATTGAGAGAGGCAGGGGAAAAAATGCAAGAAGCATAACAGAAAGTCAAAAACATAAAATTAGTGCTATATACAAAGACTATAAAATAAACTGCTAGCCTCCTAACAAGACAAAAGAACACTTCAATCATAATGAGAAAGGGTTTGTTCCTTATTTCACTTCTTTTTTTATTTATTTAGTATTTTGGATTTTTCAAGTTTAAATTTTGAATTTTTTTTCCCTTTATGATTTAATTTTGGAATTTCGTACTTTCGTATGGAACACTCTAAATAGTTGACAACTTGGATTATATGTTTGCAAACTTGGTAGGTTAGACATTGAGTTTAGAGGCATTGTTGTGAACTTTGAGGTAGGTTTGTGACTTTGAAGCTTTAAATTTTTCAAAGCCATTGATGTTGTTGGTTGGCTATTATAAGTTGATACTTGATATTATACTTTTTGCATATAATATGTTACCAGTTTTTTATGTTTTGATATGAAATAGGTATAAAATGAGTTTTGAATTTTTTGGATTGTGCATATACCCCTGGATTAAAGACATATGGTATTAATGCTGATAGGTCTTGAATATGTGAAGTATGTTGACCGGATTCTAAGTTTTGAATATTAGGTGTAGGTTTGGATAGGACTTATTGCGCGTTGCGTTTTTTATTTTATGTTTTCTTCCTTTTTTTTTTTTTTTTTGTTCTGCTGCTGCGCATGTGTTTAGGGGGATAAACAGATACTATTCATGAACAGTAGCCATATATTGTTGACTTTTCAGCCCTTTTTATTAGTCCAATGGGTCCCGTGAACAGTGCACGGGACCCACAAACTTTACTTTTCAGCAATTTTTTCATTAAAAATAGGTCTCACGGTACTATTCACACATTTAAAAATTATTTTGCTATAGTGTTTTCAGTTTTCAGTTTCAGCCAAATAAGTTCTATCCAAACGGACCCTAGATTAATTCTGACAAAGTTTTTGAGAAATTTCTCATGCTCTTCTATAAGCTTTTGAAGAAATTAGATTTTTGGGTACATTAACCTTTTTTGTCCCTAAAATTTGGTTGAAGTTTGATTTTTTCATAAAATTTAAAAATTTAGGATTTGGTCATTATGCGACTATGCTAATGTATTCTTATTTCAAGGAAAATTGAACCAACTACATATTTAAAAGACCAAAATTGAATCAATCCTAAATTTAAAAGATAAAATCCAAACCAATCCTACATTTAAGGGTCCAAAATTGAACCAACCCCATACAGAAGGGTAAAATTGTTCTCCTTTTAAAATTTTTGGGACCAAATCCAAACTATTTATGGGCTCTATTTTGTAGGAAACAACAAATATTGTTTCGTGCCATTCAAATTTTAAACATGTAATTTTGAAAATTTTAACATAAAATTTTTTTGTGCATGACACAAGTTAGCGGCTAGTTATTATAAAAGGTGAGTTTGGACAAAAGTTTCAACAACATATATAATAAAGTTTTAGTTTTTTTTTTTTTTAGTTTTTATTTATTTATTTTATATATATATATATATATATATATATTCATATTCACAGAAACTTGTAGACTGGTTCTCATGACATCAGCTAAAGTACTCAACCATAATGATATTTTATTTTGGAACACAACTTTGATGTTACCCTTGCACAGATATATCTTTTTATACTACATAAATTTCCACAACATAATATATTGGTCAACTTGAATAGTTATTAATACTTTATGTGACGTTAAGCAACCAAATAATAATAATAATAATAATACTTTATGTGTCTAGTAGTTTGTTACCCGAAGGTTGCCAACTTCTCGTTTGTGAAAACAATTCCTATACAAGTGCAATTCTGATTGCCATGCCCATGAGAGTTACTGTATTTTTCAAATTTCAAAAATGGGAAGGGAACTCTTACCGTATAAGATTATGGGTTTTAGATTGAGAAATGAAAGTTTTAAAATGTTTATAGGTTTTTAACTAGCTAATTGATACTTTTTTTCTTGGTTAAATATGGGACTTAAAATTGAATTTTGCTTACCTAATAGTGTACACACAAGTTAGATTATCAAGTAGTGTAAGAGAGTGTGTGATAGATCTAATACTACATTTAAGTGAAAAAGCCTAAGAATACTAAAAATGAAAGTTTTAACACTTTGATGTCAAGAGAAAGATAAAGTCTAACATGAAAAGTAAAGAAGACACGAGAAATACGTGGAAAACCCTTTGAAATGGATGAAAAACTACAGGTGAGCAAAGGGGAATGGCCCTTGCTCTCTTCTATTTTTCTATTATGTCAAGAAAATGAAGGTTTTGTACAATGGTGATATTCCTTCCCAAATGATACTTTTCTCTCTACCTCACTTTCCTACCCAAACTTTCTAGTTGTTCTCTTTGTTTTTTCTCTCTTGGTTCTTGCCTTAATAGTTCAACATCATATTCCTCTTATAGTCCAAGGAATGCTACCAAGTACATAAGGACAGGTGTCAAATCGTTATTCCTCCATTTGAATCTTAAAATCAACTACTATACTATGTAGTGGCTGGAGGAGAGATAAAGCACACCAATGTCAGGGTAGTGGGACTGAGGGCGGCTCCGTTACTACGTGGGGGCCAAACCTTGGATAAGAAAAGGGATATCAAGGATGTTAGGAGTGATACAAGTGTCTTTAACAGTGGTCTAGCACAAGCCCAGCTAATAAGGGGTGTTCTATAACATTTGACTATGGGGGGTTACTATCTCCATTTTGTGCAAGTGCTAGTTGTTCATGTTAGGTGCAAATCTCACTCTTTCCCAAGATGGTCACGCCGTTGGCACGGGCCAAAGATCCCTTCTTCAACCAGCGTTCCTTTTCTTTTACTGGAGGAGAGATAAAGCACACCAATGTTAGGGTAGTGGGACTGAGGGCAGCTCTGTTACTACGTGGGGGGGGCAAACCTTGGACAATGAAAGAGATATCAAGGATGTTAGGAGTGATATACGTGTCTTTAACAGTGGTCCAGCACAAGCCCAGCCAATAAGGGATGTTCTATAACATTTGACTATGGGGGGTCGCTAATCGCTATCTCCCTTTTGTGCAAGTGCTAGTTGTCCATGTCAGGTGCAAATCTCACTCTTTCCCAAGATGGTCACGTTGTTGGCACAAGCCAAAGATCCCTTCTTCAACCAGCGTTCCTTTTCTTTTGCTCACAGCTATTCCCAGATCCAACCATTCCAGCATTCTTTATATATATATATATATAAGATATAAATTCTATTATAGCCTAATCTAAGTGTATATACGTGTGAAGCTCCCCTCTAAAGACTTAAACCCCAGCCCTTGTCCCCCACACTTTACAAGTACTTAATACTTATTGAGTAGTTATCGCGCTAAGGGTGCACAGCGATAATGTCAACATTCTCACATGCCTTAGCTAGTGTGATATACAATTAGTAATTAATGTTTTGACTTGATGATAAAGAGAAATAATCACAAAGTAAATATCATAAACTTAAATAATATCTATCTATAAATAAATAAATAAACCCGAGAGATTCTTATGGACGAAAGCATCAACCTAATTTAGGTCACTATTTCATCCGCCATTAATATTTAAACCTAATGAAGCTTGCAATTCTTGAATACCGTGTGTGTTATGTGATACTATTTTGATTACAATGCATTTTTTAAATAAAAATCATGAACAAGTGACAGACTTGTTAATACCACGAACTCACCCACCTCCCAATCAAAACACACACAAGTTTAATTGCTTAACCATTTTATTACTCCCTCCGTCCCACTTTTTTTGTCCTCTATTCTATTTTGAGATATCCCAAAATATTGTCATGTTTTTAAAAATAAAAGTCATTAATTTACTAATATTCCTATTATACCCCTATTAATTTACTAATTCAATTTTTTGATAAATTTTTTTAAGGGTAGTTTTGAAAACTTATACATTTTTAAAAAGTAGACAAGACAATAAATGATGTTCTTTTAAAAAAGCTTGACTTTTCAAATAGGACAAAAAAAGTGGGACGAGGGAGTATTTAATATAAGATTTGTTAATAGGTGCCTTTAGGATAATTGTTAATAAATTATTTTAAGAAAATTTTAACACTATTCTTATGAAAAATATAAAAAACAGTAAAAACAACTAATTACTTTTGTTCTCTTACTATAAAAAATTTCTTAAGATAGTTCCTAAATTAATTAATGCTCATAAAGCATCAATTAATATTTCCTTTTAATTTAATCAATGCTTCTATTCATTAAGAAAAAAAAAAACTGTCATCTTGACTAGGGGTGGCAAAATTTGATACGACTTGCGAACCTGACACGATATGACACGAAATTAACAGGTTATGGGTTGAGACTTAGCGGGTTTGTGTTATATTCAGGTTGAGTCGTTGACACGGCAGACTTGTTTAATAAACGGGTTGGGTTAGTGTTGAACACATAGAACCCGTTTAACCCGTCTGATTTGTTTAATTAAATAGCATTTTACCAATATATCCTTCAAACTCTAGGTATATAAACATGTGGGGGGAAAATGGCCCAGTCCAACATAGTGGGCCGAGAGCCCATAT
This sequence comes from Quercus suber, assembly GCF_002906115.3. Classification (NCBI taxonomy): domain Eukaryota; kingdom Viridiplantae; phylum Streptophyta; class Magnoliopsida; order Fagales; family Fagaceae; genus Quercus; species Quercus suber. Next base: position 139,515 of record NW_027069944.1, on the reverse strand, counting down.
GAGAGCTATTGTGTGACCGAGAAGAAGGAGATGGCAAGGGCAGGGCCCATCTGGAAGTGATACCCTCAGAGGGAAGAATGATTACAATCCAAAAAGGATATCTTCTGTCCGAAGAGGTTATAATCCTCTGATACGAATAGTATAGATCAATTGAGCGTATAAAAGGTCAAAATGATCTTCCGAGGACTCCACCTGATCAAGATAAGCTCTGAGTGCACTGGGAAAAGATAAGGATGGAGAAATATCTAAAGGGAAAGCTGCTACCACCATATTTAATGCTCTGCAGCAACTTTTTTGACCGCATTTATGTGGAGAAGACCCCTGAATAGTGTATCCTCACCTACCGCTACTCACACAGAGCTAAAGAAAATGCTTGACGTGACACGTACTCAAGTAGACTCACGGATGAGGTACAAGTGGGCGATGGAGATGAAGAGAAGGGAGGTTATATAAAGGAAAGAAGCTCCTAACGGAGAAGGGGGACAAAAAAAGAGAAAAAGAACTAAATTGTAACCCTAATATCTGTGTTCATCAGATAATCAATAAGGTAGCTCTTCGAATATTCCTTCTTTGCGTGTAAACTCATGTTGGTGTGTGCTTGAAAGTTGTGGTTCATTGTTGTTGATCCCATACCTAACCTAACTCTTTCACCCATACTCTACAAATTAATTGTTTTGGGCTTGGGCCACAAATCCCAACCCTACAAAATATATTAGTTGTTATGATTTATTTTCTTTGACATATTGTGGTTGATTATTTGTGATATTGGGATATGCTTTAGTTTTGAATGATTATTTGTGATACAATTACTCGTTAGTTATGAATTTTATATTAAAAATATTTATTTGTTTGTTTTTTCATAATTTTTTTTTTCATTTGATAAAATTTGATAAACAGGTCGACACGACTGACCCGTTTAATAACTTGGTCGTGTTAGGATTGAGGAATCTTGACTTGTTTAATAAACATGTCGGGTTAGTGTTGACCTATGTAGTCAAATACTCATGACTTGACACGACCCAAACCCGACACGCGAACACGAATTGCTACCCCTAATCTTGACAAATTATGAAAAAAATTGTCTCACTAGATATTTATAACTTTAATCACCTTTTCTTCCAACACATATTCCTAAACAAATTGTCAAAGGCCTTGTAGCTGAATTGACACTTCTCAATACATAAAGTGCTTGGAGGTTTAGGAGAAAAATGTTCAAGTTACGGGGTAAACAGCATGTTGTAATTATTCCTAAACAAATTTGTAGGAGTTGTTGATGAATATTGTTTGCATTAATCACATCATAGAAGTAAACCGAATTACCAAAAAACTAAGATAACCTTCTCCAATTGTTCTCTACCTCCCAGCTGTCAGAATAAAATGTTGGTATTTAATATTTTTTTAGTAGTATCAGGTATGTATCTAACATGAGATATATAAAGAAAAAGAAAAAGGAGATAGAGACATCTTCAATGATTTATTATTAGTATCTGTGGGGCCTGAAAGTCTGATAGCCTCGACCCATTTTACATCCGGCCCAAGGCCCATGCCGAGGATGGAGAATCGCTCGAGGGCGTTGTATAATGGCCTGAGCTGTAAGGACCCTGCTGAGGATGACCCTGTCCTCGGTGGACCGAGGACAACACCAAGTGGGGGAACAAGCCTAGGACAGGTTGTCATCTCCACAATAAATGTGCTCACCTAATCCCCTGAACGCACTAATGGAGATGTGACTCCTGGACAGGGTAACCTTGGCCACTACAAATCACATGATTACTGATAACACAGCTGATGGGACGGACGATCAGAAGGGAAGCGCACGGATGATCAACAGGTGGAAGAAAGAGATAGTGAGAAGAGGGCTATATAAGGGGAAGCAACAGAACAGTGAGGAGGGATCTCCTCAAACAGGATCCTCGGATCAACGCCGAGGAGAAACTTTGATGAGTAACCTTAGTGTGCCGGCATTCAACGGGTGGAAGTCCTATTTTGGGCGTTGTCTGTTTGTTAGGGCCTAGTTCTTGAACCCACTTTCTAAAAATTTATTATTTGGGCTTGTTGGACCGTTTTTCCTTTTCATTTTAGAAGGCTTTTCCAAATTGAGTCCCTACAGTATCTTTTATTTATGCTAAAAACAAAAAAAAAAAATTTTTTTACTGTTTATTACTGTTCATTGGCCTAAAATCACTGTTCATGGCCAATAAACAATGCATAACGTGCTGACTTAGAAAAAAACACCCAAAACGCGGACGCGGTCGCACTACCCAAACGGGCCTTAAATACATAATAAATTTGACAATATTTTGTTACATTGGTTAAAGTAGTAATTGTGATTGGTGTACAATCAGCCAGTGGTTTCAATAAAAATAATATTACACTAATCATAAATTAACTCCTCAAATAAATTTTTTAAAAAAAGTTGTAATTTTTTGCCTGTGTTTGTAGCATTATTGGATAAATAAACAGTAAAGATGAAAAATTAATCAGAGAAGACAATTTTTTTTTTAATACCAGATCCTGTCAACTTCATATGTGTGTACTATTATAGACTAAACTGATGAACCTAATTAATATATGTTATGTTCTTTCACGAATCACAATCTGGATGTGCGAGCGCCAAACTGCCAATTATGATATCTCACTTCGTGGACCCCTATCGACATAAACAATGAATACACGTCTAATCAAAACACCTGTACTCATTGAGTGAGATAAGAATACTTCTAGTCTCAATTTTGCCACAATTATTTTACTTGATAAGCAATAATTGATTGTCTTTTACTTTTATATACATCTATAATTTTTTATTCGCTCATCATAATCAATTAGGCAGGGAATTGCGATAAAAGTTGTGTAGTATTTTGTGTTACTGAATTTTTTTTTTTTTTTTGGAGATAAATGTAGATAGAGAATGGAATATAATAAAACCAATGTTTACTTTACTTTGAGGTTCTCCTCGTGAGAGTGATAATGACCTTTGCAAGTTGCAATTAACATTTGCACAACTGCGCATACTCAGAGCATCACACCTCAATTTTTTTTTGGCTCTTAAAAACTCACAAATTAAAGCAGCATGAAATGAACAAGGCCCTATAATGGGCCACCTCATTCAATGGCAGTACTGTAATTCCATCAAAACACAAGCCCTTAATGGGAGTAAAAGGAAATTTTAAAACCAGCTTTTTGAACAACTGGTTCCCTCTGCCTCTGCAAAATGCAAGTGCAACTTTCCCGTTTTACTTCGCTTTCTTTTTCTGGACTCCAAAAAAAATTAAAAATTAAAAAAAAAAAACTAAAGTGAAAACAGAAAAAGCAAACTCCTTAGTTAACCTCTCGTACAACAACTCAAATCTCAAAGTCAGAGAGAAGAAGCACTTCCTTCAAGAAAATTCTCTCTAACCCTTTTTATATTATAACTACATCAACGTCCTTAAAATTCACTCTTTGTCTTAAGCTTCTTCCTTTTGTAGATTCTCATTTCTTTTTTTTCTTTTGATTCTTTCGTCAAATTCTTCATTTTACTTTTATGGGTTGTTTTTATTAAGCAGTGGCAATGGGTGGTGGTGGTGGTGGTGGTGGTGGTGGTAGTGGTAAAGTAGAGGTGGTAGAGAGTAAAGGCTGTTCAAAGCTATTGATTGGTTTGTCAACTCCAATGTCTTCCATGAGAAGTCTACACCCATTTGAGCCAATGTCTCCTGCTTCATCTTCTCTTGCCTCTGAGACCTTCACTGCTAGATCAGGCGCTCCCTTTGCTGGCCTTGTTATCTGTGTCACTGGTCTCTCTAAAGGTATCAAATTTTTATTTTTCTTCTTCTTTTTACTTATTTCATTTGTGTTTTATGAATTCTCTAATTGGTTATTCATTTTTTGTTTTGTTTTGTGGATGCTGATTCTGTGTTCTATGTTTCTGTTAATAAAAATAGTATCTTTTTTGTTTGTTTGTATCTTTTTGGTTGCGTTTTGCATTGGGATTTTCTGCTTTTTTTAGTTGGTTATTATCTTTGAAGAAAATTGGCCATTAACCATGTACAGATACATGAAGTCATTTCACAGGTATAACTTAGTTACAGCTCTACCTTAGCTTCCCCAAATTAAATTCAATCATGGGGTTGCATTGACCAACAAACTACATGGTTGAATTTAATTGTCCTTAGAAAAAATAACCATATGACTAACTTCAATTGGAGAACCTATGGTATAGCATCTAAGGAACTCTCCCTAAGTTTTTCCTTTATTGTATCTTTTCTTTTCCCCTCATTATAAAAGATTGCGACCGTACATATCAATTATATGTAATAAATCGATGTTACAAAGTAATGGCTTTGAGAGGGAAAACAATTAATTGAGGTCACAAAAATTTCTATTAATGGTTTTTCACATATTTCTTATGCCTAACTCACTTCTCTGTGAAAATCTTGCTTCATCACTTTTTGTTTTGGGGGGTTCATACTAAGGAAGTAGTATTGTTATTATTTAGGTAGCTAATGTCTGTGGTTCTTGTTTTGGCAGAAGCAAGGAAACAAGTGATGGAAGCGACAGAGAGATTAGGTGGCCAATACAGTGCTAATTTACATCCTCAGTGTACCCATTTGGTGGTTCAAATATCCTTTATTGGTTTTTCAAATTGTTTAACTAGTTTTATATGAAGTGGCTGACCGCAATTACATTGGATTAAGATTTGATCATTGACGTTGTTCTCTCATCTTGTTTAGTATACATGGATAAGCGCCAAGTAACTGTACCCAGATGAAATTTCCCAGTCTTCTTTAGTTGGTTAACATGGAGGTTTTCTAAAAAGCAAAAAAAATAAAACTTCAGTTTTATCATTATTTATTTCATTGCATCGTTCGTGAATGATCTTATCTGTATTCACTAGATACATATCAAATATTCAATTCTACTACTGGGATGGCTTTGCATCATTTCCTGATCCTAGCATGTACACGTGATATCCTTACTGATGTAATGCTTGTGCAAACTCCTTAATGCTTTTTACAGCTTTGGTGGACGTAAGTTTGAGCATGCTTTGAAGCATGGATCAAAAAATGGTCTCTTTGTTGTCACACTTGGGTGGTTTGTGGATAGTGTCAAGAGGAATGGTAATAATGAGACTAAGAAAACTACAGAAAAAAAAATTGACATATGATCTTATTAAGTACTTCATATATGGTTTGTTTTGCTTGCTGCAGTGAGGTTGAGTGAATCACTCTACAGTGTTAAGAACTGTGGAGAAAATGGTATGCGCTTGGATGAGTTGAATCGGCTTGCTGGATTTTCTGGCACTGAAAATTCTTGTCTGCCTGTTGGTACTCATGGAGCCAAGAAATTTGACATGATTGAAAAATCAAGGTTTTCTGGAAGAGACTTGAATAGAAGTACAGGCTCAACCCTTTCTGGTCACTCCTTTTATGTTGATCCAGGCATTTCAGCTGAACTGCGCAATAAGGTAAACTTGAATATTTAGTGGGATATAGTGTGTTTTCTTTTGAACCAATGAGCCCTACCTCAAATGGCACTATTGCAAGTGTGCGTGGAGAGTGAGGTTGTGGATTCAAAATCCATTGGGTGCGTGTATAACTTATCTAAAAAAAGTATGTACTTTTGAAATTTTGATGCACATATGTTGTATCTCCTGTTGTGATGCTAGCTTTTAAAGGTCTTACATATCATCTGTCTATTATTAAGTGGGTACACCCTGCATCGATTAAGCCAACATCTCTCCAGGTACCTTCAGAAACTCCCTGAGATGATTGATATCTTTGGCAGGTTGTTGAGGCTGCTGCTAGAGAAGGTGCCAAACTTGTAGAACAATGGTTTGTTGGTTCTGGTGCTAGTCATGTGGTTTGTGAAGGAACTTCTGTGCATAGATATCTTGGCCACTCAAGCAACATTATCACAGTGAGTCCCCGTTGCATTGCATTTTATATTTATGTGAATGAATATTTTATATCTCTAGTTTTACGGAGAATGGATATTATTTATGTCATAAAATTTCCTGATTCTCTTACTGTTGGCATGTCTCACTGTACCAAATTTTGGCTGTCTTCATCTTCATGTATTTTAACCTTTGTACCATTGATGACATTGTCTGCAATGTGGAAAATATTGATATACCTGGTAGAGATCAGGGAGTGCTCTATGTAATTACTTTTATCACAAAGAAATTCATCTGATATATGATGTGTCTCAGCCACTGTGGGTTCTGAAAACAGTAAAGGAGAAATATGTACAACGGCTTGTTCACATGTCCGCTGACTTGGCCAGGCAGGTTGGTATGATGCTTGAAGAGTCTCAAAATGGCATTGCAGGGAAGGTAAATATTGATTCTTTATTTTCAATATTATGAAATGCCATTTCTATTCTTTTGCACTTACTGGTATGAATGAAACATTATATACAGAAATATTATGTTTGATTTAGTGCTTACTCTTTTCTGCCCCAAACCTCAGGGTGATCAATGGGTGGGGTGAGTTTGGACTATGTTTAATGTTCAAATCTTGCTAGCAGGAAAAGAAAGGGGGGGAGGGTGGGAGGAAGTGAATGCTGTTCAGTAAAAACAACCAAATCTTGCTTTGGTTGTTTATTCTTATAATATCAATATGGGTGGGGCAAGGGGTCTTCAAATTATAGTATGGGATTAAAAGTATAATGGACTGAAACATTAAAACTAGTTGTAAATGCGGATGTACATGAGGATTTATCATTTCAGGAATATGTTGGGATGAATGAGAATTTGGAGTGGTTAGAGGAAGTCTAAGATGGGTAACATGACACTGATGGATTCAGATTTTCTAGATTTCCTAAATTACTCTACCAAATAGATTTCTTTAAATCTTAACAATTTTTTTATGATTTAATGGTCTGGATTTTGCCATGTCAGCATTCCACTAACAGTAATCTTAATAGTTTTGTTTGCAACATTATTTTATTATTTTAAAAGTACTGTTAGTGAAATATTGACATAGCAAAATCTAGACTCTTAAATCATAAAAAAGTAGTTATGATTTAAGAAAATCTATTGGTAGAGTACTCTAGGAAATCTAGAGGATCTGAACCTGATACTGACACATTTGAACTAACAAAATTGACAATCAGCTATAGCTCGGATTTCAACCTTCTGAATTCTCAGCTCTTGTTCACATTGTATTTCTATTCCAAGACAAAAGGCCTTTGGCATTCTTTAAAAGTGTGAAGTTGATATTCTTTCATTATTTTATTTGAATATTCATTTAATTTGTATTGTCTCACATGCTTGTATTTCTCTCTAAAGTTTACACACACACACACCCTCACACGAAGTTTGATATTATTATTATTATTGACATTTCCTAGGAAACAAATGGGCAAAATGTCCTTGAAGATGATCAAAGTTGTAGAAATAAAGCAAGCCTCATTGAAAGGCAACACCTTGTGAAATCTGCTAAAATTGGGGTTAGAAATCGCCGTGATCGTCGTATGCAGGTAATCATATTCAACAAGTTTTTCCTGCTCCATCCAGGACTTTGTTGTTAAGCGTTAAGACACCATACTTTGCTTTATTAAACTCAGAAAGCTACATATTAATTTAAGCTGGATTATAATACATATAAATTCTAGAGGCAAGAGAAACACAATTTACCTTGTTTTCACTCAATAGAAAATATAATTTACTTACTCTGCTGCAATAAATTTTTAAGTGGACAGATGACAGGCACTAAATTGTGAGATACTGAAGCTATCTGGCTAGCACTATCCTGCCGTTTATTTTTTGCTCTTTGTTCACTTCCATAATGGTGAAAGAGCATACTAGGAAATTTAATAATGATTGGTAAAACTTGATTATATTATCTTAGCTATCTGATGTGTTGACTTATGAATATTTAGAAGAAACATGAAGGGTGGTTTATGATAGTTGAATATGTCTGGCTGTTTGACATTTTTTACACTTAGTAATTTTTTAACTTAAAAATCCCAAAGTCTTTTTTAGTAAGTGCAAGATCCCAATGTAAGGTCTTTGCATGATTTCTTTACTTTCACTTAAGTGCAGAAATGCTAGAAATCTTTGTAGTCAATCTTGAATGTATCCTTTCTGTGTGTCTATTTAAGCAATTGGTGGTTGGGGAAGAGAGAGAGAGAGAGAGAGGGGGGGGGGGTGTTTTTGATCTGTCTTAAGATGGGAGACTCTATCAATGGATTTACAAGTGTTGATGTGAAGTCATCTAATTGTGAATTCTGTTGTTATTACAGACATGTCAAACCCCAATACATCCAATAACCCCAACCAGCCTTTTGGATTCAATCTGCTGGTCAATATCCGAGCCGACTTCAACTGCTTCTATTTACACAGACTCTTTCAGTGTTGAAGGTACTAGTGAACATCCCTCATCTGTATTCCTAGATGCAAAAGGCGATGGCAAGGATTCAGAAGCTTCATTTACAAACTTAACCCGGCCACTCACAGAAAGGTGTTTGTTCTCCCTCTCTCACTGCTAATATGTAGATTTCATCTTTTTCTGACAGGCATGAGTTTGATGGATGGATTTTACGCTCTCATCTTTGTTTATACATGTGTGTATCTTGCTGTAATTTATAAAGTGGTTCAACAAATTTTTATGTTGTAATGATCTGATGATATGGAATATGTGAACTCTGACCTGTTCATATGGCATCATTTTCCAAATTTTGTGAATCACACGTGTGCTTGTTATGCTGTGTTTCTGGTTATAGCAGTGTTCTCTATCCATGAGGAGTCTCACTGCATTTAATTTTTCTGTGGCCTGTTTGCAGTGAGAAATCCGAATTGATATTTAAATACCATTTTCTTACCATACTGCTTCCCATTGACCGATTTGCTGAGATGGGGCCTTCTTCAAGAACGTTTTTCAGCGACAATGGCTTTACATGTTTGCAAGTGTTAGATCATATCTATTCATTTTATCAGGTGAGTCTTGAAGAGTTTCCTTCATGTGTCTGTCTATATATATTTTCTTATGCATAAGCAATGATTTAATAATTTTCTTTTTGTCATAAGAATTTCAAGTTATATCTTTCATAGTTGGTTTGGTTATCAAATTTCAATATGGTATTGAATTTGGCATCCTGTAGATTTTAATAATGTATTTGCTAAAGGTGAGACAAAAAGCAAAAAGTTGGAAGCAAAACCAATTTTGCCAAACGGAATCTGGTGGAAGGGATTATATTAACTATTAATTTAAATTTAAAAAAAAAAAAAAAAAAAAAAAAAACCTACTAAGAAATACTAACCTTTTGTCCTTTTGACATGTTTTTAATCACCGTTTTGACATGTTCTGTTACTGCATCAAGAAAAAATTCAACAGAAAACGTATGTGGCATATAATTAACCCCTTTTGTATAATTATGATGGATGTTTTTGAAGCTTTAAGGGGCTGTTAGTTTAATCACTTTTGAAGTTTATGTGCATCAATGCAACCTATTGGCTATGGCATCTACCAGACAGTAGAGCTGATTCATTTACTGGGGACCTTGATGTTTATGTTTGCTCTCTGGCAGGAGAACATGTCTGTTCACGAAATAGAGGCTGCAATTCACACTGATTCGAGGCATGCAGACCGGCTGCGATCAGTGTACTCTAGTAGAGAAACAGCAGAATGTGGTTATGTGGTTTTTAAACGGATTGATTTCTTAGGAAGTCGCAAAAGTTTTGAAGCGTTGAAGCGTGTCAGTGGGGACAACAACAGTAACGTGTATGAGCTGTTGGTCAGGGCATGATGTCATCTTTTCAGTGGCTAATCCCTTTCCCGTATTTTAGTTTTGATTCAGTGGCAGTTCAATGGCCTAGCTGAACTATTAGTTCCAGGTCAAGATGCATTCAACCTTGCTTCTTTGAGATCTCAAGAAGAATGGTAAAGGTTTCTACCATGTTATAGAACACTTTAGAATATATGATTTGTATTTACTCTGCATAGTGAATGGTAAATGAGTGAAATATTTACAAATAGTCTTTTTGTTCAAAGCCTACAGATTGATAGTATACACCAATTCAAATGGCAGTGCCTTTACGCAGCAGCTTTGAATTTCAGATCCCTTGTACATTGACGATACATTTGATGGATAAGGATTATTATTATTTTTTTTTTTTCATTTGGCAAGTGTAGTAAATAGTAAATGAGTGATTGAAATACTTGCAGATAATCTTTTTGTTCATAACCCATACCCATCCAAAGGGCGGTGCCTTAATACAGCAGGTTTGAATTGAAGATGGTTGAGATGTTTTCAAATCTGTGCTAGCTTCAACTGTTCAACAAACTCCACATGTAATGTAATCTTGCACTGGATGGTCTTGTAATCAAAGTTCTATTTTTGATCTATTCTTGAAAGGTATTAGCGGGGTTAAAGTGATAGCTTAGTGGTAATAGCATCATTTGTGGAATCCTACGTTTGCAATTCAAACCACATCTCTCCCCCCACTATCCACCTTTTTTTAAAATAAAGGTATCAAGTGGCAATTCTTTTAGATTTGCATATCAGGGAAAATTTAGGGGGCATCACTTTGGATTTCTTAGGATGATATCAGATATCAGCTGTATCACACAAAGTGTGGATTTAGTCGGGATACAACTTAACAACATAGTCCCACACATGTTGTGAGACCCATATGTTGTGAGGGGCTGGCTGCATTATATGCCTGTCACACAAGATAAATTTTCTTAAATTATTGAGGCAGATTTGCTTCAAAATGACTTGAGTTGATATTTTTGCATCCTAAAACATCAATGTGACCCATGTAAGTATAAAGCCAAGTACAATAACTAGGTGTGTCTCATGTCTGCACGAATCTTAATAGATTTCACTGTTGGTGTTTGGTATGTACTGAGGTTCAAGAACATGAAGCAACTTGTGATAGAGAGGGCTTCAAAACCCTGAGAATAATGACCATGAAAGTGGTGCAGTATGGCTACAAATTTATTTTTCTTTTCAAAATGACACGGTTGGACGTCGTTTCTGGAGTACGGAGTGCCAACATACTTGTCTATTGTAGCATTCGTCATTTTCAGGATATCAAGGACAGTCATTTTAATAATGCTATGCAACACAAAAAATTTAATGACAAATTTCACCCAAGTGATAAGACACTGACTGACAGGGAAAAAAAATTGTGAATCTAAGCGATCATTGTGTCCAGTTATGAAATTTGTTATGATATAATTTGCGTCGGTAGCAATGTTGCAATCGTTTATTTTTAGGTGCCACATTGTTGATATGATTGGGTGTTTACGGTTTAGAGACCAACCAGAATTTAGTATTTATTATATATTTCAAACTTGACATTGGTACATGACATTCCAAGACAATTGTCAATTTTAATCCAGGTCACCTTTATGCAAATTTTATAGTACAATTGGTTGTTATTTTATAAAAGAAGTCAAAGCCACTTTTAAATCAAAGGGCATTTGTTTATTAGCTTTAATTACTTCTTAATACAGATAAGACTCTTTTGAAGTCTCTTTAACGAGTGCACAAAGTTATCCATTAACAAAAGCCTCTTATTATTAGTAACGACTAATGTGGTTTACTCATAAATTTATCAACACTTTTTAATCATGTATTGTTTTTAGTGGCCAAACTCTTGTAATTAATAAGCGCCAGAACATGGAAGTATTGTAAATAGTAAAAAAACAATAGATGGCCATTATTATTATTCTTTTGTATTTTAGCATCTGTTGTAATACAATGACATTTGTCAATAGGTTGTAACACTTATAGATGAACATTTGTAAGCAAGGACAGGTATTGTCCTTAGAAATTCCTTCTTATCTTTTAGTTTGTCTTCTTATAAGACAATCTTGACTAGATATAGGCATACACACTTTTGTAAGAAAGCAACAGCTTCCCTTTGGCTTTTCCTTTGTGTCTGTAACTAGTATCAGAGCACAGCTCAAGGTTGCCAAAAAATATAGCTTTTAGCAACTTAAAATACTACTTTATCTATTTTAACACCCTATTTTATAATATTCCTAACATCAAATGTTTTATTTTAACATTCAACACATTAAAATAATATAAAAACACAATAAAATAATATATCCAACAACACAATAAATAACAATCACAACCAACCATCAATATATTAAAATACATTTTTTTTTAACATCACATATTAAAATTTCAGTTTTTGTTTTGAGTTTTAAGCTACAGGCTACTAGAGATTGCAACTCGCTGTAGCTCATGCTCAAATTTTTTTAAGTTTTCATTCTTTGCTGTAGAACACATTTTTAGGTTATTGGGTACTAAATTGATTTTTTAGTCAATTTAGCAACCTTATTGCGTATGCTCTTAATCCACTTATAAATACACTAAAACGCTACTTCTCTTAGTCGTATGAAAAGATGATAACCCAATTTTTCTATTCATCAAAAACTGAAAGATGATAACCCCTTTTAGTGTTTACAGTGCTTTAAGTCTATCATTCCAAGCAATAAAATACCTTTTTTTTTCCCTTAAAAAAAAAAAAAAAATCTCTGAACATTTCATTCCTATTTTTTCCTCAACCTGGCTCCGTAACATGTCAGAGAGTAATCCTTAACCACCACATTTTTCAGATAATTACAGCATCTTTTCCTGGTCAGTTTGTTTTGCTTCTCGGTTGTGTTTGTTCTCCTCCTAATAGCTATTACTTTTGGCTGTCAGATTAATGATATTATTAAGGATAAAGATGATTATACAAAATTCTAAATAGATTTGTAATTTAACTGTTACTTTCTGATATTTTCAACAAAGATGTCCAATGTCCAAATCTCCTACTTCCGTTGTTGTAATTATCAAATTATCAAGCCAAAAAAAGAAAACAAAAAAGACGACTATACAAAATTATTGTTGCTCTGACTGAGAATTGGAGATTAAGATTTATGGAAATATGAGTTGGATGAGATTCTGGAGTTTAGTTAAGCACTACCGACATTATCATTTTTACCCTTGAAATTCTATTTTCAAAGTCTTTTACCTGACCACATAAAGTTATGGATTTCGTATTTCTTTGTTCCCATTAACAATAAAGGAAAAAAGAAGAATCCCCAATGTCCGCTAATGTCAATCAGACTGAAGTCCATCACTTATAAATAACGTTCATTATTATTTTAACTTTTAAATGAATCAAATAGTTAACAAACATATGAAAATTGATGCAAGTATTTCATGGTAAAACCAAACTACAATCTCTTGTAATGTTGCAGCATAATAAATCAATCTTGCAAGAGTGGAATCCTAAGTTCTACCAAATTATGGGCAAGGGATTCATTGGGTTAGAACTTAGAATTATACAATCCTTTAATTAGAAAAGAGGGAATGTTAAAGGCATAGTTTCATTATGAGTATGTATTCATACAAATAATTAGCAGTAGTGTACATGACTTTAGTACATTGACATCATAGCTAAGATTAGATTCATGTTTGATACACTGCCTAACTAGCCTGTTGCCTAATTGCTCTATAGGTGCTCTATAGGTTTAGGGAAGATGAATAGGGTGGTCTACTATACAAAAGATACATAACATCATCCCATTTTTAAAGTTAAAGAACCACTACTTGACACCAATAGACACAAATTAGGAGCCACCAATGACAAGTTTTCCCTGTCGTTCAAGCTCATAGAGCATGACAAGCGCTGCGGAGTCAAGTGCACTCTTCTTATCAGCTCTAGCATCTCCTGTGCATTCCATACTGCCGAATTTGGGAATGTGCAAGCTTATCCTTGATACAAAACTGTTAAACCCATTTCTTATTTCAGAGCCTTCTCCAAATTCAATTGGAGATCTGAGGGAGAAGATAACAATTAGGTCAGAAACTGAAAAGAATTAACAAATTTTCTAGCAGCCATGAATGCAAATCCACATTTATATAACCATTAAATTATTATACAGCAAACAAGGCTGACCTTGATTTATTTTCCGTTGAATTGAATGTAGGCATTGGCCACTGCACTTTCTTACATAATTCGAAAAGAGTGGTTCGGGGTCCTCCTTTCTTTGTGTTGATTGTGGCAATAACTACAAACAAAAAGCCATAGTAGTACTAATTAATATAATTCATCATCTTATTTATTTATTTTTTTTAATGTATATAAGGATTTAGAAAGTCACAATAAAGGATAAGTTCAAGTATGAAAGATTACAAGTAGCAAACTCCACAATTGTATCATTAAAAATTATAAACAAATCAGAAAAAAGAAGTCATAAGTGCACAACAAGAATAATAATAAGATGCCAAAGTGTTTGAAAAAAAATATAGTCAACCATGACATATCCAGCAATTAAATTTTCTTATTGAGATCACATCTTACATTTAGCTTCATAATTAAATTTGTGAATCTCTTCAGGAGGGAGCGGAAGAGATATTCTATCAAGAATTTGCAGCCGTTTACTTACAACTGACTGCACTGGGTACAACTCATAGCATTTTTATGAGCTTATCCAGCACGTGGTAAGCCTACTTGGCGGATTAGACTCTCTTTCGGGTGAGGATCCCTTTGTCACCAAATAAATATATAAAGCTCATTTAATTCTTTCACCAGATTATAAATCCACTGAAATTTTACTTTGATCAAACGTAAAAGAGGATGACTGTTTATATATTATCAACCTAATTCATCCAACATCAATGTGGTTATTGTAGGACAACATTGAGTGTTAAATGGCCAACACGTTTGAATTTGCACCCATTGTCATTTGATAAACTTTTTTAGTAATTTAAATAAAAATATTAAACGAAAATATGTGCAAGTTCCAGAAAAGCAAAAGCATAATAAGAAGAAAATATCAAGATGCAAAAGCTGAATGCCACACACATTGACTATCTTAAATACATAATGCTCTGGCATTGTTTGGATCCATCACTCTCAGTATCAAAACAAGAAAAATAATGCATAGATGGTGCAAACCTGGGGTGCCACTGTTGGGACTGCAGTCTTTGTTAGAACAATCATAAGTTGGGGAAGAAAAACCAGTTGACTCAGGAGGCAATTGATCTTCAGTTGATTTTCGCTTTTTATTGATCGCTAGCTCTGAAAGATTTCCATCAGTTAATTGATCACATACATCAATTTCCATGTATGAAGCAGTTGAATTGTCGATATGATCAGCATCCAGTTTTCTCTTTTTGGAAGCACTACGGGAGAATACAATTCCTCTTTTCTGTTACATTTAAAAGTATTACATTAGATATATTGGGTAATGAAAACAGTTGACAGGTTCTGAGATGTGCAGCACATCAGCAAAATCTACTTGCGACCAAACCACTTAACACTTAGCCTCATTCATTACTACTGAAGCATTAGGCTAACTTTACAAGAAACTAAACTTGTGTATGTCTTTTTCAGTCTGAACTCATGAAATCATTCAAAATATAAATTCTATCACCAAATTAATTATTTTTAGGGCATTTAAGTTCCATTCCATAACCATTCGTAAATAGTTCAATTTTCATTCTGATTGACTATCTACTTCTAAAGTAATTCTTGGAATTTATTGGTGGTTTCCCCATAAAAAAAATAAAACCCCCCCCGTGGGGGGGGTGGTGGAAGGACACCTAAGACAACATTTAAATCATCATCACAATTAATTTGGAGAATGGAAGAATTTTAAGGTGACCATTCTTTGCATAGGTTTCAGAAGTTTTTTTTTTTGGGTTACTTTTATTTCTTAAATAAGACATCAGAAAGGCAAGAATGAATATAGATAATAATTTTTTTAATTAAAAAAAAAAAAGGTTTCCAATGCTATGTCCATTTTATAGATTTGAAATTGTTCCCACGCAAAAAAAGACATTGGGTGATTTATGACAACAAGGAGATTGTATATGCAAAAAACTATAAAAAGACAGATAGCTAATAAAGTAACCCTAGAACTTTATATTAAATAAAATCTTAACATTTCTAAGAAAAAATTGAACTGCCCAATAATCTTTAATTAAAATGGTGATCTGCATAGTAGTTTAATTAAGAAGCAGGTATTTAGAGAAGCACCAACAAACCTCAAGTTCCTTTAATAAGCGACAAGCTGCTTCTCCTCTTGCAATTTTTTTCCCCCCCTCATATCCCTCTCCAATCAAAAGGACATCTTTCAGTTGTAAACTAAGCTCAGCATGCACCATATCTCCCTTCTTTATAAATTTTTCTTTTATAAAATACCCACGAGATGCACATAATTCATTCAGTTTTCGAAATGGATGCAGTTCAAGCTTATCAGGGGTCACAATTGGAGACAACAGGGGCTTATATATCCTCCAAACTTCATTAAGATTAAGCTTGGTGTCAAGTAGTATTGCCCCTGCAATACTTTCCACCATATCTCCAAGAGCCTGTAACAAAAAGAAGATGGTCATACAAACAAACTAATCATGAACAGAAAAATAATGGCAATCAAACCACAAAGAAGCAAGTCAATGTAGAACTCAACAACCAAATGACTTACACCAACTGCAAATATTTAAGAAACATTGACTAAGAATCATGGATATAAATGGCAACTGTCGAAATTCACAACATCTGGAAGAAAGAAAAGGGAATGAGCATAAGAACTAACCTTAGGACCTTTTGGGAGTTGGAGTGATCCATCAGTATGAGATTCAGAAATAGACTTCACATATTCTGTTATCTGACTTAGAAGTAACCCTGAGCAGTGTTGAAGATGCTGGTGAAGGTTTTGTCTTACAGCGGCTTGAGCGAAATTTTCATTATTTACTGAAGCTGAACGCAAGTCAGTTAACTCGCCCGGATCAATATCTGTGTAGCTCTGATAGAGATGCCACGTAATAAGCAGGTCCAACACCGAGTCACCAAGATATTCAAGCCTCTGTCAAAAAATTCAAGAAGTTAAGAAGAGAGATTATATAGAGCTCTTGCTTATTGTGTGTACAATTTCTTGCCATTTTCAAAATTTACAAAGACTTCTTCAACAGACATTTAAAAAGGATATTTTAGGAAAAGGAAGAGGGGGTGAGGGGGCAGAAAGAGAAAAATTCAATCAAGTGATTCAAGTCTGCTGAGAATGTCCATTGCTACCTGGTAACAATAGCCAACTCCCAGTTCTTGCTGGGATGCATGTGTTATGGCCTCCTGTAAAAGACCCTTAACAGAAAATTCATAACCAAGCTTTGACTCTAGGGTTGCAATCTCATTATCTTTTGGGACATAGGACCGTAGAGAAGCAGTAGTAATTGCTTCAACAACTAACACGGGATCAAGTTCAGCATCAATTCCAAGCCACTTCATCAGATGGAGTGCAGCAATTATTCCACCACCCACATAGTATGCTCCTATGAGGGCTTCAACACAATCAGCTATGGTTTTTGAACTCATCCATCGATGACCTTTATCACAGCTATTTCCAATCAAAACTTTTGGGTCTTCAGTATGGAATTTTGCATCCAAAGGCACTTCTGGAGTATCCACCCCGCATTTACAAGGAACAGGCCGAATGGAACGCTGTCCTGGAGCAACCCAACGACGAGGATCAAATGCACTGTCACGTATATATCCCTGTCAAAGGAAAAATGCAAAGCATCATAAAGCAATGAACTCATAGACTCATTAATGTACTAAAGCCTGTTAAAAGTTAGACTTGTACCCAAATTATGGTCTCCTAAATGAGTGCAGGCAGGAATTGCAAAGCAGTGTATAAAAAAATTAAAAAAAACAGGGATAACCTATGTTCACATATTGTGGCATGTTCACAAAACATTAATGTCATTTTTCTTATGTACATAACAAAATACCAGTGATCATTAATCCAGTTCCGGTGCCTGAGTTTTATTTATCTGTCAAAGAAAGAAATTTATACACCAACATGCTGCTGATTATTACATGTTCATAATGACTTATTGGATACTAAAACTATTTTATCCAGGATGCCATTTCAATGTGCCCATATTGTATTGTAGCTGAATCCAAATTTACAACTCTACTTGGTATCAAAGCGTCCTGATCCAACCCTAGAACTTACTAAAGCACATTGGAGGCTATGTTCCAATGATAGGGGCGTGCTAATGTCAGCACCAACAAGGTCACCAGAATCCGAAGAACACACCATCCGACTTGCTGGAATCTCCTGATATTTGCGGTAATTTTCCCAATTTTTTTTGGAGCCATCTGCAATGTCTTTTTCATTTTCCATTGTTTTCTTTTACCCTTGGCACCAATTCAACCCTAGAACCAACTAAAACGCATTGGAGGCTGTGTTCAATGATAGAGATTCCATGTACTTGACAAGGTGAGCTACTATATGGAGGTTTAGGGTGGAGTAGTGCAAGGAACCCAGTTTTGTGAGGCAGGTAGGTGCATGATTGAGAAAACTGAAGTACGCAAATGCCTTGTTTGATGTATTGTATTTAGCTCAGATTCAGGATGGGATAGAAGACAAAGTGTGTTGGACACTTAAAGAGTAATGGCGAATTTTTGCTTGCTCATAACATGAAGTAATGAGAAGTAGGGTTGTTCAGGTTCTGACCGGAACCAATGAAACTGATTGGAGCCGAGCTGACTGCACCGCTCATAGCTATATATATATATATACACACTTCTAGAAGAAAAAAAAAAAAACCCTTCAGTTATCCTACAAACCCCACCCCCGAGATTTTTCTTCCTCATCCAATCACCCCCCTCCTCTTTCCTCAACAACTCAGATCTTCCCCAACTCTGGTTGCCATTTCTACCTTCCTCAAACTCTGGTCATCACCCCACAGGAAAACTCAAAAAGAGCAAAGCTTCCAGACTACAATAAAAAAAGATTAGCTTTGATCAATCAAGAACACAGAAAAAGAAAATGGGTTGCAGTTGCTCTAAAGGGTAAAATTTTTCATATCTTGAATCTGAGATTCTAAATGCAGTGGGTTTTTTATTTGCTGTGGGGAAATTTTTTTTAATTGTTGTGGGAAAAATCCTTGTAATTTTTGGGTTACTCTCACTCTGATGGTTATGCATTTTTTGGAGCTTTCGAAACAGTATAGAATTTTTTTTCCCCTCTGTTTCTTGCCAGTAGTCGGCATCCGACTACAGCACCAATAGAAATGGCTGCCAGTGAAGTCCGAATTTTGATCCCTACTGTGTGGTAGCGGTTTGAAGTTTAAGAAAACTGGTCCATGCAGTGCAGCTCAGAAAATCTGTCCCAAAATCTGCCACACCAAACCATGTACACCCCCTATGAGAAGCACCACCAGCTTGGATTTTCCCTGGAACTAGAAGGCTATCGGAAAGTAGAAGGCTCCAACAAGAATAGCTTTTCTATATATGGACTGAATAGGGAAATTTCTCACCGTACATAATCCTATCAAGCAAATGATAATCATTGTAAATCAATGTTGTTGTATGTGTAAGAGGAGTGGTGAGAATACGGATCATTTGTAGATTCAACAACATAGAATGACTGAATCCATGATGTTTTGTGTTTTCATGATGTTTTGTGTTAGATGGATAATGACGGAATCCATGCACATATTGCTCCAATGTTGGCAAAGGAAACCAACTTCTTTATCATTATGTTTAATGTGGACATGGAGGGACAATGTTAGAAATTAGCTCAAATTTATAATTTAACAAAATTGCCTTTTTTGGATTTTTTATTTTTGGATATTCTTTATATGGAAGGAAAGTCTCTTCCTCATCAAAGAAGTAATTAGAAAATGTTGTAAACTTTGTTCACCAAGGAAGAGAAGTTGGACTCTTATATATAAGTAGTGTTGTAAAGGTTTGGTGGTTTTGGTCCCAAATAGAGAGAGAAGAAGACTTTCAAAAGAACATTGAAAGGTTTTCTCCTTAGAGTAGCCTAATAGTTCCTTTGAGGTTGAAAAGATACCTATGTGTCCAATGCAAGTTGTGTGGCTTATAGAAAACAGAGAATTCTTGCTCCTAGGCATGAGCATAACTTCTTAGCCCATCAAGAGTGAATGCCCCCGGATTACCAGGAAATTGATTCTGGTGGGTGAGATCAATTGCCCTTAGGTTTTACTAGCTACAATCAAGTGCAAGGGGCTCTTCTTCAAGAAGGTCTCTACATTATCAAAAAGAGAATAGACCAATCTCTCAAGAGTGAGCGGTTGAGAGGTTGAGCGTTGTAACCTTCCTTGAGTATAGTGGATTTCACCTCGCTTTCCATGGATGTAGACAGTTTGTTGAGCCATGTAAATTCTTGTGTCTCTTTTGTGTTTGGATGGGGGGAGATGGGGGAGAGCATAAGAAAGGAGGACCAGCATATAATGCAGGACAAGCCAGAACGATGCAACAAGAATATAAAAAAATAACAAGAAAACAAAAGATAGGAAACCTAGGAGTCAGCACCTAGGCTTGTTTGGAGTCCACGCCAAGCAAAGAAAACCACTAAGTCGGCACAAGTGGAAAAGAAAAGGTATAGTTCATCAATTTTCTGATACAACTATATAAAAATTGATACTATGCATATTGTTATTAAAGAGAGATCATGAAGTTTTAATTCATATGCACCATGATGTGCCTAATAAAGCCACTTAAAGAGATGTAAGCCATAGAAAGGAGATATATGTTCTAATACCTGTAATTTGAGATCTGTTCCCAATTTATGTAGGGTTGCATTACAAATAACCCGTATACGTATATCAGTTAATTGCCCTTCATGCTTCTTAGGATATTTAAGAAAGAGGTGACAGCCCACTGCATACTTTAGAACCGAATCACCAAGCAATTCCAATCGCTCCATTGAAAAATTCTCAGAACATCTTAGTGTTGTAAGAGCTTCTAGAATCTATTCACAAAAGATCTTGATTAGATTAATCAAAACTGTACGACTCAAAAGAATATAGACAAATCAAGAGAATAACCAACTAATAGGACAGACCAAAGCGCTTGAAATATGAAAGTTGCTAGAACAACAAATCTCTTCTCTAAGCTGGCTGGCTAACATAAGGGATTCCAGCCGATGCATCACAGATGGTAATAAATAAAATGATCTTAAAACTCCTCTGGAAACATCAAGCCTGATTAAAAGCTCAGGAGGCATATGAACATGCATTTGTGCCTTTTTGACAAGCACACCTGCTTCCAATGTCTTACCAGTAGTGCCTGCATAATTAGAAGAAAATATTAGATATATACACAAAGTTCCACAGCATTAATAAATCAGATTCAAGAACTTTATTAAAAGAACTAGAAACAGACATCCATCTAATAATTGTACAACAACAATTTGTGTAATACACCCAACTGGTAGGGGAAAACCCTCATCTAAGATGATAAAATGTGTGCAATTTTTATATGCCGACACATGCTCATGGAAATTTCCCTTTTCCCCCTCCTTACTGGGCATGCTTCTAAGCCGGATTTCTATTACACTATAGAAATAGGGAACTAATAGTTGACTGCTACCTGCTTTCTAAAACATGCCAGTCAATTATCAAGATCCTTAAATTAAGAGAGAAGTGTTTAGCAATGCCAAACCTGACTCTCTTTTCGCTTCCTTTTTCCAATTGAACACGGTGTACCATATAGAGAGATCTCCATCTACTCCATCTGTAACTATCTTATCCAACTAAAAACTCTTCCCCACCCCAACCCCAATTCTCTCCGATCTGGTCTACGCTATGAGAACTGGGAATCATAGTAGTAGTAGACAAAGCTGAAAGCCATGACATAGTTGAGGGGTGTTGATAAAGGAAGATTAAGGTGACAATATGCATTGTTCAGCTAAATTGTTTCAATTAGATTATCAAAGTTGGAAAAATGAAATAAAATCATCTTTCTTTACAAAGGTTAAATATTATGAAAGCATAACTAGCACATAAATTTGCCAAAAGGACAGGAAAAAAAGACCTGAATACCAATATACAGAACATGTGCACTACATATAAGACATTATACGTTGCAACAAAGCTCAAGCATTCAAATTAACAAACCTTCCTCATCGAAGTTTACAAGAAGGTTGTGTGGGTTATGACTTTGCTTTAACCGCAGCAAAGGCTGTCCTGGATACATCAGTGTTATCCCATACCTGATCAGGACAGGTGTTATCTATGGAACTATATGGAGGAATCCAAAGGGGAAAATACACAATAAGCATAGAAAATCATTCAAGATAAGAAATCACCTACTTTTTGTTGAAGTACTCTGAAAATGTCATATATTTTGATGAGGCATTATCAGTGTTTCCATCAAAAGGACTCTCAGCAGAGGTATTATTCACAACCTCAACAACAGAGTAGATTTTTCCAGTGTGAATTGCCAAAACTACCATATCTTTGAGATTGTTTGTGTCAGCCATACTATAAGCAAAGTGGATAACATTAGTGCTGCATGAACCATTCCTATAAGGTGATAAATTTCCTGTCTCACCATTACAATGTTCAGCACCCAACAAAGAGCTTTTTTTCATGATTTCTACCGCAGAAATGCAAGAATTGATGCCTATCCAATTTATTTGGCAAGGCTCAGGACTTGAAGTGTTCAATGTTTCGAGAGGTAGAAGCAAATACATGTTTGATGGGCTCCATAGTGATCTAGTTTCATTCTTAAGTAAAAATTCTCTGCATGTTCCAGCTGATTTAGATCCAAAAAACAATCTCCCAAACAAACCATTAAAGAAAAATTCTTGAAAGCACTTTGCTTTTGTCATCTGATAAGGAATAATGGACAGCATGGAATTAGAAGAAATATTCCCAAAAAAGAAAAAGAATGATAAATGAATTAACAAGCTGATGTGTGCACCTGTTCTGCATCCAAATGCACTTGCCCGCAAAAAGATACAGAAGACTTAACCTTCTTTGAGACCAAGTAAAGCTCCAATTCAATATTTCCCACATCATCATCAAGCTTTGACTCAAGCAAAAGAACAAATCCAGAATAAAGCTCTCCGGGAATATTACATAAAAATTCAAATTTATAGGCCTGAAAAATGGCTCCATTGACTTTTTCTCCCCAAGTTCCGGATAGTGCACGAATGCAAGTAGTCCCATGTAACTCCTTCCTCTTTGTTGTTCCTTCGAACACCAGAATAATAGGTATAAGGAAAATAAAAGGAGAAAAATAAAATGCCTTGACACATGCCAGATATGATACAAAAACAAGATGCACAACATAAAAACTCAGACACCTAATGTATATTTTTCTGCAGTTGAATTCAAAAGTAACTCAAAAATAAACCATGAAGTCATCCAATGCATCAGACCGATGTATATTTTTAACATCAGGATCAAAAGTATTCTCTCATGAAAAGTATCAACATTGCTAATTTTTTTTTTTTTTTTTTTGCGCATACAAAGGCAAAATAAGAAAACAAAGAATTTATCAACAAGTAATTTTTTTTAAAAATAACATCACAAGTTGACAATTGACTTGTAAATGAGTATTTTACCAAGGCTTGTTTTATTGTTCCAATGTATTCTAGATTGGGTCAGATTCAAATAGAAATGCATGTCTTTCAGTATATCAACTACCCCAATGAACCTTAAATAGGGACTACAGAACCATTTTGTGAACACTACATCTAACAACCAAAAATCAATTGGTCACATAGACATACCTGCACCTGAAGCTGATTCTTTGCTTTTTACAATGAGATTTTTCTCTGGAAGCTCTTTGATGGATGGGAGAAGATGATCATCCAAAGCACCCATTTGATGCAACTTCTTACATGCTTCCAAGCAAACAAGCTGTTTTGCTAAATGAGAATTTCTACTTGAGGGACCAACTATGGATTGAAAAGCCGCATTAGGGGGTAATGTCATTTTACACTCATAAGACCCTTCGATAAGTGAAATATGAAATTTTGGCTTTGGGACAAAGTACCTAATTAATACGGTAACAAATTATGACTGAATAAGAGATAACTTGATTTAATGAATAGAATCATAAAATAAAAAGGGAAATTATATTAAGTATAACTAATCAATTTACAAGGAAGACATATGCATACTTGTCACCAGGAAGTTTTTCACAATATCGATGAATGAGGTTGACACTAGAATCTGCAGTAACCGAGGCCCCAGTTGCTTCCACATGATATGCATTTACTTCCTCAGTAGTACATGCCTTCAGAATGTGTGCATCAGGGTCTCTATTCATGGCTGTATCTGTCATTGAATGCTCACTCCTGATTATGTCAAACAGTTGATCCCTTTGTTTTGTGTTTCCCCTTTAGATATATGTATAGTTAGAGCAACAATATATTTGAGTTTACATACAATAGCAACAAAAAAAAAAATATCTTCTGAATTTCAAGAAACTATGTAAAGGCTAACAACAAAGAGGACACCTCACCTCTCCAACATCATGACAAATTGAGAGTTATCCTGTCGAGCTCGTCCCCGAGATTGGACATAACTACGGACTGTCTTGGGGAGGTCAAACCGTATCACACAAGAGCAGTTTGGCACGTGAATTCCCTCCTCAACTACATCAGTAGCAAATAATAAATTGACCTACATAGAAGAGTTAGCTAATTTAGAATTGGGTTTTCAAATAACAAAACTTCTAATAATTCAAATCCTATATTAAAAGATTAGACACCTTGCCAGAGCGAAATGACTCCAATGTTTCCTTTTGCTTTTTTGACGGCAGCGAGTCCACTGACGTATTACTTCCAGTCAAATATGAAACCGTGAAATGTGATAAAGAGGTAACTTTCTTCATGAATCTCTCAATTACCTTAGCTGTAACAATTCTCTCAACAAAAATGAGGCACAGTACTTGCTCAGCTCCTCTGCAACCACAAAACATGATGGTAAATCAACCACATAACATTATAAACAAAAATCAACTGGTGTAGTTAAATTACCCAAATGACTGGAAAAGTTGAAGAAGTTCATGTAGTTTAGGAGATAAATAGCCCAAATCTACTGCTTTTAAATAACCAGACCGTAAATCCAGAAGATTTTCATCATCTGAAAGAGAAAAAAGATATTATCAATAAGAAATATCATATTTAAACCAGAAACATAACATAACAGATTTTAATTTGAAATATATTAGCATACGGCCATATAAAAGGTGCATTGGGCGAAAAAATAAACCCCAAAATAATGAGATACCATAACAAGAGAAACACTTCATAAACTGGAAAGAACATTCTCTTTTTAAAAAGCAAGGAAATAACTTATAGTGTATGCAAATACCAATTATGGTGTACAGAATCAGGATATACCACTAACAACTAAATTGCACCAAGTAAAAATAGGTTCAATAATTCATTTCCCACTTTTGCCCCAACAAATAGAAAATACAATCTTGTCAGAAAATTGTTGATTTAGGCCACATTGTAATAACATACAGAGTAACAACATCAGAAATTTTGACAGTAGTGCAAATGATTTGGACATGATGTATCACAACCATAGGTACACAAAAAATAAACAAAATCAGTTTGCAGTACAAAGATGCAAAAAAAAAAAAAAAAAAAAGGAAAAATTATCACAACCATAGGTACACAAAAAATAAACAAAATCAGTTTGCAGTACAAAGATGCAAAAAAAAAAAAAAAAAAAAGGATAAACGTTATGATACTGCTCAAACCAGGATAAGGAATAAAGAGGAAATATTCCAAGCAACATACCATGTGGGAAGAATTCCCCAATTATACACAAGACTTCCTCAAGAAAACGTTTACACAGAAAGTAACTTTCTCTATAAACTTCACACTCTGCGTTGCTGTTTGGAACATTCTCTAGACAGACTTTCACAGCCTACAAACCAAATAACATAATACAGAAAAATAACATTAGAAGAGAAAGGTATGACCATGAATGTTTACCATTGAAAACTTTAGTGACCCTTTGCCTGTATTCATATAGAAAAGAATAAATAATAACTTCTTTTTTTTGGTGAATACGTAACATCATATAGAAAGAATGACATTAGAACCAAAGGTATGATCATAAACAGTAGTTATCCTATACTAAGGCTATGAGGTCTGCAACTAGAGCTGCTTGAATGTCATACAGTTGGAGGGAACCCAAGGACAAGGGTGTAATAAAGATAACATATGTAAATATGTATGTATGTATCTTTCCTTTTAAGACACAACTCTCCTCTACTCTTTATTCTAAATTTAGAGTCCTAGCATACCTCATAAGCACACATGAGTCCAAGGTCGTCCAGACAATACAAAACCTTTGCCTGATCATTAGACAAACGCTTTCGCAGCATATTAAATTTATCATCCGTGTCCTTGTAATTATTTTGCAACGACCCTTGCAACTCTAACAAGGACGCATCAAACTGTCAATGCAGATAATCTTTTATTAGTATCCTGACAAGTTTACTGTTTAAAAATAAAAATATAAGCACGGATGGGATGTGTTTTTATGGGTGAGCATGAATACGTATGAATATGTGTATTAAATGGCCCAGAAATACCTTGGAACACAAGGCCTCTATTTTCCCCTTTAAATCCAAACTGGGAAACTGTGCTTGGTCATAAAATCTACAAGTTTCTTTTGCAGAGGGCACATACACTTCAATCTCTGTCCTGTCTCCAACAGTATAAATCTAACCCAGAAAGGATCAATACTTGAGTTTAATCCATGATAAGTGCAGAATCATCACTATTAAAATTGTAAAATACCTGGGAATCCAGAATATTTTCTAGTTCTGATATTTGACCCTCACAGTCCACAATGGATGAGACACCTGCTACACACATTTGTAAGTAAAAGTATGCAAAAATGATTTTTAATATAACAACAGATCTGATAACTAGACACTTGATAATGAACATTTAGCAATGGGCCTTGTATAGCATTTCTTAAACACAAAGCATAAAGATAAGAGAAAGCAAAATAATTAAACCACAACAGACTAACTGGAAAAGGCTTAAAATACGCTAATCGTTCAATGGCAGCCAAAAAATCCATACAAATAAACTTCAAACTCTATGCAGAAAAACTTATGTTAAGCTAATTAGCTTTCCAGTTCTAATCAGCCTTATCCTTAGCTCCCCAGAGAGAAAATTTAAATGAAACTTAATATTTAAGTACTAATGGCACTGAACTGTACCCATGAAGCACATCTAAGACATGTACAGTACAAAGTACATCAAATAATGGCAAATAAAAAAAATAAAAAACTGGACCAACCTATCTTAGCCAATGACATAGCAGTACACAATATCACCATAATATCTTACCTTTTCTCACTACAGGGGATGCTGTCATTCCAAAAATTTTTGGCTTGTTATTAGAATTATGATAAAATTCCTTCACCAAAACAACACAATTATTGAGATGTTCATAAAAAATAAGAATGAAAAATCAGCTTAAGATGGTGTACAACAATGAAAATGGAAAATAATAGATATTCACCTTCATTATTTTTGTATATGGATGGTTACCAGTAGCACGATGACATTCATCAATTATCATTAAGCATACTGCTTCTGGACTCAAGAATGCCTTTCTTAAGACATCCAAAAATATCTGGGGTGTCATTACTAGTACCTACAAGATAACATAAAGAATTTGCATTAACATAACACTAGCAAAGGTAACTTGTGAATAGAAATTTAAATCTAGGATTTTAGGAAAATTATTTCCATGTAATAAATTAATAATTAGTAGGGAAGATTGATTTTTTTTTTTTTTTTTTTTTTAACTTTGACTACATAAATATATTTTTAAACTAGCACCAATTTGGAGTTCTCAGAGACAATCAACTTACTGGTGTGTGATGAATAATGACTAACCAAGCAATATAGGAAATAGTAACTAACTCACTTATGCTAAATGCCAGAGCAAATAAAAGTGCATAAAGAAAGAAAATTAAGCAACAATTAAAACAGAGGAATCTCAAACTGAGATTTTAACAGTAACATGCCATTAAGAAGTAGAAATTAGAACTGCCCAAATAAAAACATAAAGAAATAATTCAGTATACAGATAATCATAAAGATACTTGGAGCTATTTAAGAAGCAACCTTACATTATTCTTATTAACTTCCCTTTCCCAGGTCTCTAAACTCCAATTATCAACTCCCATGTCTCCATAGTACTGCCCCACTTCCATATTTGTATGGTTTTTTATAAACTCAAATTGCTGCAGACAGAAAACCCATTTGTTTCAGTATGTGAATAAATCAACTAGCCACATTACATGTAGGTTCACAAGTATACTTTATTAGCACTAAAATTCTTTCTTTTCATTCAACAATTGAAGAGAAATACTACATTAAAGGACAGAAAGAATTCAAAAGAGTACCAAAAAGGAAATAAATTTTTCTTAAAAATAAATTAAAAAAAAAAAAAAAAAAACCATGCCTGATTAACAAGATGGACAGTGGGAGCCAAGAATGAAAGAATTCAAAAGAGTACCAAAAAGGAAATAAATTTTTCTTAAAAATAAATTAAAAAAAAAAAAAAAAAAACCATGCCTGATTAACAAGATGGACAGTGGGAGCCAAGAAAACAATCAACTTTTTATGGCCATTAGACTTGATAGCTTCAAAAATGGCTTTGATAAGCATAACGGCAACCAAAGTCTTGCCAGCACCTGTCTCCAACACTGCTATGGTGTTCCTCTTCTTTGCAACTTCAAACACTCGCAATTGGTACCTACACAACCCAAAAAAATACACACATATTCACACATTCTTAAAATACACAAATTGATCATCATCATCAAGAAGATTCAAAAACAAGAAAAAGAAAAAAAAAAAAAAAAAAAAACAGAAACAAACCCTCTGGGCTTCATGCACTTGGGACTTGAAGAAGAGGGTGATTCTTGAACAGAAAGATCATGATCAGATTCATTCATATCACTTGAGCTCCGCTTGGGAGGAAGAAGATTCTGGGTCTGATTCTGCTGCTCTAAACAAAGCATGTTGAAAGTAGTCTCTTTGGATTGGGAAAAGGCCTTTGATTATCTAAATAGTGCAAAAAACAATTATTTTCACACAGTGGTTGAGTAGGACTAGAAAGTACACACTGAAAAACACGTTCAGTGAATTTTAACCCAAAAAAAGAAAAAGAAAAAGAAAAAGAAAATCTGGAAATCTTTATTTTTATAATAAAAAAACAAATAACAAATTTCTCTGTTTCTTGTGCTTTCAGAAATCCGAAGTTCAGGACTGGGAAGATTCCATGTTTTTTTTTATTTTATAAACAGTACTTTGGGTTTGGTCGTGTATTATAATAAGTGATATTCGTGTGAGTAACCTGTTTGAGTTTCGAGATTGAATCCCACGCGGCTCGTGTATACACGGTCCAATAATTTAGGGACACGAGTACTTTTATTCGTAACGTGGGACCATTACAAGTCGCACACGTGAGTGAGTCTGCCCTGATTCCTGAACAAGTTGACTGTGTGTTTGTTTGGGAAAAAAAGTACTGAAGCGAAAGTGTTGAAGTTGAACAGTGTTTCCGAAACATACTCTAGTCAAGTACTTTCTTTAGGCTATGTTTTAGTCCCAAAATTTTTTGTGTCATAAAAATTAGACTTTTTTTTTTTTGGAAAAATAATTTACTTAGACTTGTTTATGAATACTTCTTATATATATTTTAAAAACATTTATGGTATTTATAAACTTTTGTTTAAATTTTTTATTTTAATATAATAATTATCAAAAACTTTGTAGCTTAATTGGTTGGCAAACAGAAAATTTAGTTAATCGAACTAACAAAAAAAACTTTAGTGAAACAAAAAAAATCCACCCCCAACTACCTAATTGTCAAACAAAAAAAATTTAATGAAACAATAAAAATAAGGTTTAAAGAGTTCTTCACATTTATTGTGTTAACTTAGTTTTTTTTTTTTTTTTTAGAAAATGGTTACTCTCAATTGATAACACAATTAATTAATATTAAAAAACAGAAATAAGAGAATCATTATTAATACCCTTTTTTAAAAGACTATACAATGATCCTGAATCATAAATATCAATAAATTACTGATTTTGTTAATTTAATTTTACTCACTAATTTTTTTTTTTTAGTATTGTATGAGTGAATCAATCATTTTATACGTATATATATATATATATATATATATTAGCGCTTAAAAAAACTTGACTAATTTAAATAGAATTTGTTTGGAGAAAATCAAACTTAATTAAATTATTTTCAATATTAGGATGTTTTATTTGAAAAGGCGATGAGTTTTAAATAGTTCAAGATAGCATAGTTTAGCATTATCGGTAACTCTAAAACCAAATTTTCAAAAAAAATGAAATTCGCTCTACTCTTTTTCTTTCTAAAAATAAAATTTGATAATTATGGCAGTTATTAATGAGCATCTATTATGATTGTATTTATATATGAAATTATCTATTTTATCAGGTTACTACTTAAAGAAATTATAATATGTCAAAGTATCAAATGAATGGTATAAATATAAAAGGTTCTATAAGGAATTTAAACTCAATTGAAAATATATACAATAATAGGATCTCAATATATATTATAATAGGATAATCACGGGTAATTTTGTCCCTTCCAAATTACTAGTCTCATATTAATAAGGATCTATATAAGGCTAAATCACTCCATTTTGTAAAATAATTTCACAAACATTACACAATTTTTTGAAGGACGTAAGAATAAGATGAGATCAAATCATTCTTATAATTTCAATAGCTAAATTGATAAGGGTAATCACACTCTCCTCTCTTGAGGTTTGGAAGAATTACACCACCCTAATCTTAAAGAGAAAACACTCCCCTCCCTTGAAGTTTGAAGAAAATAACACTCATTCACTTCTATTTTTATTCCGTTAATCTTACTAACGGAATATTCTAAATTTTTTAAAAAATTATTTTTACCAAAGTTTAACTAGGGTTAGTATTTTTTTTTTTTTTTAAAGCATATTAAAAACTCAATTCTATTAGGTGTGTAAACAAGTCAACTTTTTTTCTTTTTTTTAGAAACAATAAGGTGACTTATTAAATTGAAGAATGGCCTACATATTCAACTAAGTGCTTACTATCTCAATATGCTGAGGTTTGGTATGTATAGTGAAGTGACTCTAAGAACATGGAAGTTGAACTCTCTACGCCAACCCAATGTAGTAGTGAAGAAGAAGATGAGCTGCATCGTAGTGTTAAGAAATTTAAAGAAAGCAATGGAGCTAGTAGCTTCTTGCAGCCAAGGAAACTTGTGAGTTATAAGGATAGCCTTGTGGGAGACATTCCTGGAGCCTATGAACAAGCCTTCAGGTTTGATAAAAATTGGGAGGAAGAAGATTATGAGTCAGACACTGAACTGGAGCCGTTGTTGGAAGGTATGGCTGAAGTTAAACTATCAAAAGAAACTAAAGCTCGTATTAGGGCGCCATGGTCCAAGGCATTGATTGTGAAAGTGTTTGGTAGATTGGTTGGTTTTAACTACCTCACTTTCAAAATCAATGCGTTATGAAAACCGAAGGCGAAGATGGATTGTGTTAATTTGGGCGAGATTTTTTTCTAATTAGATCTAGTAGTAGTGAGGATTATGATTATGTGCTTCGAGGAGGCTCGTGGTTCATTGAGGGGCATTACCTTGCAATTATGCCATGGGAACCATACTTCAAAACCTCTAAAGCAAAACTATCATCTATTGCTGTGTGGGTTAGATTTCCCGAATTGCCAATAGAATTTTATAAGGCTTTAGTTCTAAAGGAGATAGGGAGTGTGATCGGGCCTGTGATTCGCATAGACTCCTTCATTGGTTTAGAAACTAGAGGTGGATATGCGAGGTTGTGTGTTCAGATTAATCTGGACAAAACTCTTATCACTTCTATTCGGATAGGTAGAATGGTGCAATAGGTTATGTATGAAGGTGTTTCATTACTCTGTTTCAGCTGTGGACGGCTCGGCCATAAGAAGGAAAGCTGCTACTATCAGGTAAAGCAAGTAACCACAGAGAAGGAGGTGCAATCAGCACCAAGGACCAACGAAACTAGAGAAGAGATTCAGTTCGATGTGAACTACGGTTCGTGGTTGGTTGTCACGAGGAAAAAATTAGTGAGTAGGATGGGACGTTCTAATGGGCAAACTAAATCAAACCAAACAAGTCAGTTCAAAGCTAAGGGTAATTTAGACCTTTCTCAAGAGCACTATCTAGAGGAAACGGGAAAAGATCTTGATAAATCACATCATAGTGATTCGGCAGACTCAAGCTCTGAAGCCACACATACCACTACAACCCAAATTCAGCAAAAGGACCTTGAGATGGTAAACGATTGTATGGTGAAAGATTGGAAGGAAGCTTCAGGCAGTGGATCTCAACAGGTGACGTGACAGTGTGAGGGAAATAAATTAAAAAATTTGCACAAGATTAAAGCCAAAGGAAGCAACGGTTTGGGGGTTAAAGGCACAAAAAATTTAAAGGGCCCGAGGAACTTAAAATGCCCAATATTCAGTTTTAGGATCAAAGGTGATCTTTCACAGCCATTAGAAGGTTAGGAAAGAGGTGAACAGGTTGAGAATGGAAGGAATGTGGAGTGCTCGAACCCTATTGCCAAGAACCGGCTGGGCTATATGGTACAGGAGGAGAGTGGTGGTGATTCCAAACGAGGTTATAGCACAAATTCGAACGGCACTGACAGAGACTCTGGGTTGGTTCAAGGAAGAGCTGGGGCAAGCATGAAAGCAACTATTCCCCATAACTCCAACAAGCATTAGAATTGGGGATTTGCCTTTGGACCACCAGGTGTGGAATCTCACGCCTAACCCTTGGTGGAAGTTCATCACGGACATTCCAGCGATTTCCTGGGAAGCAGCAGAGGAGTTGAACAAGCAACAATGGCCATCTATCGTGCCCCATTAGGACGAATCCAGATGGATAATACAAGAAAGGAAACTGGTGGATTTTTGGGGAATGGTTATGACTCACATAGGGAATCACCCAACCCTGAAATTGATCTAAATCATGACTCCAGTGCAGAGGTACGATGTACTCTTGTGTTGCAAGGAGGATATCCCGGGCATTCTGAAGTATATGATAGTATGGAAGCTAGAATGGACAGCTTCCAAAAGTCTTTTGAGAAGGATGGGATGAAGAATGGTGGAGTCGGCAACAACGAGTGCTAACCCACCTGAAATTGAGGTACCTTTAAGCCAATTCGTCAAAATGAATATTTAATTATGGAATTGTAGAAGTGCCTTGAATGCTGATTTCAAAAGAAAAATTTTTTAAATGACAATTAACCATCGCCCTTCAATTATGGTTGTTACAGAGACGAGGGTTGGAGGAGACAGAGCAAGCAAAATTATCGAAGGATTGCCTTTTGATGGGTACATTACTACAGATACCGTTGGCTATGCTGGGGGTCTGTGGATGCTTCGGAAGACGAAGGGTGTTGAAGTGTCTCATCTTTCAAGCACAGAACAGGAAATTCATGCTTCTATTAAGGTGCACTCTTCTAACCTAACCTGGCCTATTTCCGCAATTTATGCTAGTCCTAGGTTAGCTAAAAGACGAATTTTATGGAATAATCTTAGAACTGTAGCTCAACTCCATAGTCTACCTTGGTTGATACTGGGGGACTTTAATGAAGTTCTGTGCGGAGAAGATAAGTTTAGGGGAAACCAAGTGAATTTGAATAGAGCCCTTGAATTTAAGGATTGCCTTAATGAATGTTATATGCTAGATTTGGGCTTTGCGGGTCCTAAATACACTTGGACGAACCATAGGCCCATCACAAGCCTTATTTTGGAGAGAATTGATAGATGTTTTGTGAACCCGGGGTGGAGACTCCTTTACTCAGAAGCTATAGTTACCCATTTGCCTAGAACCTTTTCGGACCATTGCCCGATACTTGTGGAATTGTGTAAACCTAGTGCCAATAATTTTAATAAACCGTTTCATTTCCAAATGATGTGGCTTCTCCACCTGGATTTTAATAGAGTAGTGCAGCAAGCCTAGTTTGAGGATAGAGTATTACAAAAAGGCAGTTTCAGATTTTGTTGACAGAGTTAAAAATTGGAATGTGGAAGTGTTTGGCAACATTTTTACAAAGAAGGGAAGGGTATTAGTTAGACTGAATGGAACACAGAAAGCCATTGCTGAAAACCCTAATGATTTTCTATTAAATTTGAAAAATCAGCTTTTGTCAGAATATTTCCTTATCCTAATGCAAGAGGAAGAATTTTGGGCCCTTAAGTCCAGACTTAATGCAGCCACTTTTGGGGACTGCAACACGTCCTTTTTCCATGTCTCCACTATGGTGAGGCGACATAGAGACAAAATAAGGTGTATTAAGGATGCAGTTAGGAATTGGCTAACTGAGGAAATTGAGGTAAAGGAGCATATAAGGAGTGGTTTTAAAAACTTGTACACCATGGAGTTGAGGTGGTCCACTAAATCCTTGGATGTCTCTACTTTCTCTTGCTGCTACTTATCAGATAAAGATAGAGCTAGGATTGATTGTGATGTTACGAAGGAGGAAATTAGAGCAAATCTTTGGGCTCTCAAATCGTTCAAAGCCCCAAGTCCTGATGGTCTACATTCGGGATTCTACCAACATTTTTGGATGGAGGTTAAAAATTCTGTTTACGAGGAGATTAAAGGAATTTTTATGCATGGTATTGTGTCGAGTTATCTAAATGAGACATTGATATCCTTGATTCCAAAATTCCAAAACCCAGAATCATTAAGCCACTGTAGGCCCATCAGCTTATGCAACTCTATTTATAAAGTTATTTCGAAGATCATTGTGGCCCGAATTAGACCCCATCTCAGTAGCTTGATATCTCCTATGTAGACTGTTTTTGTGCCTAGCTGAAGAGGAACTGGTAATGTTATCATCGCCCAAGAACTCTTTCATACCTTGGACAAAAAAAAGAAGGGAAGAGTAGGCTACATGGCTATCAAGTTGGATTTAGAAAAAGCCTATGATAGGCTTGAATGAAGTTTTGTGCATAAAGTTTTAGAAGCTTTCCATTCCCACCAAAACTCATTAAGATCATAATAAGCTATATTACAACTACAAGCATATCCATTTTGGTCAATGGGGGTTCTTTACAATCTTTTGAGCCATCAAGGGATATTAGACAGGGAGGCCCCTTATTCCTGTACATTTTTGTATTATGCATGGAGTATTTAGGCCACATTATTGAGCAAAAGTGTGTAGATGGAGTTTGGACCCCTTTGAAGGCTTCCAAGGATAATTTAGGCTTTTCCTACCTTCTTTTTGTGGATGAAATCATATTGTTTGGAAAGGTTGAACCCGCTACCTGTGAAGCAATATTGGAAGTGCTTGGAAAATTTTGTGCTGAATCAGGCCAAAAAATCAGCTTGGAAAAGTCTCATGTTTATTTTTCTCCAAATGTTAATGAAAATTTAAAGGAGGAAGTCTATGACAAATTGGGCATTTGGGAAATGCATGATATTGGAAAGTACCTTGGGTTTCCGTTAAGGTACAGAGGGGCTGCCTGAAATCTATATAAGTTCACAGTGTAAAAGGTCATGAGTTAACTTGCAAGGTGGAAGGCAAAGTATTTATCCTTTGCCAGACGAACGGTTTTAATTAAGTTCGTGATGTTCGTCATTCCTAACTATGTGATGCAAGGGGTGGCACTACCAATCCATGTTTGTGATAAATTGGATAAAATTAACCGAGATTTTTTATGGGGCTCCATAAGTGAGAAAAGGAGGATGCACATGGTTGGGTGGGGCAAAATTATTAAGTCCAAGGAAGAAGGGGGTTTAGGAATGCAAGCGGTTAGGGTGAAAAATATAGCGCTACCCTCTAAATTAAATTAGAGAATGTACCATGAGCAAGATGCTTTATGGACCAAGGTGTTGCTTAAAAAGTATTGTTCCATTTCGAGAGAAAGATCGAGGGATCCAAAAAAACTCCCTTCTTCTCCTAATTGGAAAGCCATAAACTTGGGGTTTCCTATCTTCAAGAAAGATATTTGGTGGGGTATTGGAAATGGTCATGGAGTGAGAATTTGGTTGGATAGCTAGATTAATGGTGAGTCTCTTCGTGGCATGATTGAGGGACCTTTAAGGCAAGAGGATGCTGAGTTGACAGTGGCTGCCTTGTGCCGTGATTATGATTGAAAATGGGAACTCCTATCCTTTGATCTACCAAACTCAATTAAAAATAAAGTTAAAGCTATCCCACTTCAATTCTTTGGAAGTAGGAAAGATTCTATCATGTGGAAATATTCCAAAGATGGTGAATTCTCCACTAATTCAGCCTATCAATTAGCCAACCAGCCTGATTCAGCAAAAAATTCATTTTAAAGAGCAGTGGATTTGGAAATTGGATATGCTACCAAAGATAATAAGCTTTCTCTAGCTTTGTGTACATGGCAACATACCTGTGAAGAGTGTTCTGGCAGCTAGGGGTATAAATTGTGATAAGGTGTGTCCTTTGTGCAAACGGTATGAGAAAACTATTGTACATCTGCTGCGAGATTGTGAGGTTGCACATGATTTGTGGTGTAAGTTGGGATTTCCTCATCCTCACATTTGAGTACTGTTAGACACAACACACATATTCCTTGGTGCACGGTGTTTTTATATGCGATTTGGTGTTTGTGGAGAAATAGGAATAATGTGATGTTTGAAAATGGTATGCCAAATCCTAAGCTAGACAAATTCTACCTTGGTCAAGCTAGGGAATTCCACTTTTGTGTGAGTAAGATCAACCAAGTCTCCTCCAAAACTCTCATCCCTGTCAGATGGAATAAGCCATCAATTGGTTGGCACAAATTAAATACAGATGGTGCTTCTATTGGAAATTCGGGTAAGGTGGGCAATAGAGGAGTAATTAGGGACTGTCATGGTGTTTGGGTGAAGGGGTACTCAAGATCAATTGGGTATACCACTAGTGTGTTAGCTGAATGGTGGGCATTGTGGGATGGTCTAATCTTGGCCATTCAATTGGGCATAAACCAGGTAGAGGTTGAACTTGATGCTAAGGTAATTGTGGTGTTGCTCAATGGTGCTAAATATCCTAACTGGAGTTACTCTCCTTTGTTGAATGATTATAGGTCCCTCATAGCAAGACTAGTGCAGGTTCGAGTGGTGCATGTGTATAGAGAGGTGAATCAATGCGCTAACTTATTGGCTAAAAGGGTTGTTCTATGATGGAAAATTTTGCTGTTTTTTATGCTCCCTCCTCTGTTGATCTGAATATTTTGATTGATTCTGATAAAAATGGATTGTACTGTTATAGGCATGTTGCCAATACTTTGGCCTCTGTGGACAGTGTGTAATGTTTGTTGCTGTTTGTTAATATAATTTCCATCCTGTTAACCAAAAAAAAAAAAAAAAAGGCTTGGTATGTATGTGTGTGTGTGTGTGTGTGTGTGTGTTTTTTAGTGATGACTGTACAATAAAAGTATATATTTTATTTAAGGAGAGAGAAAAGGAAAGAAAAAAAGAAGAAAGAAGAAGAAGAGAGAAGGACAGAAGGTGTCAAAGAGGTGAGACCGCGGAAGAAAAAGAAAGAAAAAAAAAGATGTTAAAGCATGCAAAGGGTTTTAATTATGTTTGGTCATATCAAGTGAGTCTCATGATTTTCAACTTATTTACAAAAATATCACTCAACAATGTTACTTGAAAACTAATAATGATATGAATGAGTTCTCAAAATACATGTTGAAATCATCCTAATTTGAAAATTGTAAATCAAATGCCCGTAATAAAACATCATTACCAAACCCAGTTTTCAGCATTTAAACTTTGTTTGAAATATGCTACCATAGAAACTTCTGCAAGGGCAAGGCTTTCAGCAACAAAACCCGGATTAATAACTCAATGGGGTTCGATTAGCCAAAACAAAACTCAATGGGGTCCATTTCATTATCCTCCACATTGTCCACAATGGCATGCTTACCCAACACATCATTCACAAAATCATGTCTACAATTGCCATCATAAAGGAGGCCCCTCCCTGAATTGATGACTGTTCACAGTTTGTCTGTCCTAGGTCTTAGTTGACATGCACAAAAAACTAGGCGATGACAAAACTTCACCATAGGAAGAAGCAAAAAATCTTAACTTTCCAACAAAGCTATTACCATCAATAGTGCATGGACATAATTCTTGTTGCTCACTAAACTACCATCCACTGCCTGTAGAAGCAGGAAACTTTGAAGCTTCACCATCATCATGCAAGGACAAATCCACCAAAGAAAGGTTCCCAATACCTTGAGACTCATCTTCTCCCATGACCTTGAAGATGGGTAAAATATCATCGAAAGCTGGCAACACCAACATTGATGGGCCTCTTCATCAGGAATTTTTGAAACAGATGACTCTGATCTCTTTAGCAGTGCTTTTCCTAAAGTTCCCGAATTAGCAAGCCTTGTTGTGGCATCCGTAGTGCTGGTGCTTCCAGATGATGATCTTAGGGCAAAGAGAACAAACTCTGCTGCATTTGGATTTAAAGTTGTTACCTTGCTTAGGTTACTCAACTTTGTGGTGTTGGCTTAGGTTCCTTTCTTGGCAAAGCTCATTATTTACTCAAAATGAAAATGAATAAAACACTATAATATACATGCAAAAATGACATTGAAAGAAAAACTCAACTTTCAGCTAGCTTTAGCCAAACCCTTCCCAAAAAAATAAAATAAAATAAAATAAAAAAATACCATTCAAGTATACTAATTAGTCAAATTGACCGTCAAGAGACACCCACATTAATAAAATCCAGTGTTTGCCCAAAATAAACTCAAATACCATATCTCATATTCCATATATTGCTAAATCTGGATAGCACTCAGTATCAAAACTCTTTCTATGAACATTTCAAAAAAAATAATAATAGCGATAACTTTTTGATTTAATGATATTGTGGGAGGAACAAATCTTTCCCCAATCAAGTATTGTCCGCTTTGGGATGGGCAGGGTTGACCCGTGCTCCCACCCGCACGAATTGGTTCAACCCCACATCGAGGAGAGGCGTCTCCCACCCTTGCCTTATAAGCATTGAGCCTAAGGGAGGGTGTACCAAAGTAACTCGTTAGGGTGCAACCTCATAGTTGGAAGATTAGAATGAGTTGTAGACCCAAACATTTTGGGTTCGATGATCCCCACTAGAAAATCCCATATATTTCCTGATCCACAGTTCTAGCAGGTGGGGTCACGTATTTGTGTTTTACTCCCTAGGGGTGGATCCAAAGGGTTTTGCCTTGGTAAGGTTCCACTTCTAAGTAATCTAAGTACTTTAGGAAAGAATGAAACCAAATTTCATTAAAGGGTTAAAATTGACACAAAGAAATGCTTGAAACCCTATAAGTTATGAATTCATAAAATCAAAATTTCCCAACAGAAACAACAAAAGCGAGATAACACAAAAACCCACCATTATCATTAATGAGGTTGTTAAATTAAACTCTAACCACAACATTAAAAGGTGAATTCTTTACCACCAAATCTAATAAAATAACAAATATATTTTAAAATTAAAAAATGAAAAAAAGTAATTCAAACATTTATTTATGTATTATAGAAGTGACTTGAATCAAATTCATTACCACGTATTTTGTACGCCTTTTATTATAAAACTAATCAATTGCCCGTGCAATACACGGATAATGTTGTAATGTTTTATGTAAAATGATTTTGAAGAATGTTGTACATATATTATAGAATAATTGTTATAGAACTGTGTTAGTATTGAGTTCATAATAAGAAACAACAATTATAAATTGCACACATATATCCATTATAATTATTCAGTTCAAGTAATTAGATATTTAAAAAAAAAATGTTGGAAAGAAGTAATTTTAGTGATGGTATTAACTTGACATGTAATTTACTAATTTTAGAATAGATCAACTAAATATGTAAATTACAACATGCTTGAGGTTGGTGCAATAAAGTGTGTAATCTCTAGGATGGTTAGCTACCGTAGTTGGCACACATTCAAGCATGCACACATATATTGAGACAAACATATATGTTTATGAAATGTTCAAATGATACTATTAGCTTACTGTGGCAAGAAACACATTTTCTATAAACTACAAACAACACGTACTTTCAGGTCTAGCAACACATGAAACACCCCAACAAATTGGAAACTTTATGTAAATGCAGCATCAAGGTAAGGAGTAGCATCTTTGATGTGCCCTGACATCTAAAAACAAAGGTGAATAAAGAATATTAGAATAGATCAACTAAATGTTGGACAGAAATAATCACATGTCAAATTAATACCGTTATTAAATTCAAAGCAATTGTAATATTAAAATCTACTCATCAGTGCCTTTTAAACAAACCAGAAAATTGAAAGCAGAAAGGCATTCAAATACAGGCATATTAAGAAATAAGAAAGTACTTTTTAGCTAGACAAAAACTATGTCAGTGACAGTGATCAATAGACTCTCATTACACTCGTGCTTATGCCTCCAATAATGTGCCCAGTAAGGATATCAAATTAGACACACATATAGAGGGATGAGGGCATCATCACTTTGGGCTAAAATTTGTTAAGTTATAACTTGTAAGGCATCATCATATTTCACAACCTTCACCAAATTCTTTTTAGCCTTCATTAGTTCAACTTTGTGGTGTCCTCAACTTGAAGCATAGAAATTCCTTTAGATATCTTATTATTGGTCCTTGTCACAAAAGACTAAAAGACTAAGCCCTGTAGCCTAAATGTCTCCTCTACTTTCCAAAATAAATAACATATGGACACTATAGAGGGACATCACAAACCTCTTACATATGCAAGTTAAATTTAAATCAGACTACATACATTCTAACTCTAATCAAGCAACTCAGTGGCAGAAATAAAATTAAAGAGTGATATGTTTTACAAAAATATTTTATATAGACAATTCAAAGAACTATATTAAGAACCTAAGACCAAGAACTTAATTTCTACAAAATAAAATAGCTTCCACCTAATGTGATAGATAACATGGGTTGACGGATTGCAAATGGATTTTCATATTGGTTATTTCTAAGACAATCGGGAAAAAACATTAAAATCGGGGAAGGGGGAAAGGCCTTACCAAGTTGAGTCTTAGCTTTTCTTGCCCATGCTCTTACTTTCACATAAACATTAAAATAGGGGAAAATCTTTAATAGAAGTACATTACAAAAAAAAAAATCTAAAATAAATTGATACAGAATTGGAGGAAGAAAACCGCATGCTAATTTATTGGTCGTATATATTATAGGAAGAAGATGTATACATGCCCAAGTATTAGACCTGCAAAATGGACAGTTTACAAATTTAGATTCTAGAAAAAGAAGAAAACACCCGTGTATTTTATCAAACAATTTTCATGCATGTAACAAAAAGTTTCGTTAGTTAAGTCCACTCCAGCAATAATTTTTTTGAGAAAAGGGGGGTGGTTGGCAGAGAGACACAAAATAATCAAACCTTGAATTAGAAGGCCAAATCAAGGTGACCAAATCATGCTCCAATTGGGTTAGGTAGAGGTAGGGAAAAATAGTTCTAAGAAGGAGACAGAACATTCCAAGCTGAATGGCATTGAAGGAGGAATAAAGCACCTAAGTGAAATTTATAATTGGCTGAAAGGATGAGCATTGAAGCCCAAAAGATTGAAATCTCTTAAGCTTCCACATTTATCACTTCAAGTAATCACTGAATCTGGACTGAAAACCATTGTTTTCAAAGAAGCTGAGGAGTGTGTCTCTACTCTCTACTATCTACAATTTAGTCAGACACAATCTTTGCTTCCATCTACACGTGGGGAGGCTTGGGCTTTTTGAATAATCTCTAATGCAATAAGTGGGGTTGGGCTTTTACAAACCTTATGGGTTGCCCATTTTCATTGTTTTCAAAGAAGCTAAAGAGTGTGTCTCTACTCTCTACAATGTAGTCAGTCACAATCTTTGCTTCCATCTACATGTGGGGAGGCTTGGACTTTTCAAATAATCTGTAATGTAATAAGTGGGGTTGGGCTTTTACAAACCTTATGGGTAGCCCATTTTTTTGGAGAAAAGTGAAAAGAACTTAAATAAAAGAAGTTAATGCAAAGGCTAAACACAAGATTAAATTGTCACATGATAGGACCTTATACTCTCCCGGTAAGTATGCTAAAAGACATGAAGAAGAGAGAAATGTGTGGTGTAAGGACCAGATTTGAACTTGTTGCCCACTGTGTGGATGGATTCAAGCCCAAAAAGCCTGAAACAATAAATTTGTACAAGGTGGATTGGAGAACACTGAGCTTTAGTTAATCAAACATACGTTGGAATAAATTCAGATGATTAGAGAATGAAAAGAAATAGGATTGTATTAAAGGAAAATTGTTCTTGGCAGAGTCTGAGGTGCACTATTTTTGAATATTATTCTCAAATTGAGTTACAAGTTTGATTTCTGGATTCTACAGTGTTTATTCTTCTCATTTTTGATCCCCCTCCCTTATTGCTTCCTCTTCCTTTTATATCATCCTCCCCTTTCATTCCCACTTCACACGTGCATGCTAGATAGTTCTTGTGGATACTTGTCCCATCATTCCTTTCCATTATCTTGATGTAGTAGCTGTAAAGCTGTAACCTACTGTTCAGGTATCACCTTTACATTAATGCAGCCAGGGTGTTAGCTGTAGTGTATTTAATGCGAAGGTAGCAACTTTCCTTCTTAGATATTTCAGAGCATTGCCCTGTTCATCACTCTTTCAATGCCTATCAACACCGATGAAACTTCTTAGAACTTCATTCCGAGTGACTAACAAACTTTTTTGGTCATTGGCATTGGTTATCCGAGGACAAATTTATCCTCGGCCTATCCCTTGAGCCATTATGGTCAAAGCTAACCTTTGTTTACTAATACAACATTCACTAAATAAGATTCTTCATCCTCAGACAACCCCTTGTCCTCGGA
Source organism: Quercus suber (assembly GCF_002906115.3). Taxonomy (NCBI): domain Eukaryota; kingdom Viridiplantae; phylum Streptophyta; class Magnoliopsida; order Fagales; family Fagaceae; genus Quercus; species Quercus suber. The sequence continues at coordinate 96,818 of NW_027069944.1, read as the reverse complement.
TTGGGTCACAGACTCGTAATATAAGCAAACGATGGGCTCCCAAGCCCAATATCCCTACAATAGCCCCTCGAGATTCTTCTTTCTGAATCATTGGGAAGAAAGGAGGATTTCGATGTCATTAGACTTGATCTGTGTCTGTCTCGTTCCATCTCTACAAATAAATACACCTTTTTAACTGCTCAAGACAAGCTCTTGTCGTTTCGGCTTACGAAATGCGCTCCTCATTTAATTTTTACGGCATCATGTCCCCCACATTCTACGATGTGATCCAAATCTAACGATTGAGAACCCTGTTGGGACCTGGGCGGGAACATTCCCGCTCTGTAGCTCATTTTTTTATATAAATATCAATCAACTCAAACACTCCCTTCACTTTAGTAATCATTTAACTCTGGGCGGGAACTTTGAACTTTCTCACTTGTCCGAGGACCCATTTTTCACTCTTGTAAGTCTTCACAAATCTCTATTCTTTACTTTTCCATACATTTTTTTTTGTTCTTCATACTTTTTCTCTCCTCAGCTCTATTCCTTTTCTCTCAGCCACTTTAGGGCTTTTCAAACCATTCTAGAATAGGTAGATTTAAGTGTCTAGTAGATTCCGATGAGGCAATGGTGAGTTTTAGGACTTAATATAGAATTCCCCTCAACGTTAACCATTGATATTGTGAAGAGGGAGAGTGGTTCGAGTGGAGGCAAGAAGGCGAGGTAGTGATTCCTATGATCGCCTTCATAGAAGGCGGCATGAGAATCCTAATAGGGACGGTTATGAGGGACTACCTTAGGTTCTACTGCTTAGCACCCACTCAATGTGTTCCTAACGTATTTAGGATATTAGGGTGTGTGGATGCCCTAAATGAGAAAATGGGGTTACAGTTAACCCACCACGACGTTAATTGGGTGTACAATCTCCACCATTTAAAGGGGAAAGGGTATTACCTGAAGATGAAGCAGCCCGAAATTAGGCTCATACAGTGCCTTCCTGAGTCTAGTGAAGGGCTGAATAAGGACTTTTTTATTGTGTCAGGGGAATGGCATGATGGCCTTCCCTGCCCAACGCAAGAGGGGCAACCAGGTGTGGTTCTAGAAATAGGAAAAATTACTTACTCTTTTTACCTTATTTTGATTTGTACTATTTCACTTTTAATGATCCGTATCTCATGACTTTTGCAGATATCCGTGCCACCGAGCCAAATTTTAGTTTGGTTAACAGGAAGGGCTTAAACAAAATTCTCCAAGCCGAGGTGTTTGTAAATGAAGACGACGGTCAACTTTGAGTGGCTCACTTGATCCTCGGAATCACTCCTATGTCTCGTGCTTTCCAAGCGCCTAAGTGTGTAATAAAAGCCCACGACCCACGCCTGCGTCGCATCAGTGTTGTTGTGGAAGGATTTCTCCTTCCTGAGGGCATTCCAAACCCAGAGGGTACCCTCATCACTTAACCTATTCCTCTTCCCTGTCCAACACCGGAGGGTGTTCAAGGTACAACTGATATACTTGAAGGCATACCAAAAGTAGGGGCTTCATCATCATAACAAGCTACCGGTGTCGCAACCTCATCTCGCACCACCCATTCAAAAGAGGAAGAGGTGGTAGAAGTGAACGATTTTAAGGACGAATTTGAAGTCTTCAACCAAGTTGTCGTCGGAGAATTCTTTTCCTGACCTCGACCCACACTCCTCACCCATAATTGACGAGATGGGCATTCAGCACAAACTTAAATCCAGCTTGCTAGATTTAATAAAGTCCCAACCTGGGAAGGATGCGCCTGGGAAATCAACCCGTGCCAAGCCTCCCACTCCCTCATTTGCTCTGCTTTCTCCCCAACCGGCTGATCTGAAGAGGAAAAGAGAGTAAAAGGGAAAGGAGGTGATGAAGGCTGGACAAACCCATCCTCCTCGTGAGGATGAAGTTCAAAGGGTTTCTAAACAAGCCAAGATAGGGTAGAGAGGTGGTGAAAGGAGGAACGACCCTCTTCTTGAGCCCGCAGCCTGGCTTCCGGCCCAAATGTTAGATGGGGCCCCCTTACTAGATAATCCCTCCATAAGAGATTTTCGAGGTGGAAAGGCCGGCTATGTGGCCGACGCGGTGGAGCAAGCCCTATTGCTCCCTGGAGACATGGCCGAGCTGTGGTCCATAAGGAAACATGAGGTCTTCCTCTGCCAGAAAAGATACTTGGCTATGGTATGACTCTACTTGACCTTTTTCTTCTTTTTTTTTTACTTGACTTATTATTTATATTATGTGTGTGTGTATATATATATGTTTTTTTTTTTTTTAACTCCCTCATTTTTTTTCTTTGGCAGGCTGTTCAAGCCTTCTTCCGAGCTGAAGAGACAATTCTTGCCACCGGTAGATGAAAGAGGATAAGGGAAGACGTGTGGACGCCTTTCAAGTGGTCGAGAGGAGCCTTCAGGAGATGAAGAAGACGCTGCAACAAGAGGAGAGTGAAAGAAAATATGCAGCAGTTGCCCTTGAAAATGTAGAGAAACAGGCCGAAAGTCAAAGGCTGTTGTTGCAGAGTGTTGAAGACCAACTGGCTACCTCCAAGACTTAAATTTCCGCATTGAAAAAGAAACTGGTTTAAGTACCCTTGCATTCTGGGGTCTCTGGCTTCCAGCTTTCCTCGGACTTGGCCAATGACCAATCTTGAATCAGAGACCAACTCTACTGTCTTTCCACCCATTTTTTTGTACCATGATCATCCCTTCCAGCAGAGCTTCATATTCAGCTTCATTGTTTGTAGCTAAGAAGCCCAATCTTAAAGATTTTTTAATCATGATGCTCTTTGGAGATATCAAGACTAGCTCCACACCAGATTCCTTATGATTCGCTGCACCATCAACATAGACTTTCCAGGATGCAAGTTCTTGTACGGAAATCATTCCAATCAATTTTTCATCCATGTTTTACTCTTCTGTCTTTTCTTCTTCTGGGAATTCAGCAACCAGGTCGGCAAGAACCTGGCCTTTGATAGAGATGTGTGGCATGTACTTGATGTCAAAGGCTCCTAAAATCATGCCTCACTTTGCAATTATCCCTGTGTAATCCACACTCCGTAGTAGAGATTTAAGTAGGAGCTAAGTTAGGACGACAACTGTGTGTGACTGAAAATAGTGGGGAAGCTTACGTGTAGCATGCACCACTGCCAAAATGACACTTTCTAGTGGTAAATAACGAACCTCGGCCTCATGTAATGACTTGGTCACATAGTAAACTAGCCACTGAACACCGTTATCAACACGTATTAGCACCAAGCTCACCGCGTGGGAAGCTATTGCATTGTAGGCCAACAAAATTTCATCTACTTCAGGTCTGGACATTATGGGAGGCTGAGACAAATACTCTTTCAACTGTTGGAAAGCTATGGCACACACTTCGATCCATTCAAATGCCGTCCACTTATTCAACAATTGAAAGAAAAGTCTACACCTGTCAGCTGACTGCGAGATGAATCGGTTTAGAACAGCAGTCATCCCTGTAAGCCTCTGAACTTCCTTGGGATTCCGAGGTGGTTGTAGGTTGTTAATTGTCTTAATTTGGTCAAGGTTGATTTCAATTCCACGGTGAGTAACCATGTAACCCAAGAATTTTCCTGATCCGACGCCAAATGAACACTTGGAAGCATTAAGCCGTAGCTTGTGCTTCCTTAAGGTATCAAAAGTATTTTCGAGATCATTAATGTGGTCGGACTTTACTTTTCTCTTAACCACCATATCATCAATGTAGATTTCCATGTTTTTTCCTAATTGAGGTTCAAGCATCCTGGTCATCATTCTTGATAGGTAGCTCCTGTATTTTTTAAACCGAAGGGCATCACCTTGTAATGGTAATTCCCTATAGGGGTGACAAAAGTTGTTTTTTCTTGGTCGTCCAAAGCTAAAGGTATTTGATGATACCCTTAGAAGTCATCCAGAAAGCTCATCCGAGGATGGCCAACAGTTGCGTCTACCAACTGGTTAATTTGAGGCATAGGGAAGGGGTCCTTTGGGCAGGCTTTACTCAAGTCCGTGAAATCTACACATACGCGCCACTTTCCATTCTTCTTTTTTACCACCACTGTGTTAGCCAACCATTCGGGATTAAAAAAAACCTCTTTAATAGCCCCATCTCGTTTAAGTTTCATCACCTCGTCCTTGACAGCATCAGAATGTTCTTTGGACAAACGCCGAGGAGGTTACTTCTTTAGGGTAGCAGCTGGATTGACATTCAATTGGTGGCAAATGAAGTTCGGGTCTACCCCTGGAGCTTCATAGGCATCCCAGGCGAATACATCAATATTCTTCTTAAGAAATTCTACTAACTCTTCTTTTTCCTAAGGGCGTAACTAAATTCCAACCTGAAAAAACTTCTTTGGATCATTACTTATGATAAATTTCTCTAAATTTTCACATTTGGTATCCTCAAATAGTCCCTCATCAGGTAAGACTGTAGACTTTGACTGCTATAAACCTTCATTTACTGAGGTCGAGGACTCAACTACTGACTGATGTGAGATTACGGATTGGTCCCCTATTAGTTCCTCAATTCGATCTCCTGACGGATACTTTACTTTTTGATGCAAAGTTGAAGAAACAGCCCCCAGAGAGTGGAGCCAAGTCCTGGCCATAATGGCCGTATTGGGGGAGTATGCGTCCACCACTATGAAGTCCACATCCACTACCTCTGAGCTTGCCTACACAGATAACCTGATCTGGCCCTTTGGGATAACCACCTTCCCATCAAAACTCACCAAAGGGGAATCATAGGTGGTTAGATCCTTGGGTTTCAGGTGCAGCCCTTTATATAAATCAGGGTACATGATTTCCGTTTAGCTGCCCTGGTTTATCATCACCCTTTTCACATCATACCCACATATTCTAAGAGTTACCACCAAAACATCATCATGCAGCTGGATGGTCCCTTCCTTGTCTTCATCCGAGAAACTCAATGCCGGTCAAATTTCTATTCTGGCCCTCTTCGGCCTAAAGCTTGTATCCTCGGCTGACAACTGAGTTACAAACATCACCTTAGAGGGCCATGAACCAATCTTCCCAGGTGCAACAAAGATGACATTGATTGTGCCTATTGGGGGTCTTGAAGAAGCATTCCTTTGAGTCCCAAACCTCGACTGATCACCCTGCCCGTTGGGGCGATACAGGAGATGCTGTAATTTCCCTTCCTTGACCAATTGCTCCAGATGGCTCCACAATGTCCTGTAGTCCCCGATGGTATGTCTTCGCTCTTGGTGGTACTGATAATGAAGGCTCCGGTTGCGTCTCAAGGGATCTTCACTCATCTTCAGCCATTTAAAATATGGCTCATTTTTTATTTTCTCTAAAACTTGATGCACTGGCTTCCTAAACATAGTGTTTACAACATGAGGAGCTACAAGTGAAAATTGCCCAGCAAAATCTCTTCGGGGTCTGTTATTGTTGTAACGGTTTGACCTGAAATCCCTCCTCTCTTGAGGGATAACCTTGCCCTTGTCCTTGCCCCTATCTTGCTGCTGGTCCTCCTCAACCCTTTTGTATTTGTCAATCTGGTTCATGAGTTGATGTATATTGGTAACAGGTTTCCCAGTCTAAGACTTCCTTAAGCCATGCTTGACAGGTAGGCCGAACTTAAAAGTGCTAATGGCAACGTCGTAAAAATCACCATCTATCTCGTTGAACATCTTCCAGTATCTGTCTGAATACGTTTCAGGGTCTCTCCATCTCTCATGGATAAAGACAACAAAGAAGCTAAAGGTCGAGGAGCCCTTCTACACATGACGAACTGGGATCCAAATGCTTGAGTAAGCTCCTTGAAAGAATCAATGGAGCCTGTCCTCAAACTATCAAACCACCTCATTGCTACCGGCCCCAAACTAGAGGGGAATACTTTGCACATCAAAGGCTCATTCTTGGAATGTACGACCATCCTTTAATTAAAATGACTAACATGCTCCACAGGGTCTATTCTTCCATTGTACATGGTGAATGTGGGTTGGGAAAATCGCTGAAGGAGTCTCCCTCTTTCAATCTAGAGTGTGAAAGGTGACCTTGCAATCTAGTTCAGTGCTCTACTCATAACATCGTTTCCTAGGCCGTCCAAGGACGATTTTTTATCTCTACGTTCATGATGATAGTCTTCATCATATGAGAAAGTCTCGCTAGGGGGAGTTCTCGATCTGCGCCTATAGCTAACATCCTTCTCACCATTAGAAGAGAAGTTAGGATCAGGTGAGGCTCACCTTCGTCGTTCATGGCGTAAGCTTCTCCTTAGGTGATCAATTTCCTTTTGCATGTTCCTAGCATTCTCTTCCTGAGAGACATGGCTTTTACCCCTAGCTTGGCTTCTACTGGCACGGGTAGTATGTACACTTCCCTCCCGATCTCTTTACCATTCAAGATCACGGAAGTGATCATGACACTGAGACCCCATAGACTCTGCTTGATATGGACCTGAACCTACCATTGTTGAAAGTTTGAGTCACTGAAAACACCAGTATTTTCCACAGATGGCGCTAATTGTAAGGACCAGATTTGAAGTTGTTGCCCACTGCGTGGATGGATTCAAGCCCAAAAAGCCCGAAACAATAAATTTGTATAGAATGGATTGGAGAACACTGGCCTTTAGTTAATCAAACATACGTTGGAATAAATTCTGATGATTAGAGAATAAAAAGAAATAGGATTGTATTGAAGGAAAATAGTTCTCGACAGAATCCGAGGTGCACTATTCTTGTATATTGTTCTCAAATTGAGTTACAAGTTTGATTTCTAGATTCTACAATGTTTATCCTTCTCATTTTCGATCCCCCTCCCTTGTTGCTTCCTCTTCCTTTTATATCATCCTCCCCTTTTATTCCCACTTCACACGTGCATGCTAGATAATTCTTGTGGATACTTGTCCCATCATTCCTTTCCATAAGTCTTGATGTAGTAGCTGTAAGACTGTAACCTACTGTTCAGGTACATTAATGCGGTCAAGGTGTTAGCTGCAGTGCATTTAATGCGGAGGTAGCAGCTTTCCTCCTTAGATATTTCAAGGCATTGCCCTGTTCATCACTCTTTCAATGCCTATCAACACCGATGAAACTTCTTAGAACTTCATTCCGAGTGACTAACAAACTTTTTTGGACATCGGCGTTGGTTATCCGAGGACAAATTTATCCTCAGCCAATCCCTTGAGCCATTATGGTCAAAGCTAATATTTCTTAACTAATACAGCCTTCACTAAATAAGATTCCTCATCCTCGGACAACCCCTAGTCCTCGAATTGGGTCACAGACTCGAAATCTGAGCAAACGATGGGCTCCTAGGCCCAATATCCCTCTATGTGGTATAAGTTTAGACAATTAATGAGAGATTAATGAGATAACGGTTAAAAAAAAAAAGTTAATGTCAACTTTTTAGTAACAATAAAAATAACTTAATAAAAAGAGGTAAAAAAAATAAAAAATAAAAAAACTAAATGTAAAATTAAAGCGTCATATGACAGGACTTCATATAGAGGTCTTATATATATATATATATATATTTTTATTTATATTTTGATTGATTCATTTGTAACTGTATAAAAATTGATACAATGCATATTGTAATTAAAGAGAGATAATTAAATTTTAGTTAATATGCACGATGATTTGCCAAATAAAAACCACTTAAAAAACCCCTTTATTGGCTATCAAAATAAGTAAGATGTGCAGGAATCAAATTCATAGCATGCTTTTTTTCCCTTTAAACTTTGTTCCTGATCATGTAGTACAGAGTGCATGTGTACTATGTGCATCTTACTCAAGAAATAAATGGGCCAATAGTGGAATGATAAAAATGTTGCAATAATTTGTAATTATCACAGAATTCTAACAACAACATCTTCTCTGCATTTAACACAAAGTAAGAACAAATAAAGGTACTTTTGGTTGTATGGATGTTAACAAAAAAGGTTGGAAGTGGGGGAAAGAGAGACAAAAACAGAAAGATCAATTTCACATCACCAATAATCTCCACAAGAGCATATTCCATCACTGAAACGATGGAACCGATTAGCATCTCTCAACACAATTTCTCGTTGAGAAACCTTTGAGATATATTTGATTGCATTATGGCAGTCTCCACAAACTCTAAGGTTTTTAATCACCCGAATTGTAGAGGATGGGGGAGTACTTATGAGTCCATAACCTACAGCTAACTTCTCACTATGGTAATAAAGAGCACGCTCTTTCTCCTCTTCTTCCACATCAAGCAGCATAAAGTCCGTATCAGGGACGTATCCTTCTTCTCTTATCGTTTTTATCAAGTCCTCCACCTTATCATATATCAAATCAGTTTGTGGATGGGATCTATCACCCACCACAAACAAATGCACCTTGTTTTTGACATCTATCCAGCTGAACCCTGGATCCTTCTTTACTTTTTTCCTTTCCATCATTTTTCTAGCAACAGTTACATCATCCCATTGGTTGGCAGCAGCGTAGATATTGGACAAAAGAACATAAGCAGATGAATCTGATGGCTCCAATGCCAAGAGCTGGGTTGCGACCCGTTTTCCAGCTTCTGCGTCCCCTTGAACCCTACAAGCACCTAGCAGGGCTCTATACATGGAAGCAGAAGCTTCAAAGGGCATCGATCCTATTAGCTTTTCTGCTTCTTGAACACGACCCACACGGCCAAGGGCATCAACTAGACAAGAGTAGTGCTCAATCTCAGGTTTAACACCATACTTTTTGCTCATTGAATCAAAATACTCATAAGCTTCAGAAATTAAACCAGAATGGCTACATGCGGAAAGTACCCCAATAAAAGTAACTTTATCAGGCTCAATACCATTAGATTCCATAGATTTAAAAAGCTTAAGGGCTTCTTTGGCATTTCCATATTGAGCTAACCCTATCAACATTGCATTCCACAAGGCAATGTTACTCACTTTCATCCTCTGGAATAAAAGGTACGCATCTCCTATGTTCCCACACTTAGCATACATGTCAATAAGTGAAGTCCCAACAAAAGGATCCAAAGCATAATCCAACTTTATCACATTTGCTTGAATTTGTCTCCCTTGTTCCAATGCTGTTAGACAAGAGCTGGCTTTGACAAGTGTAGCAAAGGTATATTCATCAGGCTGGACTCCTGTGAGTCTCATCTGATGATATATAGAAAGAGCTTTGTTGTCATCTCCATTTTCCACACATCCTGAGATCATAGTTGTCCATGCAACCTCATCAGGCATAGGGATTTGGGTGAAAACCATGTGTGCGCTTTCCATGTCTCCACATTTGATATACATATCAAGAATACCACTGCTGGCACATAAATCTAGGTCAAATCCTGTTTTTATTACATAAGTATGAATTTGCTTCCCTTGTTCTAACCCAACCAAGCAACCTGAGGCTTTAGCTGCAGTTGCCAAAGTAATCTGATCTGCCCTCTCTCCACTTTCATGTATCAGACTCAAGAGGTTCAATGCTTTCTGATTGTCATTACTCATTATGTACCCAAACATCATTGCATTCCAAGATGCCAAATCAAATTCAACTTCGTCTTCAAAAAGAAACTCTGCCTCCTCCATATTTCCAGTCCTAGAATATACATCAATAAGGGCTGTCGAAACAAAACTGTCAGCAATTATTCCGGTTTTTATTGCATGAACATGAATCTGTTTGGAGAGATACAGGCCTTCTTTAAAAGAGGAGCAAGCCCTTAAAAAACTTGCAATTGTAAATTGATCTGGTCTTAGGCCATCACGTAACAAATCTATAAATAGGTTCACTGATTCCTCTTCTAAACTACTCTGTGCACAACTAGATATCATTGAGTTCCATGAAATTAAATCCATTTCTTTCATGGAATTGAACACTTTTTGTGCAAAATAAAGAGAACCTGCCTTTGAATACATGTTGATAAGACTATTTGCTATGGTAACAACAGAATCAAAACCCGACTTCACAGCAACACCATGAACCTGCTTCCCCATCTCCAGGTCGTTTACACCTGCAATTGCAGAGAGAATAACAACCAATGTCACAGTATCGTATTCTACTTTTGATCTAATCATATTTACAAAGCACTGGACAGCAGCCCAATTTTCACTGGCTTGGAGATAATCAGACAATTTCTTGTTCCACATAAATACATCTGAGTTTTCAGGATTCACAAACAATTTCATCGCATAGGCTTTAACCTGCTCGGCAAGCCTGTTCCCTTCATCAGAACCAACGTTGTTAATCCCATTAAGAACACAATGCACACTGACATCATCAGGATGCAACTCACTCCGATGGAAAGATGAAAAGAGATGGAGTGCATCTTTATATAAACCCACTTCCACATAAGCCTTGAGCATTACATTCCACAACACAACATCCCTCTCTTGCATGCCATCAAACAAAACACGGGCCTCCCTAATCCGCCCAAACTTAGCATATATATTCACAAGAGCCCCGGATACAAACACGTCCCATCCCAACCCAATCTTAATGGCATACCCATGAACAGCCTCGGAAGCCCATACATACCCAGAGAGCAAGCAGAGCTTTAGAACCGGCGCCAAAGTGAATCGACTAGTTAAAACTATAGACTCACGAAGAAGGCGAAACAGCTGAAAACCCTCTTGAACATTCTCGACCTCAGAGTCCGCGGAGTGTGCGTAGCCAGCTAGAATGGAGTTCCAGGTTACAAGGTTTCTGTCAGGGGTTTTATCAAACAGTTGGCGTGCAGATGAAAGTGACCCACATCTTGTATACAGTGTAAGGAGATTGTTGGTCAAAAAAAGATCTGGGTTTTGGCCGGAGATGATAATACGTGCATGCGCAGACTTGCCAAGCAGCAAGTCGGTTTTGGAAATGGCGACACGGAGGATGGAAAACCATTGAGAAGAAGAAGATAATGCAAAATGGGAAGGGTGAGAGACGAGGTCGGAGAGAGAGGAGAAGCAGAAGTGAAGGAGGAGAAAGTGAGGGAATGGGGTTTTGGCAAATGGGAAAATGGAAATGGAAGTGGCTCTGAGTCTGAGTCTGAGGTTGGCTTGCAACTGCATTTCCTGCTTGCATTGTTGGCTCTGAGTCTGAGTCTGAGTACTCGTTTAAAAATACATGCAAAGAATTTTCTTTTTGAGAAGTTAACAAATGTTCTAAATAGTTAACAAATGTTTTAATTGCCTTGTTTAGAAAATATTTAAAAAAAAAAGGGGATAATTACAATTTACCCACCTGTGGTTTGACTCGATTTCTATGTGCCTACCTGTGGTTCAAAGTTTGACACTTTGCCCACCTGAGGTTAGGTCCGTTTAGTCTCCGTAACCCACCTCTGTTAAAAAAAAGGGTAAATAAGTTTTTTTCCACCCATTTTATGTCTCTCTCCTCCCAAAACAAGAAAAAAAAAAAAAAAAAAAAAAAAACAAGATTAAAATATGTTATTTGTTTCTCATAATTCACAATCACGAAGAATATTCACAAACATAAAGAACAAGCCCAGAAAACTAATACTCAGAAAACTAATACAAATCAAATGAAGCAAAACCATGAGAGAGAGAGTTCTTTGTCTTCTTCCTTACACTAATTTTTTGTGCCTGAACTAATAAATTTATTAAAATCAAAGTATAACACAGTTTACAACATGACAACAGGGAGGATCAACAATTTCCAGCACTTAATTTCTAAATTTTTGATTTTCAACATCTAAGATCTCACTCACGCAACAAACCCAAACAACAAACCCACCAGAAAAAATCACAACATCATGAACAACAACCCCGAACAGTATACCAACTATACCAAACAACAAAGTGGCCTCGGCGATTCACAACAATACCCAGCAGATCCGGTGATTCACAACAGTATACCAAACAAACCCACCAGAAAAATCACAACATCATGAACAACAACCCAGAACAGTATACCAACTATACCAAACAACAAAGTGGCCTCGGCGATTCACAACAATACCCAGCAGATCCGGTGATTCACAACAGTATACCAAACAACAAAGTGAAAATTTCAACTATACCAAACAACCCGGTGATTTGGTGGATACCGATATGCCAGAACCCATTGAATACTAAGGAAGAAGATACTAAACAACAACCCAGAACCCATTGAATCACCGGATCTGCCACCAGATTGATCAACAATTTCCTACATCGAGCCCATGACTTTCAATGCTGAGCTTCGTTTTGTGAGAATTTGAAGGAGGTGGCCTCGGCGGCAATGTACTCTTCAATTTGGCCACCATAGCTGGCGATGGCTTGGATTCGGAGGGGATGGAGGTCGACTTCCAAGAGGGGCGTGACTTGGCGGAGTTAGGGCTCGGCAACGACGCTGGATCGGTGGACTTCGCCTCCCTCAAGATCACGTTTCTAAACCAAATCCATACCCATGATGGATCAGCTGCCTCCAGACACACCCCTTGTCCTCCTCTGTCAGTTCACCGCCCTTGCCATGGTAGATCAGCTATGGCCCGTGGGTTTGTGGTGTGATAGCGGCCCTAGGTTGGTGGTTTTATTTTGATCATCGGTGTGGGGTGGAGCTCAGCTATGGGTCTGGATCGTCGAAGATGGAGGAGATCAGAAAAGCGTAGAGAGAAAGAGAGATTGAAGGATTGGAGAGAGAGAGTACTAAAGGATTTTATATATATATATATATATATTTTGCTAACCTTTTAGCAACTTTTATTTTATATAATTTCAAAAACTCTAATAAGGATTATAGAATAAAGGTTATGTATTTAATTATTTATGCCTTGAAATTTAAGGAATTCGTTGGATTTGGATTCGGAATAGTTTCAGTCACATAAGCCTAAAACTATTTAATTCTAGGAGAAAAATGAGTGTTTGATCTGTTTTGAGTTTTGTTTTTGATAAAAAATGTGTTAGAGTAACGTCTGCACTGAAGGTGGGTTACGGAGGAGTAACGGACCTAACCTCAGGTGGGCAAAGTGTCAAACTTTGAACCACAGGTAGGCACATAGAAATCGGGTCAAACCACAGGTGGGCAAATTGCAATTATCCCTAAAAAAAATTATGAAAAAAATTATCTAATTTTTTTGACATATTTTTTATATTTTTCATAAAAGCAATATTAAAATTTTTGCTAAAATAATTATTAACAAATGAGAAATGATATGTCTACAACATTTCTACAACATTTTTACAACAAATTCTAAGTGGCAGGTTGTTATTGGTTGTTATTGTTGGGGGCAAAAAAGTGATCTTAGTGTTGGCTTCAAATTTGAATCAATAACAACTAACTACCTGTGATTTGTTGTAAAAATGTTGTAGACGTAGCATCTCTCTTAACAAATATCATAAGTGTGGAGCCAGCTATATAAGGTGGTATTGGTAAGTTTGTAGGGAATGGGCCTGCGGCCCAATGGCCCAATCCGAGGACAGCAATCCGTCCGAGGATGATTTAATAAGGGCATGATACGAATAATATAAGAAGAAGAGCCGAGGATTGCAAATGAAAATCCAAAATGTGTCCGAGGAGAAGATTCACCTCAGAACAATAGTCCGAGGTGGGTGTAACTATCTGATTACCCTAGATAGTCCATAAGATTGTATTGTAATTGAGAAACGGATATGGGATAGTGGAGGCAACAAATATCTTCTGACGCTGCTACCTCTACATTAAATGCTTCCTATCTAACTCTCTGGCCGCATTAATGTGTAGGTGATGCATGAACAGTGATCAAGCAGCCTTATTATGGCTGGTTGAAGATTCTAGAGAGTGGGAGATGGGACAGAAAGGAGTTCCCAGGATAGAACCTACACGTATACGGCGAAAGTAAGAGGAGGAACGTAGTATATAACATGAAAAGAAATGACATTGTAGGAGAACACAAAAAATGAACCAGAGAAGGAGAGACTTTTCCTATCAAGTAGAACTAGTTCTTTCACCCACTCTCTAAAAATTTATTGTTTGGGCTTGTTGGACCGTTTTTCCCTTTCATTTTAGGAGGCTTTTCCAAATTGAGTCCCTACAATAAGGGTGTTCGTTAACTTGACCTCTTTTTTTTTTTTTTTTTTTAGACCAACATTTGTTTTTCTAAATATTACTAAAATGAAATATCTCTCTTAGTTAAAATAAAATAAGATAAGATTATATATCTACCCACTACAATTAAAACAAATAAATTATTTAAAAAAAAAAAAAAAAAAAAAAAAAAAAAAAAAAAAAAAAAAAAAAAAAAAAAAAAAAAAAAAAAAAAAAAAA